>NC_090446.1:1523786061-1524148561 GCF_031143425.1 Pleurodeles waltl | reverse complement strand
GCCACTCAAATTGAAAATGAAAAGTAAAACAGTTGACAAAGCGCCATGTCCGCCATGAGCACGAAGGAGAGACACAAAACGAAAAGAAGTTTGCTCGCAGTCAAACGTATCGGCAAACGTTCAATTATCCATGTAACAGGGTCAATGTCCAAATTAGTAACCAAACCACCCCAAGGAGAGACCAATATAAAGCATTTACCAATTATAACAAAGGATTTCTGAACGGCAAGCCCACAAACAAGTGATAGTGATGGGCATGCGGTGGGCGTGGTTAAAAGCCCACAGATAGATTACAACAGGTCAGATCGCTTACGTGCGCCACCAAAAAAAGGGGAGGGCACGGGTGGCAGGGGAAACGACGAGGAGTGGGTGAAGAGCATTGGTGCAGCACAGATGCTCGAGTCTGTGTGGGGGGGCAACTTAAAAAAAAAAAACAAGGAGCAGTGGAGGAAAGAAATGGACGAGCTCAGGGACACCGGGGAGAGGAGAAGAAAAACAGCACATGTGGGAGGACAGGTCTTTGGGAGAGGAAAGCAGCGCACAAGGAAGACAGCTAAAAAACACATGTGCTCTCATGAAGTGCATAAAGAGGAAAAAAGTAATTACCCCTAATAGCGAGTGGTGGAGGGATACAAGTCTGTCAGTGAAAAGGATAGCGAAAAGGCTATGCTCCAGGGAACTGATAAGTACAAGTAAAGGAAGACAAGCCATCAAATAAGAAGCAAGCAAATAAGAGTGATAATGAAGGCAACCAATAGTAAGCAAGGAATGGGCTCCCCGCCCAGAGTAAATTTTTGGTATGCTTTACAAGAACCCTTCACCTATCGGACAGTATCTGGTAAACAAAAGCTAAAAAGAGAGAAGTGCTTCTCCCAGTGTTGTGTTTCCCTGTGCATTCTTCTGTGCACCCGCATCCTCTCCTGCATGCAGGCACCCACATTATCCCACCAATCTGACCTGTTCTTCCAGCCCAGCCCAGTCCCCAGCACCACTCCTGGAGCTGGAAGCACTTCCTGACTCTCATTGAGGGATGTCCATTAACCCTCACCCTGCCAGCTTCAGCAGGAGGGGAGCGTGGAACCACAACACCAAGGCAGTTTCATACATTCAACACTGACTAAGGGAAGAAACACCGCCAGACAACTGCTTCAAGCAGAAACAATTGTTCCTAAAGGGACAAATATAATTAAATCTGTCAGAAAGCAGCTTGTACAGCATCAATTAATGTTAAGACATGAAGAATACCAGACTGCGATTTCTATTCCAAATAAATTGAAACAATATTTGAAACAAGCAACATATTGTGACAAACTATGAACTTTAGCATAAACGTGTAAACGGTGTAGTGATAAAATGACTACATTGCGCCACGAAGTGAAGCAACTGTACACAAACAAGAATTATGTAATACTGTGCACCTGGAAAAACACACACATACACACATGTCAGACGATCTTTTGACCCAAGTCTTGAGTTGGGCGAGGCCTTCAGCATTACAAGAGCGCTAATTGAACTTCTCACCATTCTGTATGATGTATGAAACATCTATTTAAAAAGGTAAAAATAACAGGGGAAACATCTGGCGATCGAAAATATACAGATCCCATTTGGAAGAATTGTTTCTGTTTGCATCCTGCTCCCCAGCCTCCTGGGGGTGCCTCTTGCATCTTCAAGGCGAGCAGGGAGGTCAGAATGAACACAGCTTCCAGGGAGCATCCCTTCATTCCTCTAACACCCCCCACCGGGAACGGTGAACGCACAGTGACGAGATGACAATGTGGGACAAAAGGAAGTCCAGTGAGACCATCGGTGCAATGCCAAGCACCGACGGGAAAATGTCATCTTGAGCTGCAACAGCATACAATGAACTCTAGCACTAGAATGGTATAAAATGAACTCCAGTCTCAGCTGCAGCAGCCTACACAACATGGAGATGAAGTGAAACCCTACTTACACGGCATACAATGAAATCCGGTGCGATGCGGCACTATGCACGACAATATATCATCCGTAGGGACATGCACTATAAAAGTTATCAAATGAAACCTACTCTTCCCTGTGGCGTAAGCCAGATCAGTGAAATAAAATATACTTGAGTCCATTATGTTGCGTCACACTCAACATGACATCTGGTCTGGGAGCGTGGTAAGGGTCGCTGGTGTGGTATTACTTGGGATAGTACAAGGACTTCTCAGCTTGATCTCACCATCAAGCACATCAGAGCCAACAAAAGGAACCTCACACAGTGGCCTACCCTCCAAAGGCTTTGCCTCATAGCCTCATCTCCGCTAACATAAGAAGCCTCTGGCTCTGGCCTCTACTCACAAGAGGACTCTCCTCACGTCTAGCCATCCAAGGAACCTTGTGCACTGGTCTCACCTCCAAAGGCTTCGCCCCGTTGTCTCAGCTCCACCATCATAAGAACCCTCACGTTGTTCACAAGAGGACTCTCGCACTCACCTCTGGTCACTCGCCTTCTCTCCAAGGGTTCGCACCCTACACTTATCTCCACCAACATAAGCCTCTCGCTCGGCCTCTACTCACAAGAGGACTCTCCACAACTTTACTTATCCAAGGAACCTCACGCACTGGCCTCAGCTCCAAGGTCTTTGCCCTGTAGCCCTATCTCCACCAACATAAGCCTCTCACTCTGACCTCTACTCACAAGAGGACTCTCCACAACTTGACTTATCCAAGAAACCTCACACAATGGCCTCAGCTCCAAGGGCTTTGCCCCGTAACCCTATCTCCACCAACATAAGCCTCTTGCTCTGGCCCCTACTCATAAAAGGACTCGCCACAAATCTAGTCATCCAAGGAACCACACGACCTGGCCTCAGCTCCAAGGGCTTAGCTCCATAGCCCGATCTCCACCAAAATAAGCCTCTCACTCTCCACAAGAGAACTCTTATTCTGCAATTACTTACAACTATTGCAAGACATTTCTAACTTTGGCCTTGTTTTAAACATGAGGGCCTCCAGCCCTACCTGACCTCCCATCCAAGAAGACAAGATGTCTCTGGCACCGGACTCAAATGTACTCACACGAGGCCTCTCATACTGGCCACAGCTCTAGTCATACGAGGTCTCCTGCACTGGGTCACTGGTACTCACATAAGGTCTCTCCCACTGGCCTCAATTTTATTCAGAGAAGATCTAGCACACAAGTTTCACCTCTACTAATGAGCCTCCTGCACTCTTCCAGCCTTTACAGCCAAAAGCTTACAGAGGGCCCGGCCTCCACTAAAGACAAAACCTCACACTCTGGCTGTTTCTACCTACAAGGTGTCTTGTGGTGGTCTCATCTGTACTAGAAGCCTCTCCTCTACTCAAAAGGCCTCGCACACTGGCCTAACCTTTACTCAAAAGACCTCACATACTGACTTAACCTCTACTTGCAAGGTCCATCTCACAGCTTCAATCACTATTAAAATGAAACTTATCACAACAGCTTAATCACATAATGGCTCGAGCACTGTCATAAAAACTCAATACTGGTTACACCTTTAGAAACATGTGGCCTCTTACACTGGCTCAACCCCTACTGACTAGAGGCCTCTCTACGTTAACACTAGTGGCTTCATGCTTGAACCTTACCATTACTCCTATTGAGTCTTTCGCCCTACATCTCTATTCACGAGATGTCTCACACTGGCCTCAGCACTACTCACAAGTAGTGGTCCACTTCTGGTCACAAGCGATCTCAAAACTTGCTTGAGCTCTAAGGACACAAGGCCTGGTGCACGGGCCTGATCTCTACTGACAGAAGGTCTCACCCACTAGCCTTACGTCTACATACGAGGTCATGCACATTGGCCTCAGTTCTAGTCATGAGGCCTCTGGTGCTTGTCCCTCATCGACTCACAAAACTTCTTACACTGACCTCACAAGGTAGGTAGGTGTATATATATATATATATATATATATATATATATATATATATATATATATATATATATATATATATATATATATATATATATATATATATATATATATATATATATATATATATATCTATCTCTCTCTCTCTCTCTCTCTCGCTCGCTCTCTCTCTCGCTCTCTCTCTCTCTCGCTCTCTCTCTCGCTCTCTCTCTCGCTCTCTCTCTCGCTCTCTCTCTCGCTCTCTCTCTCGCTCTCTCTCTCTCTCTCTCTCTCTCTCTCTCTCCTCGCGTCTGCTCACAAGACATTACGCCCTGATCTGACTTCTTCTTCCAAGGTCTGTCACCCTGGCCTCGCCTCTACCACCACCGTCTCTTGTCTGGCCTCACTTCTGCTAACAATGCCTCTCGTGATGGCCTCACTTCCGCTAACAAGGCCTCTCGTGCTGGCCTCACCTCTGCTCACAGGGCCTCTCGTGCTGGCCTCACCTCTGCTCACAGGGCCTCTCGTGCTGGCCTCATTCTGTAGCTGCATTGAAAATATCGGTCGATGTTACCCTGATGATCCGGCTCCAGAGTCTGCCATTACCCTGGTAGGATCATCTTACACAGCGTGCGCCAGCTGCTATGGATATTTTGAGCTAAAGGTGGATGAAGAAAATGCTCACAAGACATCCCCCCCTGCTGTGAAGGATACATAATATCAGTAATAACCAGGGCGAACTTTCAAGAAGGCTAAAACCTCTGGAACTGTGAAAGCAACCACTCCACGCCATCAGATGCAGTCAGCGCAAAACCTCAATGACGAGAGCCACAGTGATTGGAGGGAGAGAGACCCAGGTGGCAAGACCCGGCCCTGGCAGCAGCAACTATGCATAAGGAGGCAACCATGGCATAACAACCACCAGAGCCTCAACACACAGAGTCTGGAGGGAACACATATTCAACACCTACAAGGAATTCAATAGATTTAGTATCCATCACCCAGGCCCCACCAGAACAGCACTTTGAACAAGAATACCGGTAGAGAACCTTTCCTTCTTGTTTTCCTGTGGGCCTTAAACGCAGGAGCAGGTTCGGTGTACAAACAGATTGCCACTTCTCCTACATCAGTTTCCATCTGCCCTTGGGAGGCTGCAGAGGGATGAATGTGTGTGTGCCCTTCTCCATTCTTCTGCATTGGATGGAGGCGAGCAGAAAGAAAACCCACCCAAGCTCCCTTTAAACATTACAGTTTGCAGGTGGCAGCTCTTGAGAACCACCATTTTAAGGTCAGGCATAATGACGTTGGAAGAGCTCCTGATTAAACTACATGATTCCTTTGAAGCTTGTGCTGGCGTGTTTACATTCACAGCATTTTTATGGCGACGAAGGTCAGCAACTGACTCACCTCTTCCAACGCAGATGCATGGGACCCACAGTAAGAGCAGTCGGTAGAGACGTTTATGGATATCATCGGCAAGGTGCTTGTTAAAACTTAATTGCTGATCACTATCGGATCACCATACCTTTTATTGAAGTATATTGTCAGATGAACGGCGTTTTATTTACGGACGCTTGCGCAGTTGTCTCCGTGTCCGAGTTACCTAGCAACGCTGCAGTTGTCTCTGAGTCCGAGTCTCCTAGCAACAGTTCTGCCAGCCATCTTGAGTTGTTGGGATAATTCTCATTACGTTTAATGGCACATGAGTAACATTTGGAGAACATCTACCGTGTGCACGGTTAATATATCAACAGGATTGTTATGAAGGTGCTTATTACGCTGATGGGCACACCTGGATCTGTCTTTTGACGCCGTTAATGACATTATTCAGTTTCTTCTTCATTTTAATGGTGATGGATACATCTGCTTCTTAGTAACATTATTTACTTTGGCATTTTGTGTATTTATCACCATATTGGACACTCAGTACATTTAATTCATTGTTTATGTTTGGGTCAAGACCATGGAGATCACAACCTCTGTGATACATTCGCCATCTCTGTTCTTAGCTCAACCTGGGAATCCACCTATACCGTGGGAAGAGTGGATTGATATTTTTGACAATTACTTAGAAGCTTTAGATGGCTTGAGGTTCTCTTCAAACAGGAAGAAAGCCATTTTACTTAGTTCCTTGGGTAACGAACGACAACATGTTTTCAAATACCTTCCAAAAGCAGTGGATCAGGATGGGCAGTCCATAGATTATGTTTTTTTGGAAGCTAGGCGGAGATTGGAAGTAAGGTTTGCTAAAGTGCAAAATGTAGTCATGCAAAGGTATAAATTTTACACGCAACCTCAGAGAGAGGGCGAGTTGATTGATGAATTTGTTGCTCGTTTAAGAGAAAACTTTCTGTAAAATGTAGGTTTGGAGCAATGACTGAGGAATTAGAGATCAACTCATAGTACAGTGTAGGAGCAAGAAGATGCAAGAAAGGCTGTGGGCGGCGAAAGACCCGAAATTGAAAGATGCTATAGAAATCGCAAAGGTTGTAGAAGAGTCAGAGCTATGTATGAAGCAGATGGACAGGAGAGGGGTCAAAGAAATTGAGGAGGTATCATTAGTTGAGGGTGACGTAGCGGTTCTGAATAAATCGCTGCGTGACAAAGTTGTCAATACTTCCTTCAATTCTAGCAAGATTAATAGCAAGGTATGTGGCAAGTGTGGCAGTAAATTTCACACTTCAGAATTCAAAAATTGTTTTGCACAAGGGAAAGAGTGTCGGAGGTGTGGACGCAAAGGGCACTTTGCGAGAATGTGTAGAGAGAGGGAACATGTTAAAGGGAACGTGGCCACTGTCGCAGATGCTGGTGGTAGTACATCCATGAACGACAAGCTAGAGAGGGTGCTTTGTGTGTCTGAGTTTGATAATACTGCAGTACGAGTGAAGAGGATGCAGAGGCCTAAAGCTGAATTTATTGTAAAGAATGTGCCTGTAAATTTGATGATAGATTCTGGTTCACTTTATACCATTGTTCCTAAGGATTTGTTTCTTCAGAAGTGGCCGTCAACCGGATTATAGCCGAAAGACATTAATCCTGGCGGCTATCAGGGTGAACAAATAGATATTATTGGATACATGCTTACAGAAATAAGGCTTAAGGGAAGGAAGGTGGTAGGCAAAGTCTATGTGGCAGAATCTGGACCACCAATTTTGGGTTGGCAACATCAATATGATCTGTGCATTGTCATCAATCCATGTGCTCCTAGCCAGGTTACTGTTATTGATGATGTGACAGTAGGTGATTTCCTGGAAGGTGCCAGGGAGGTGTTTAGAGATGAAATGGGGGAGTTAAGAAATTATATGCATGAAATTAAATTGAAACCGGGTGTTGTTCCGGTTCAGCACAAAATCAGAAAAGTACCAGTGTCAGTAAGGGGTGGAGTTAAGGAACTTTTGAACGAAATGCTTGACAATGGTGTCATTGAAACTGTGGAAGCCTCAGAATGGTTGTCACCCGTTGTTATTTAAAATAAAAAAGGATGGAAGTTTGAGACTCTGTGTGGACCGGAGAGGTTTGAATCAAAGTATCATAACTGACAATTTTCCTTTGAATAACATCAATGAGATGATCTTACTGATGAAAGATGCCAAGTACTTTTCCAAGTTGGACATCAAGCACGCTTATCATCAAATAAGACTTCATCCGTCGTCCAAGGCTCTCACTGCTTTTATCACTATGGAGGGAACGTACCAGTTTACCCGGATGCCTTTTGGATTGCCATCTGTTGCCAGTGTATTTCAGAGGATGATGGGTCATATTTTTAAAGGTTTGGAAAATGTACTCTTTTTTCAAGATGACATTCTTGTTTTTGGCAATACAATTGAAAATCACAATATCACATTGAAGAGGGTGTTGGACAGACTTCTGGAGTCTGGGTTGACATTACGTCAAGAAAAGTGTCAGTTTTTGATGAAGGAGGTGGAGTATCTTGGACATTCGATATCGCAAGAAGGTGTTAAACCAAAAAAAGACTTACTTAATGCCATCAGGTCGGCGCCAGTTCCTAAAGACAAAGATCAATTACGGTCATTTTTGGGGCTTATCGAATATTACTCCAAGTTTGTCAAAGACTTTGCTAGCAAAACTGAATGTTTAAAGGTGCTCTTACGCAAGGGAGCAAGCTTTGAATGGAGAATGGCACAGAGTCAATGTTTCCAATTGATCAAAGATGAGGTGTGTGGTGCGGGTGTCTTGGTATCTTTTGACATAAAAAAAAAAAACATTATCACTGTTGATGCAAGCGCACTGGGCATTGGTGCGGTTTTGTCACAGTGGCATGGATCTGTTGAGAAAACTGTTGCCTTTGCTTCTCGCACGTTAACAGCTGCAGAGAGACGTTATGCAGTTATTGAGCGAGAGGCATTAGCTGCAGCATGGGGTGTGGAATACTTTCGTACATATGTATGGGGAAGTAACATCACGTTGCGTACAGATCATAAGCCTTTGCTTAAAATTTTGTCACCTGGTGGGACTGGTAAAAGCTCAGCGAGACTAGCAAGATTAGCTTCACGTCTACAAGAATATAACTACAATGTTGACTTCATTCCTGAGTGGAAGAATGTACAGGCTGATTGTCTTTCTCGTTTGGCTCTTGATTGGCAAATGGTGGATAAAGTGAATGTACAAGAGAGTGAGTGTGAGGGTGCAGTAGCATCGGTGTGTGAAGTTGCGCAATGGAGTAAAGGAGTTGTGAATGAAACAGAATAAGATATGGCAATGAAGGATGATGTGATTTTAGAGAGGGTCATTGAATTGGTAAGAAAGGGTGGCAGAAGAGACAGTACTCTTCCCGTGTAGGTACGGGTAACGACGGGTAATAACCATTCTGAGGGTTCCACAGTTTCAATGACACCATTGTCAAGCATTTAGTTCAAAAGTTCCTTAACTCCACCCCTTACTGACACTGGTACTTTTCTGATTTTGTGCTGAACCGGAACACCACCCGGTTTCAATTTAATTTCATGCATATAATTTCTTAACTCCCCCATTTCATCTCTAAACACCTTCCTGGCACCTTCCAGGATATCACCTTCTGACACATCATCAATAACAGTAACCTGGCTAGGAGCACATGGATTGATGACAATGCACAGATCATATTGATGTTGCCAACCCAAAATTGGTGGTCCAGATTCTGCCACATAGACTTTACCTACCACCTTCCTTCCCTTAAACCTTATTTCTGTAAACATGTATCCAATAATATCTATTTGCTCACCTTGATAGCCGCCAGGATTAATGTCTTTCGACAACAATCTGGTTGACGGCCACTTCTGAAGAAACAAATCCTTAGGAACAATGGTATAAAGTGAACCAGAATCTATCATCAAATTTACAGGCACATTCTTTACAATAAATTCAGCTTTAGGCCTCTGCATCCTCTTCACTCGTACTGCAGTATTATCAAACTCAGACACACAAAGCACCCTCTCTAGCTTGTCGTTCATGGATGTACTACCACCAGCATCTGCGACAGTGGCCACTTTCCCTTTAACATGTTCCCTCTCTCTACACATTCTCGCAAAGTGCCCTTTGTGTCCACACCTCCGACACTCTTTCCCTTGTGCAAAACAATTTTTGAATTCTGAAGTGTGAAATTTACTACCACACTTGCCACATACCTTGCTATTAATCTGGCTAGAATAGAAGGAAGTATTGACAACTTTTTTCACGCAGCAATTTATACAGAACCGCTACGTCACCCTCAACTAATGATACCTCCTCAATTTCTTTGACCCCTCTCCTGTCCATCTGCTTCATACATAGCTCTGACTCTTCTACAACCTTTGCGATTTCTATAGCATCTTTCAATTTCGGGTCTTTCGCCGCCCACAGCCTTTCTTGCATCTTCTTTCTCCTACACTGTACTATGAGTTGATCTCTAATTAATTCCTCAGTCATTGCTCCAAACCTACATTTTACAGAAAGTTCTCTTAAACGAGCAACAAATGAATCAATCGACTCGCCCTCTCTCTGAGGTTGCGTGTAAAATTCATACCTTTGCATGACTACATTTTGCACTTTAGCAAACCTTATTTCCAATCTCCGTCTAGCTTCCAAAAAAACATAATCTATGGACTACCCATCCTGATCCACTGCTTTTGGAAGGTATTTGAAAACATGTTGTCGTTCATTACCCAAGGAACTAAGTAAAATGGCTTTCTTCCTGTTTGAAGAGAACCCCAAGCCATCTAAAGCTTCTAAGTAATTGTCAAAAATATCAATCCACTCTTCCCACGGTATAGGTGGATTCCCAGGTTGAGCTAAGAACAGAGCTGGCGAATGTATCGCAGAGGTTGTGATCTCCATGGTCTTGACCCAAACACAAACAATGAATTAAATGTACTGAGTGTCTAATATGGTGATAAATACACAAAATGCCAAAGTAAATAATGTTACTAAGAAGCAGATGTATCCATCACCATTAAAATGAAGAAGAAACTGAATAATGTCATTAACGGCGTCAAAAGACAGATCCAGGTGTGCCCATCACCGTAATAAGCACCTTCATTACAATCCTGTTGATATATTAACCGTGCACACGGTAGATGTTCTCCAAATGTTACTCATGTGCCATTAAACGTAATGAGAATTATCCCAACAACTCAAGATGGCTGGCAGAACTGTTGCTAGGAGACTCGGAGACAACTGCAGCGTTGCTAGGTAACTCGGACACGGAGACAACTGCGCAAGCGTCCGTAAATAAAACGCCGTTCATCTGACAATATACTTCAATAAAAAGTCTAGTGATCTGATAGTGATCAGCAATTAAGTTTTAACAAGCACCTTGCCGATGATATCCATAAACGTCTCTACCGACTGCTCTTACTGTGGGTCCCATGCATCTGCGTTGGAAGAGGTGAGTCAGTTGCTGACCTTCGTTGCCATAAAAAAGCTGTGAAAGTAAACACGCCAGCACAAGCTTCAAAGGAATCATGTAGTTTAATCAGGAGCTCTTCCAACGCGACGCTGTCTCTTTCCCGATCAGCCAACCAACTGTTGGGAAAGGAACGTCGCACCACGTTCTACAAGTTTGGCTCGAGGCTAAACATGTAAGCAGCCACGAGCCACGTCACAAGTATCCCTTCTATAATGACAGGAATAGGTAGAGCCAAATAGCCTTCTCCATGACTGAGTCAGGTGGCAGGCCCTTGAGTGCCACTGAAGGTAGTGGTAAACAATCAAGGGGATCTCTTCTTGGCCTTGGGCGAAAGCAACCAGGACCTCTAGGCGACGTGTGACCCCACAGACCATGGTGTTCTCACCAACAGGCTAACAAATAGAATGGTACCACTGGACCCACCTTAGAACGCACTCCCTCATTACTCGACTATACAAGATCAGGAGGAGGTGAGCTCAGTCATATAATGAAAGAATCCTATCACTAAAACAAGCAATTTATTTCTTCAGTTCTTCTATATTAATGAGTCCTACAAACCAAATCAGCAATCACTACTAGGCTGAGCTTCAGATATATGCTTATGACTAATACATGTCACTTGTGGAAACAGCCTCAGTGGCATCAAAATTGACGCTGTTGTACTGGGCAGCCATGGCAGAAGCGCCATCCTCTGCAAACGGCTTATGAGCCCCCTAGATCCATGCATTGGGAAACTAGTGTACAGGTGGCCGTGGCCTTGTGTGCAGTTAGCCCTTCCTCTTTTAGGGAGCACAAAAGTGCCGTAGGCGTGAATGTGACCCATTCCAGAGTGGAGGTGCCAAAATAAGGAGTTTTTTCATTGTGGGAAACTCCTGGGCTGCCCGGGTAGAGTCACAAACTCAGGTGCTGCTGAAACACCCAAGAGGTTGGAATCTAAAAAAACGCACATCTCCGACTGGAGCTGCAGCTCTACCCTACTCTGAAGCTTTCACATGGGATTGGCCTCTTACCTTCGACGAGCAGTGATCAAGGTTACCAATATGGGTCTGTCAACACTTCATCAAGTTCTAGTTCTCTTACAAATGAGTCACACGCTGGAGCTAACCAGATCTCCAATCGTGACACAACTCAACTATTCAGTCATGGGGAACACCAACCGCCAAAAATTAGACAGCGCTGAGAAACTGAATTTGAAATATACATCGATAAAGCCAATAGGTCTGATTTTTTTTAATACATAAAAGTGTTTTCTCTTTGGCTGGAGAATGTGTGCGCCTCTAGCTAGACAGGGAGAATGCTAAACTGGTGGACGGATGAGAGTGCATGTGTTGATTGGTGACTGCATGAATGAGTGCGAGTATTATCCTGGGTTGATATGGGATGGCTGGCTTAGTACTGAGATTACTGCTTGTTACAGTTGTAGTGAACAGAACAGTTCTGGTTAACCATGTTGCTGCAACTATTGGTTAATGAAGCATCAGCTTCATGAAACACCAGTAAATAGTTTATTTAGTTTTTTACTGATGTGAATGCTTTTTTAGGACACTTCAGAGTGGGGTCTCACACAGAACCTTCGGGAGCTGAAACAAATTCACAAGTTCACATATCGCCTCTGCTCAGCAGGACACCTCTACTTTCGGTGACTCAGCTCTCACACTGGCTACAGGGGAAGAGCTGCACTTTTAAAAACACTGAGCCCATCATACAGCGCAGGCTGTCTATTTATTATCAGCTTATCAAGATCTTATGGGGGAGTTAAAGCGCACCCACTGCTAACAATTGGTTGGTTTATTGTCGCTCTTTTGCTTGTTTCTTAATTCCATGGCTTGCCTTTCCCTTCCTGTGTTTGACCCGCCCCTTGAGAATATCCATTTACGTGTGTACTCACGCTGCTGACTTTTAGGGAGTTATTTTTTTCTTTTCCCTTAAGCACTCCAGGAAAGTGCATGTGTTTAGCAGCTATCTTCCTTGTGTGCTGCTCTCTCCCCTCCCGCTCTATACTGCATTCCCTCATCCATGGTCCAGCCCGGTGCACTGCTCTCTCTGGTTTCATTTTCTGCTTAAACACTCAACAAGTCATGTAACAACGCCCACTTCAGGCCCATCAATACCACTCGTTCCTGGGCTTGCCCTTCAAAAATACTTTGATGACATTGGTAAATGGTTTATGTTTGTCCCTCCTCGGGGAGGTTTTGTTACCGCCTTGGCCATCGCCTCTGCTACATGGTTATTTGCACTTTTGCCATACATTTAACTGCGAGCGAGCTTCTTTTTCCCTTTGTGTATCTCTTCACCTGATGCTCATGGCGGCCGTGTCACTGTGAATCGGCTCACTTATGTGAAACTGTTTTATCTCTAATTTTCAGTTTATGTGGCAAGAAAAGTCCAGTTAGAAGTTTACAACGTTAATAGCTTTAACTCATGCAAATGCGAGACCAACTGCATTGCAAATGCTTGTTTTTCACTGCCATTGAAATTTCTGACCCCTTGTGGGCCACCTTCATGGATTCAATTAATTTATGGTGGTTTTCTGTTTGTCACACTTTTCTACACAACTGCACCACATTTCGCTTGTCCCAGAGTGTTCTAACGAGGCTCATCGGTCCTAATGTGGGGTAAATCATCCCCCTTTTCTGGGAATTTATTGGCTTTAAGGTTCTAATTCAGCCCCAACTAAGAGCATGGCTCAAGATTTCTGAATACAAGACCTCAAGGACTGAGAAGTAGTCTTGAGTCTTTTTTTCCTTAACTGCTTACTTTGCATTATAGTTAATGTTTTATATTAATAAAATCTGTAAATGTGACGACATTTGAATACAGAAAACGGTATTTGAAACAATGAATGAATTTGCATTCGGATGCATTCCTTTGTGAATTGTTATTTACAATTAACTTCCTTTAGGAAATGTTGAATCTTCCCCTTTGAGAGTATCTTTTTCCTTCTACTGAAGTACTTTCCCACACTCTCATGGGCTACAGGGAACTCCTCACGTCTTTTCTGTGCTTCCATAGTGCCTGCACGCGCAGCATTTCAGCCCTGGCCTCGAAGGAGCCACTCAAAGCGTGGAATTCGCCATCACAAAAGCAACATTGGGGATTCATCCCACAGTGGCTTACAGAGTGTAGAAAGAAAAGCTAGAAAGCCTACATGTTCCAGCTGGGCAAAGGGTGGCGTGCCTGGCAAGATCTGGGCTGGCACGGGTGGATGGTCATATGTCTGAACAAAAGGCAGCATTCCTATCAAGTGAGCAGCCACCTACCATTCCAGGGGCTGAGCTCTTGGAATGTCCACATACCAGACAGCTGCACTCCCAGGACACCAGGCTGGTGCCTGGAGAAAACGCAGGGGTGCCTGGACTTCCACAGGAAGGCTAAAGTCGTAGAGATGACAAGTCTCGCTGGACAAACACAAGAGCAGACTTGGCTACATTTTTTCAACTAAAATGTGCTTTATCTATTCTTTTTTATTCGATTTCTTTGAAGCACAAGGTTTAATATTGTGTATGATGAGTTTTGTCTCCCTCAAACTTACACTTCAAGACTGAAATCTCTCTTTAGGACTTATGTTAAGAGGGACACCACACTCTGTCCATCTCACTCCCCGTGGGACAACGTGCACAGTCTGGCATGGGGGCGATGCGCAGAGCCTCAAATACATCTGACTGCAGTAGATACGCATTCTGGGCCACGTAACATTAGGCAAGACGACACACACAGCCTGGACCCCATCTTACTGAAGGAGGGGCAACATGCACAGCGTGGACCCCGTCTGACTGAAGGAGGGACGAAGGGCACAGCCTGGACCCCATCTGACTGAAGGAGGGACAAAGCGCACAGCCTGGACCCCGTCTGACTGAAGGAGGGACAAAGCGCACAGCCTGGACCCCGTCTGACTGAAGGAGGGACAAAGCGCACAGCCTGGACCCCGTCTGACTGAAGGAGGGACAAAGCGCACAGCCTGGACCCCGTCTGACTGAAGGAGGGACAAAGCGCACAGCCTGGACCCCGTCTGACTGAAGGAGGGACAAAGCGCACAGCCTGGACCCCGTCTGACTGAAGGAGGGACAAAGCGCACAGCCTGGACCCCGTCTGACTGAAGGAGGGACAAAGCGCACAGCCTGGACCCCGTCTGACTGAAGGAGGGACAAAGCACAAAGCCTGAGCCCCGTCTGACTGAAGGAGGGACAAAGCGCAAAGCCTGAGCCCCGTCTGACTTAAGACGAGACAAAGTGTACAGCCTGAACCCGTATGGCTAAAGGAGGGACGACACGTACAGCCTGCGCCCTGCCCGACTACAGGAGGGATGGCACGCACAACCTGGGAGCCCTCTGACTGCAGGAGGGAGGAACCCCACAGCCTGGGACCCGTCTGACTGCAGGAGGGATGACATGCACAACCTGGATCAAGTAACAGTAGGCGAGACAACATGAACAGCCTGGACCCCGTCTGACTGAAGAAGGAACGAAGCGCACAGCCTGGGCCTATCTGACTGCAGGAGAGTTGACACGCACAACCTCAGCCCAGTGAAAGCAATAGGGACGATGCGCACAGCCTGAACCACATGTGACTTCAGTAGAGACATGCACAGTCTGGGCCACGTAACAGTAGGCAAGACAACATGCACAGCCTGGACCCCGTCTGACTGAAGGAGGGACGACACACACAAACTAGTCCCCATCTGACTGCAGGAGGGAAGACGCGTCTGACGGCACTGCATGCGTCTGGGAAGACGCGTCTGACGGCACTGCATGCGTCTGGGAAGACGCGTCTGACGGCACTGCATGCGTCTGGGAAGACGCGTCTGACGGCAGGAGGGAAGACGGCAGGAGGGAAGACGCATCTGACTGCAGGAGCGTCTGACGGCAGGAGGAATGACGAGCACAGCCTGGGCCCTGACCGACTGCAGGAAGGACGACATGCACAGCCTAGACCTCGTCTGACAGCAGAAGGAATGATGTGCACTGCCTGGGCCCTGTCTGACTGCAGGAGGTTACGAAGAGCACTGGCTGGGTCCACTCTGACTGAAGAAGAGACGAAGACCACGGCCTAGACCCTCTCTGACTCTTGGAGTGATGACAGTGATTTTCTATGTTACCTCAAACCCTGAATGGTTTCCCGCTTGTATGCTGGTGTAAGAGAAGGGGAGCGTTGGTCTGCATAGCCAGCCTCCGAGGTGGCAGGCTGCAGTCCACAGATTCTCATGCTATCCAAGTCACCCGTATAGCAACAATGGAGGGGACATCAACAGTCCGAATTCCCTGCCACTCCAAGAATTTGGCCCCTTCACTAATGCTGAAGGCGCACCAGGCAGAGTGTGCCCTCTCCCCAGATGGCATCACTGTTGGAGTGTTTAGGGCAGTAGTTATATAGGAAGAGCTTGAGGGGTGGAACCTTTTTTAGGTCAGCGTTTGCCCACCCAAGAGACCCAAGGTGAACATAACAACGATCTCTAATCCTTCAAAGGGTGCTCTGAATCCAGAACAACTGTGGGACTGGCCTTGGTGTGGGCCAGCTGGTTCCACTGTGGGGACTGGCCTTGGTGTGGGCCAGCTGGTTCCACTGTGTGCACTGGCCTTGGTGTGGGCCAGCTGGTTCCACTGTGTGCACTGGCCTTGGTGTGGGCCAGCTGGTTCCACTGTGTGCACTGGTCTTGGTGTGGGCCAGCTGGTTCCACTGCGTGCCATGGCCTTGGTGTGGGCCAGCTGGTTCCACTGTGGGGACTGGCCTTGGTGTGGGCCAGCTGGTTCCACTGTGGGGACTGGCCTTGGTGTGGGCCAGCTGGTTCCACTGTGGGGACTGGCCTTGGTGTGGGCCAGCTGGTTCCACTGTGGGGACTGGCCTTGGTGTGGGCCAGCTGGTTCCACTGTGGGGACTGGCCTTGGTGTGGGCCAGCTGGTTCCACTGTGGGGACTGGCCTTGGTGTGGACCAGCTGGTTCCACTGCGTGCACTGGCTTTGGTGTGGGCCAGCTGGTTCCACTGCGGGGACTGGCCTTGGTGTGGGCCAGCTGGTTCCACTGCGGGGACTGGCCTTGGTGTGGGCCAGCTGGTTCCACTGCGGGGACTGGCCTTGGTGTGGGCCAGCTGGTTCCACTGTGGGGACTGGCCTTGGTGTGGGCCAGCTGGTTCCACTGTGGGGACTGGCCTTGGTTTACACCAACTGATGGGAACTTTAATAACATTAACTTTGCAAAGGTTGCACTTTCCGTTTGATGCACTGAAATTATAAAGTGGTTGGCTACCAAAGGAGCATCTCCTGCTTTTCCAGAACAAGTCTTAACTGTTTTACTAAACCCACTATTGCCACCTGGGTCGCCCAAAGGTGACTTTGCCAGGCAGCTTCACATATTCTGCCTCTAACCCTCACAACAGTGGGAGGCAGCAACGCTTTGCCTGCCACACCTTCACCCTGTGGGGAAAGCCAGCTCTCTGGGGCTCGGCGATAACATCACAGGCCTGTGGGCATCACCACCCTTCCCTCCTCTTCCTGTAGCGCGCAGCTAAAACAAACTCAGCTCTCTTCTCGAGATGAAGAGCACTAAGAAAGAGGACAGAAACATACTACAGAAAGAAATCGCTAATGCAGACATGTAATCGAGATAGGAACAAGCCTGCCACAAAAAAGCGCTGAGAGGCCAGGTAGACTCATTCGGATTCTTCTAGCTGCAGTGCAAGCACAACAGGACACACTGACACAATGTGATTATATTGTGTTATGTGTGGTTTGTGTGTAGCACAGCAACGTCAATCCCTTGGCTTCTTGCAAACTGCATGCGGCGAGCCGTGGTTTGCCCGGCTGACAGCCTTGTGGCACAGGGGGCCATGGGACCAGTCCTAGCTCGGGAAGTGTGGGTGAATGCTCCCCACAGGGAAAGCGGAGCTCGCAACCTTCATAGCCGGTCTAAGAGCCACTTACAGGCTCCTGATTACTGAAGGCTGCTTCTGAACCTTGTATGTCAGCGCCCGCAGCTGGCCAGACTATGTGGTCCCCTGCAAGGCTGAGCCATGGTGGCCTTTACACCTGTGGGCCACAGAGGACTCTTACCGAGAGGATCTCTGGTCCCCTGTAAGAGCTCAGCTATGGTGGCCTCTCTACACTTGTGAGGCACAAGGCTTCTTACCGAGAAACTCTCTGGTCCCCTGCAGCTCAGCTGTGGTGGCTTCTCTACACCTGTGGGCCACAGAGGCCTCTTACCGAGAGACTCTCTGGTCCCCTGCAACTCAGCTATGGTGGCCTCTCTACACCTGTGGGCCACAGAGGCCTCTTACAGAGAGGATCTCTGGTCCCCTGTAAGAGCTCAGCTATGGTGGCCTCTACACTTGTGAGGCACAAGGACTCTTACCGAGAGACTCTCTGGTCCTCTGCAGCTCAGCTATGGTGGCCTCTCTACACCTGAGGGGCACAAGGCCTCTTACCGAGAGACTCTCTGGTCCCCTGCAAGCGCTCAGCTATGTTGGTCTCCCTACACCTGTTTCAGCCTCTCTCAACCTGTGCTGTTTCTTACCCTAAGTGGGCCTCTCTCAATCTGTGCTGTTTCTTACCCAGGGAAACGCCCGATACCCAGAACGGCCAGGGCCATGTATGAGAGGCACACGTCTCTTTTCATGGGAGTATACGACGCCTATGTTAGGCTCCCTCCACCTCTGATGCATAAATCTCTCGTCATGGGATTATATGATGCCCATGTTAGCCTCCCCCCACCTGTGATGTATACATGTCTCTTGTCATGGGAGTATATAACCCCTATGTTAGCCTCCCTCCACCTGTGATGCACACGTCTTGTCATGGGAGTAAATGATGCCTATGTCTGCCTCTCTCCACCTGTGATGTATAATGTCTCGTCATGAGAGTATATGACACCTATGTTAGCCTCTCTCCACCTGTGATGCATACATGTCTCTTGTCATGGGACTATATAATGCCTATATTAGCCTCCCCCAACCTGTGATGCATACATGTCTCTTGTCATGTGATAGCCTCCCACCAACTGTGATGCATACATGTCTCTTTTCATGGGAGTATATGACGCCTACAACAGCCTCTCTCCACCTGTGATGTATACATATCTCTTGTCATGGGAGTATATGATGCCTATGTTAGTCTCTCTCCACTTGTGATGCATACATGTCTCTTGTCATGGGAGCATATGACGCTTACGTTAGGCTCCCTCCACCTGTGATGCATACATGTCTCTTGCCATGGGATAGCCTCCCTCAACCTGTGATGTCTCTTGTCATGGAATTATATGACGCTTACGTTGGACTCTCTCCACCAGTGATGAATACATATCTTGTCACAGGAGTATAGGACGTCTACTTTAGGCTCCCTCCACCTGTGATGCATACATGTCTCTTGTCATGGGATAGCCTCCCTCCACCTGCGATGCATACATCTCTTGTCATGGGAGTATCTGATGCCTATATTAGCCTCTGTCTCCACCTCTGTCGTGTATAAGTCATGAGAACATACGACAGTTACCCTTTGTATGTAGTAGGATTTCTATGGCGCGACCCTTGCTGTGAAGCATCGGAGCGCTGTACATAAAAAGAGTGAGTCAGAGATGAAATACCGCGGGCGCTACAGAAAGGGCACCGTTAGTACACAGCTGGGACAGGCTCTTCTGAATGGCTCCACCGCGACTTTGAGGTGGGGAGGGGGGTGGGGGTTTGGGCAGGGCGCCCGGAAAAACCTCACCCGCAGGTGGGATGGAGAGCTGCAGTGGGCTAGGGAGTGAGCGGAGCCCTCGGACACCTAGCCGAGTGTTGAAGCACGGGGGAGAGAAGAAAGAGCCCCTCACTCACAGCCAGCCGTTCGGGGTGAGGGGGCCCCACCTAGGACCACGAGGGATCCGGCCTGTGTCAAACCCCTCACAACACTCCCCCCATCACCTCCGAGCCACAGCTTCACTGCCGGGATTCCCAGCGCAAAGACAACAGCCTAGCTCACTACTAGTGAGGTGAGGACGGCGTCAGTGCGCTTCATGAGCAGGGAATAACAAAGAAGCACTGTAGGCTTGCGGCAGTGACCAGGGCACTCAGGGTCACGGCTGCCAACACACAATGACCGGGCAATCACGTGTCCAGGAGGAACATACAGCAAACAGAGCCCTGGCACAGGCCGGCCCCGCCACATAGCGCCAAGGGCACGGGTCACAGTCCAGTGCTGAGCTAAGCACGTCACTGCTGGGGCGCAAGCTGGAGGCCTGAGCATTCCTCGGCAGACTAAACTGCAGCAGGAGGGCGAGCGCAGGGCATCCGAGCGAGTGTGGCAAGCCGGAGGGGCTGGGGCAGGAACCTGTCCGAGAGGGCTAGTGACAGTCCACTGCTGAGATCAGCACGTGTCACTGCTGGGCCTGCACCCCAGAGGCGTGGGCATTCCTCAGCAGACAGCACTGCAGCAGCAGGGCGAGCCCAACCACAGGACACCACCACTGCCAGGCTAGCAAGGGATCAGAGTGTGGCAAGCAGGGGAGGGGGCTGGGGCAGGAACCTCTCCGAGAGGGCTAGTGACTGTGTCACTGCTGGGCCTGCACCCCAGGGGGCATTCCTCAGCAGACTGCACTGCAGCAGCGGGGAGAGCGCAGGGCATCCGAGACCGAGTGTGGCAAGCCGGGGGAGGTGGGGGGTGCTGGGGCAGAACCTCTCTGAGAGGGCTGGTGACAGTTCAGACAACAACAGGCTGTTCTTGGAGGCGGAACTCGTGCTGTGCAAGGTTTCTTCTTGATGCCTGTACCCACTGATGCCAGCCAGACACACGTCACTGCGCTGCAACCACGGCTCGTGTGGGCACCGGGAGCCAGGCTTCTCTACCTGTGTGGGGTACAGCTTCATGCAGACCCTACTCTCACTTGAGGGAGTCTGGCTCCCAGGCTGGACTATTCGCTCCAACACCTTTAGTCATCGTGAAAGAACGGCCTTCGAGGCGCTATGTGACATCTCCCTCACAAAGAGCTTCAGCTGGAAGCCGAGGACTGCCCACCAGGGCTATTAGCAGGGCCAGTGGAATTATGCGATTGTGCAGCCGCATTTCCCATATAATCCATGTGCATAATCTGCACATTTTTTTAGAAAAATCTTTTAAGCTCAAATGAATCAAAAGTTACTAGACAGGCAGCGATGTTTTGCTGCGCAGTGGCATTGAACTGGTACTTATGGTGTGCAACCAATCCCAGACAGCGTGCACAGGTGTAACAAGCATTTGCAATGCAATAGGTCTCGCGTTTGCTCGAGTTAGAGCTATTGGCGTTGTAAATTGCTAACTTGACTTTTCTTGCCATTTATATTGGAAATGAAAAGTAAAACAGTAGACATAAGCGACCCGATTCAAAGCGCCACGGCCGCCATGAGCATGAGAGCGAAGGAGACACACAAAAGGAAAACGTTTGCTTGCAGTCAAACGTATCGACAAACGTACAACTACCCACATAATAGGGTCGATGGTCAAGGCAGTAACAAAACCGCCCCAAGGAGGGACAAACGTAAAGCATTTACCAATGATAAAGGACTTCTGAAAGGCAAGCACATGAACGAGTGATAGTGATGGGCGTGGTTAAAAGCCCACAGATAGATTACAGCGGGCCAGAGCGCGAGCGCTCGGCCTAAAAATGACAATAATGAAGTAACACTATCACAATGTGCCACATTATGTGCATAAGTGGCCTTTTCCTGCCGCATAATTTACTCACCCACCACATAATTTTGCCCTCTCCTGCCGCATAATTCCAGTTGCCCTGGCTATTAGACACTTCGCCTTACAGTAATTTGACCCCCACACCATCACTATACACCTGTAGCGTTCCAAGCCCCGGGCAACCAGGCGCTTCATTCTGGAGATATGGTAGTAAGAGTTGAAAGTATGAAAAAAGATGTGTATTCATAACTTGTCTAAATGCTCATCCATGACTTTCACCTACTTGGGAAACACTTTCCACGGCCCTGCTGCCCGTGCAAGAAGAAATATCTCCCCTGCCCTCACACAACTCACTTCTAAGCACTACTACCACTGTTCTTAGCTCCCTGACAGCTGTAAAGAGGTAGACTTTCAGATAACTAGCAGCCTGCTGCATAGTCAAGTGTGCTAACATAACGACTCAAGTTCGCACTTGCCATTACTGGAAGCCAGTGCAAAGAACTTGTTGCATGAGCCACAAGCTCTCTTGGTTTAATGTCATCCATTGATCTTAATGCCGAGTTTTTAATAACCTGCAACAGGACAATGATTTTCTAAGAAGTACCAATCAGGAGAACATTACAAGTAACTGCTCTAGAATCTTTTTTCCTTGTCTCACCATACGTGAAAGAGGCAGGGCTCGCCACTACAGCTTCAGAAGAGCGACTGAGCTTGCCTAGTAATCCACAGACCTTGTCATCAAAAACATAGCCCAAGAGTTTTTCTTTATTTTTTAATAGGATACTTATATCTGTCAATCAACCAACCAACCAATCAGGATTTGCATATCGCGCCTAATCACTTGGGAGAGTAACCAGGCGCTAGGATCCTCCTGAGATCACTCAAAGAGACAGGTCTTTAGTCCCTTTCTGAATTCCATCAGAGAGGATGCTGTTCGGAGATGGAGTGGGAGGTTCTTCCATGATTTGGTGGTGAAGTAGGGGAAGGCGTGGCCTCCAGTGTGGCTTCAAGTGATGCAGGAGGGTGGGCGGAGTCAGAGCAGGTGTCTGGAGGATTGGTGGTATTTGAGGCCGTGGTTGAGGCAGCCTGGTCCTAGGTCGTTAAGGACCTTTCAGGCGTGGGTCAGCATTCTGAACTGGCATCTTTTCTGGACGGGAAGCAATTGGAGGTTCCTGGTCTTATAAATTTGCTAGGCTCTCTTCAACCCATGGTCAGACCCTAGCAACAAAACCGCTCTTCTACAAGCCGAAATGGGGCTTCACCATCATTCTGCTGTGGACCCCTCTTACCGTTCCCTACCGGTCTGTTATCAATAGACAGGTTCCTAGTATCCAGAATATTTTTTCAATATATCCCGCATCCCCTGATGTGTGGAGACGATGTGCAGAAACATTTCAACTTGGCTTAGCTAGCATCAGGAGAATGACTTGAAGTCTTGGAAGCAATCTTGAGTCCATCGGGGACCGAGCTAAACGAGATACCTCTTCATTTTCAAACTATTAGGTGAGCACCTCAAGGCATCAGCAAGACTATCACAGCTCCTGGGAGGTAACTTGGTATAAAATAGGAAATCTGTATGTTAAAAGTCATGGTAACGTCAAACCTTTAAAATACCAAAAGCAACATATAGCAAAAACATAGCTGGAAAATCTAGTATTTTACAAAACTCTTTATTCAGCACAAGGCTTGCCACATTTACACATAAACCCCTATATCACATAAGCATGCCTTCCCAAACTAACAGCCCTGCAAGAAAATACTCTGGATGCACCCATTGTAAAAAAAAAAAAATAGTAAATTCGGCTATAATCACTTTAAAACCCAAAAAGGCCCCCAGTTCCAATGGATATTCTGCAGGTTTTAATATTTTTTTTGCCTCATTCTAGTGCAATGCTTGCAGACCTTTTCAGCTCCATTGTGGACACAGAAGCAATGCCCCCCACCCCCAATGTCACAATAGCTTTAATACCATACACCAGGTAAAGACACCTCCGGCGCAGTTCTAACGCCCCATCTCCCTGATCAATGTGGATGCCAAATTGTTTATTAGTATTTCAGCAAATAGAGTAGGTCCATACATGCATGGTCTATTTGACCAGGCCAAATCAAACTTTATCCCTGAAAGACAATGCCTGGATATTACGTCCAGAATATTATATCAAATATATAAAGCCCATAGATCGAACACAAACTATTTACTACTCGCTACTGATGCTGAGAAACCGTTCAATGCAGTACACTGGCCCTATCTTATGGCCCGCTGCAGGAATTCGGACTTGGTGATAGATCTTGCAAGTGGGTGCAGTGCAGATAGATATTCTTCCTCCGAAAGTCAGATTTTGGTAGAGTAAAGTCAACCTAATTTGCTATACAAAGCTGGACACATCACCTATGTCCCTTATAGTCCCTTCTATTTGCCATGTATACAGAGCCACTAGCAGAAAATCCTCAACCTTACGATACCAGTCAGCCAACAAGAAACAAAGTGCCCTTTTCGCAACTCAATGGGCTCACAATCCTATCATGTACTTGGGGATACAACTGGCTAGATCCCTATAGACAACAGTACAAACGAATTACCAAGAACTTCTCAGACAAACCCGAGAAGACCTAATGTCATGCATGGCAAAGGGCCTTTTCCGTGAAGGGTAGAATGGCAGCCCTCAAAACTATGTCCCACCTGCATACATTATTTGTGTTCCATACACTTCCACTGCAGCCCAACAAATGTGCTCCAGGCATTACAGTGAGAGGCAAATAATTTGGTCTAGGCAGGAAAGAGGATCCGTATGTCACTCTCGCACTCATATCAGCAGCCACACAAGGGGGAGTTAGCTATTCCAAAAATTACAAAGTATTATCAGGCTGCCAGCCTTGGTTCAAAGGTGGAGTGGACTAGGGAACATATAGAGAAACACTGGTGCTTTTTGGTAGAACAAGTTGCTGGAGTCCACCTATGCAAGACCCCATGGTTACCCAGGCGTCATAGGCTATGGGGGCTTGATTTCTCACCACTTATGAAGTCCATGATGGAAGTGTGGGACTACATGATGGTGAAACAAGGGCTCATAACACTTCCTTCACTAATCATACGGAATATCAACACCAAGAATTGATGGGTGGGCACTCAATTCCAGACCAGGTAAGAAGCGGGCTGTAAACATACAGGGGGTTTAAGAGGTGGTGATGGCATCTGAAAAACTAAAAACAGCCTGGGGCCTTCTGGAAGCCACACAATGATAATACACACAAATCAGTCACTGATTGTCCAACCAGAAGGTAAGGAAGGTGGAAAGAAGGCCACTGCACGGAAGGCTGTAAAGCAAACAAACGGCACACAGACGTTTTACAAATAATATCCACAAGAGCTAAAACTCAAAACCAAAAAAGAAGGGAGAGGTACAACTGGAAAGGTCTTTAAGAAGGACCGGGACCACATCTTTCACGGGACAAGTACAACAGCAAACTCGGGGGGAGGGGGGTAGAACCAATGAGAAAGTTAATATCCTACTGGTATTATACAGCAGCCAGAATACACAAATAGTGAGGCAGACATACAGGTAGGATGCACTCATCCACTTTCTGTGGCACTACCCAAAACAGACGAGGCACTGGACCTAAAGAAGATCACAGGCCTTGCTAGACCACGTTTTCCGGAAAGCTTTATTAAGGGACTCTCAAATAAACAGACTTGCCCGCTTTATTCTCTTTAAGTCCTCAGACAGCTCCGACAATATGTGCAGCACACCAAACAACCTTAGCACAATGGGAACGGCCAAACTTCATGAACATGGGCAATGGCTTCACCAGCCTTAGGAGTTGAGGGTCAAGTAGAACATGACACTATTGCAAGCTTCGAAGGGAAAGAACGGTTTTCAGAGAGTTTCCTTCTTCAGAGTTTAGAGATCTCACATGCCCCAAGTTCCTTTAAGTTCCTGAAGGTGTTACACATTCTGCATCCCTCGATGGACAATACAAAATGAAGAGTAAACGATGTCAACTACTGTCAATGGCTGACCCTTATTACAAACATGAGACTACAGGAGATGACGGATGATAGCAGGTTCCAGCGCTCCTAGTTGTGTTTGTGCGCTATGCATGAAGGAGACAAGGGGGTGGGAAGTTTACCGCGTGTGCTAACGACACCTGCTGTTTGTCTGTTGGCCACAAAGAAGTTTGAATGTTTATTTTGATGTTGGTTTGAAAATGCCAATAAAGAAAACCCATCCAAAAACAGGGAAACATAATGGATCTGATCTGAGAGCCATCCAGACATCAATAGTGAAGCTTCGCCTTCAGCCAGTCAAACAACCACCCTCACGGCCCCTACAAATTATAAGACAGTTCTTCCTTGAACTTCAAAAGGTTTCTGGCGTACAGAGGAGGCAGGTATCTGACGCCCATGGTCTAGGAGATATTACCAGCAACACCTAGCCCACTCAACAAGCAACTATGCCCTATAGAGAGGACCAACGACAACCAGAATTTGAGAAGATACATCTGTATTTAGGTGAATATTTCACACACCGATACACCACTCAGCGTAACTGGAGTGGCTGGAAAAAGGAAACATTTATTCATCTAATCAAAACTTGCATCAGGAAAAGTACTTTTAAAATCCCAGATGGAACTCGGGTGGTTTATGCAGAATTCTCTGCATCGTGTAGAAAGAAGTGAATCTGAGCTGTCAGTGGCAAAAAGCCTGGCTCGGAGCACAGACACTGAGACATTGAAGAACTAACTAGTTTCCAAGTGTCAATCTGTAGTGACATTGTGTCTGTCCAAGCTTGGCGGCTCTGAAGGGAGAGCTTCAAGGCAGCACATAAGTCTGTCTTCTAGAGGGCCTATGCTCATGATACCAGGGTGATAATGGCCTGCCTATACAAACAGAAAGATAGACTGGGTAGAAATGAACTAGTTTCAATCTTCAACTTGAGTTCAAGAGTTTGTAGGCAAAAACATGGGTGCGAGGGCACGAGGCGCAGGATTCAAAGAGGTAACAGCGGGCTGTACCCCTGTCAAGGATGGGTTCACTGCCTTCAAAGCTGGGCGCACGAGATCCTTGCCGGCCTATGCAAGCGTGGGCTCGAGGGTGCCCTTGACCAGATGTCCTGCTTCGGCAGCTTAAAAATGGCCCAAATTAACCTTCCGATTCGCCACATCTAAGTTTTGGATTTGAAAACATCCTTGTTTTTTGTTTTACAAGATCCCAACTCAAAATATGACCCAGTACAAGTGGCAAAATAGACTGGCCAATTACAAGCCAGGAGCATGGCATGGGGCAGACACCCGTGTTTCAGAGGCTACTCTCCAATGTGGAAGCCCTGCAGCCTTGCGGATAATCGATTTGTTTTTTTACATTTTCGTCTGTAATTATTCATATTTATCTTTTCGCTCAGTTCCCCTGTATTTATTCAGATTTATTTTGGATTACTGCAAAAAAAAATAATGAAGGTGCAATAGGTATATTTCCAGAGTTCTTTAACCAACAAATGATTACTCATCTTTGAATGTCAAAGGAGTTTTAGCCATTTACAGTACAAGAAGCAGACATCTGAAATACTTTTCATTGTAATATGGCTTACACCGCTTTAGTGCTGCAGTTATTTAAGCTTCATTAGGAAATCATTTTTCTTTAACTTCCCTACCTGTTAATCTGCACAGCTACTAACTCAGGCCGCATGACTGACCGAAGTGAAAATATTCCAAAAGAAAACATTTTCTGTATTTTTCCATATTTAAAAATAAATACAAACAGGCAAATAGATTGTTTTCTGTCTGTATCTGTAAAACTAAAAACGGAAAACTGGAAGCCTTAATTATAATGTGGTCCAGTTACATGGTGGGCCACGTGGCTTCACGAATCAAGCATACATGTTACAGCCAGGCACAAAACCACAACACATGAAGAACACAGTTGAAGTGGGAGCATACAGCTGTCAAGTGCAATTCATGTAGTACAAAGGTAGCCGTCGTCAGCCCAGCCGACACGTTTCGCTCCTTTCTTGGAGCTTCCTCAGGGCTCACTGTGATTGTTGAAGATTTGCCAGAACGATTGAAAAGGTCTTCTAAACTTTATCATCGTATGATCGCATTAGGTAACCTACAGATCAAGTCTGTACTCCTAGTATTATAAAATGCAAAAGGTATACTGCAATTTCAGTAATCGAGTAGGAATGTGTTCAATAATCATGTAGGACTATCTCAAAGACACTCTTTCCGACTTGTCAAGGACCCATGGTGCCGCCTGTACAGAGGGAGTTCCGGTGATAACTGGCGTCGGTAGGTGGTAAGACCCTGGATGGCTGGCACCTGAGTGCATTACTACCATTGTTCTTCAAGGTACAAAGAGATTTTGCCACTGCCACCTTTTGCCCTTAGTTCAAGGCACATTTTGTTGAAACAGAAGCCCTGACAAGCAGGCAGGGGTTACCCACTCTTCATCCAAATCCGGAGCCCCTATGGAGGGGGAGGGGGTAGGGTCCAGCTGTCAGGGCCACGAACACAATCTGAACAGCAGCTCGGAACAGAGGCAGGAAAGGCGCATTCCGCAGGCCAGCCATGGGGGATGGCGAGGCTAAATATACACTGGGAAAGGAGAGAAAACGTCCCTAAGCAGCAGATAAACACAGGCAGCAGGGAGGCCTTTAATAACATGGAAAGCCTGCTGCCTGGCGAAGGCCCAGCCCCCCGCCCGGGGCTCCAGAGGCAGCGAGGCCTTCTAATAACACGGAAAGCCTGTCTGCCCAGGCCCGGGCTTCAGAGCTCGCCTCTATCGAGTGCCACCGCAGCTCCTGTGCCCAGCCCCAGGCGTGGAGCCAGGAACCGTGGAGGAGGGTGCAGGGAGGCAGGCTGCACATGCCGGGGCCTGGCCCCCACCCAGGCGCTTCTTCCATGTGGCACCAAGGAGGAGCGGCTGTCCTGAAAACTCGCTGATTACGGTGTGAACTTGGGCCAGACTTGGAGCTCTACAGACCAGTGACCTGCTCCTGGGGGGGGTACTGTAAGACACACAGCCGTTGGAGCAGGTCCCTGGTAATGCTGCAAACCAGCTCCAAGGAGGGACAGGAAGGCTACCTGCTATAGCTCCTGGAAGGACGCCTCCTCGGAGGCAGCTGTGCGCCACTCAAATGCCTTCTATTGTTTTGTGTAAGTGCTAGGGCTGAAAGCAGGAACAGTATGTAAGTTTACAAGTTCCAGCAGATGGAAACGGCAGATAAATAGTACTCCTCCTGCTACACACCTCACCCAAGAGGCAGGACTGTCTCACGCCAGAGCTGGAGGGGTCGCCTGTCTCCCATCTCAGCCTTTAGGCAGCATCATAGTCTATTCCATCCATTAGGCAGCCGCGCGGTCTCCCTCAGCCCGTAGGCAGCATCACGGTCTCTCTCAGCCCAGCATTATGGTCTATCTCAGCCCGTAGGCAGCATCACGGTCTGTCTCAGCCCGTAGGCAGCATCACGGTCTGTCTCAGCCCAGCATTATGGTCTATCTCAGCCCGTAGGCAGCATCACGGTCTATCTCAGCCCGTAGGCAGCATCACGGTCTATCTCAGCCCGTAGGCAGCATCACGGTCTCTCTCAGCCCGTAGGCAGCATCACGGTCTCTCTCAGCCCGTAGGCAGCATCACGGTCTCTCTCAGCCCGTAGGCAGCATCACGGTCTCTCTCAGCCCGTAGGCAGCATCACGGTCTGTCTCAGCCCGTAGGCAGCATCACGGTCTGTCTCAGCCCGTAGGCAGCATCACGGTCTGTCTCAGCCCGTAGGCAGCATCACGGTCTGTCTCAGCCCAGCATTATGGTCTATCTCAGCCCGTAGGCAGCATCACGGTCTCTCTCAGGCCCGTAGGCAGCATCACGGTCTCTCTCAGCCCAGAATTATGGTCTATCTCAGCCCAGCATTATGGTCTATCTCAGGCCGCAGGCAGCATCACAGTCTATCTCAGGCCCGTGGGCAGCATCACGGTCTATCTCAGGCCCGTGGGCAGCATCACGGTCTATCTCAGGCCCGTGGGCAGCATCACGGTCTATCTCAGGCCCGTGGGCAGCATCACGGTCTCTCTCAGCCCAGCATTATGGTCTATCTCAGCCCGTAGGCAGCATCACGGTCTCTCTCAGGCCCGTAGGCAGCATCACGGTCTCTCTCAGCCCAGAATTATGGTCTATCTCAGCCCAGCATTATGGTCTATCTCAGGCCGCAGGCAGCATCACAGTCTATCTCAGGCCCGTGGGCAGCATCACGGTCTATCTCAGGCCCGTGGGCAGCATCACGGTCTATCTCAGGCCCGTGGGCAGCATCACGGTCTATCTCAGGCCCGTGGGCAGCATCACGGTCTATCTCAGGCCCGTGGGCAGCATCACGGTCTATCTCAGGCCCGTGGGCAGCATCACGGTCTATCTCAGGCCCGTGGGCAGCATCACGGTCTATCTCAGGCCCGTGGGCAGCATCACAGTCTATCTCAGGCCCGTGGGCAGCATCACAGTCTATCTCAGGCCCGTGGGCAGCATCACAGTCTATCTCAGGCCCGTGGGCAGCATCACAGTCTATCTCAGGCCCGTGGGCAGCATCACAGTCTATCTCAGGCCCGTGGGCAGCATCACGGTCTATCTCAGGCCCGTGGGCAGCATCACGGTCTATCTCAGCCCCGTTGGCAGCGCTGGGTGAGTCACAGCCTGTAGACAGCATCACATTCTGCCTCACCCTGTAAAGAGCATCACATTCTGCATCGCCGGGCCATACTGACTACAAAGGACACTACATGAAGACCCACAAAACCCGCAATCAGGGAGAACGGGAGAAGAGCTTTAAGAAGTTGCCCATCGCTTCACTGTGACTAAACTAAAACCATGAGCCATGTTTGCCAACACCCTAGGCTACCGGCACAGCATCTATGCCATCCTGTGACGCAGACGGTGGAGATGATGATGGGCCAAGGAGGAGAGAGAACATTTACTGCTACCAGGTGGAGCCTCCATTTGAAGGAGCCTTGCCAGAGAGGCCACTTTGCTGCATTAGTGCCAGCCGACTGGCATGGCACTAGTGAGTGGCAGATGTTCACAGCCTGACATTTCCTCTGGCACTGCGAGTCTACATCCCTTTGGTTTCATAGATTCCAGCCACTGGGCTGCCCAGGTCATGCCCACCATTGAAGCCAGAGTTAAACCGCCTACCATGGCATCAAAAGACGAGCACACTCGGTACAAGGCCATACACAACGCAGGTCCAGCCTACCTAAACCACTGCATCTTTCCACCCCCGCCAGATCCCTCCGCTCTGCCCGTCCCTTGCATCCTCAAAACCACCGCTGGAGGACGATATTTCACCTACACTGCAGCAAAGAGCTGAAACAACCTCCCACTGCACCTCAGACAAAGCCCGTCGCTCACCATCTTCAGGAAGAACCTTAAGGCCTGGCTCTTCAGAGGCGACCCCTCCCCACAGCACCTTGAGACCCGCACAGGTGTGTAGCCGCGCTTTACAAATAATGACTGACTGATTGAGAGAGGAAATAATTGCCTCAGGGATGCTAGGTGCAAAGAACAGCCTGGGAAGCAGAGATTGATGCGTCCTCCTTCAGAACAACATAAGAAACTGTGGGTCCCAAGGGTCAATTAAATAGTTTTAGTGTTTCGCATCAATCAGTAAGGTAAATACATATGGTACAAGTCTGATGTAACAACAAACAAAACATTATTATTTTAAAATGACATAAATAGTAGTGTTCAGTTGACTTACTCGAAGACTGTGTAGTGTCTTTGAGCATTGTAGAAAACTGTACCAGGTTCTGTACAATCCAACTAGACTGATATAATAATGTAGCAAGTGAGAGAAGAAAGAAATCAGAAAAGGCCAGTTCACAGTGTTTCACATGTTCAGTCTGTTGCTGCTGTTTGGAGGTTACTTGAGGCCTGACCTTACATTAATTCATCTCCCTAAATCCCTGAAGCTTGAGTAACTCGAGAACGGACCGAGTGTTATTGCTAGGGTTCATTTCACTTCTTTATTGGGGGGTGCAGGGGGGTGACCCTGGAGAAACCAGCAAGGGTCCGATCTCTTTGCACAAACAGCACACTTTTCAAAAGAGGCTACCGTGTGACAGCAAACCATAACATAGCTTGAACAAGCAAAGTGAAAACACCTGCTTTTCCAGGAAGATGATATAATCCACGCTGAGTATGAGAAGATATTTATTTGTAAACACCGATTCCTTTAAACATACTTAAGATATATGTTTGTACATGTGTTGTGAAACCCGTGGGACGCCTCCACACCTCCCAAACAACGGATTCGAAGACCAATGCCGACATAAGAATGGTGCAGTATGCCACGTAATATATTCCAGTTAGACCCTATAGGGAGACAGATTTCTCCCATCGGCTCTCCTATGCCCAAGGAACACGAATATACAATAACGTTTTAAGTGACAAAGGCAGGGATTGCACAAAGAAAGTGCCTGTCTAAGCGCAGCCTTATTAGGCCTAACAGCCCCGAGCATCTTTTCTAGGGCATCCAATGAGATCGACTGAATCCAGGGTTAACGTGGCTGTAGACAGGTGCAAGATCCCACGGCGCTAGGCAAGAGGCAGACGAAAGCGCTGCATAATGAGGGGGTCCTAGCTGGTGAGGAGACCCCAAGGGCGGCCACATGCACAAGAGGAGCCCGGCCTTACTGCAGACACAACCGCCATCAATATCCCTTAGGACACTACCTACAACCTGTCTGTAATAAAGAACTAGAGCGCTGACCTAGCGGCAGGAGTGTGTCCGCACTGGGAGGGGATGGGGGACATGGAAGTTTGTGTTGCGACAAGTTGTGGAGAGATCGGCGGGCAACAGGAGAGGTCTCCATGCTTTCACGCCCGCTCCCTAGATAGTCACAATGCTTTCAACCTGTAAACACCGGGCAGGTTCTTGCAATGCACCCACACTACAAAAGCCACCAGCATATAACATCTATAGTTGGATTGTATTCGATGCTAGGACGCAGGTAGTCATACTACTGTTCCCAGTACATAAAGCACAACAAAATACTACAAAGAGCCCCTCAAAAATAGGAGTACACAGAAAGAGGACGAGAAGGGCCAACGGGCCCTTTCTAAGAGCTTGCAAAATAGGGTTGTGTCTGAAGAAAGCTCACACCAGAATTTAACTCCAAATAATACTTCTGTGCTCACTTCATGATAACAGTGCCCTGCGGGTTACTTATCTCACACCGTTATCATTTAGCAGTCATTTGTGTGACTAAGTACAGAAAATACTTTGCAGCAGACAACATACATATTAATCGCCCACTTCCTAGCATCTGACTCGTGATGATAAACATTTAGATGCCAGAGCTAGTATCAACAGGGAAAGTAAGGAACAAAAAGCACAATTAGAACTGCAAAAGACAAAAAATAGAGGTCTTCAAATGCCATCCTGTTCGGGGGTCGGTAAAACAGCTTGGACCAGGATCGCTCATTTTTTTTTTTAACAGCCCCCGTGTGCAGACGCAGACACCAGTTTGTGCCTCAAACTCAACACCTCGGCTGAGTGACGGGAGGACGAAGAACTGATCCTACAAACTGCTCTTACTTTAGATTCGAAATCTTGGAGCTGTGCTTCTATAGGAAGGGGGGATCTCCAGAGAAAACGTACTTGCAAAGAGGATGCTGGAGTAAAGTATGAAAATCTCTCAATTACTTGGACATTTACAAATCATGAAACCATAAGCAAGTGAAACAGGGACAGATGGATTAGGAAACAGCAGCATCAAGTTCAGTAGTAACAATAAGTACAATTAAACCTGGTGGGCACGCCCCCGGAATGACGTAGCTTTCACTGATTCCACCTTCGGACAATAACATTAGGTGTTCAGGCAGCAAGTAAATGTATGTTGTATTTGCATTTGACACACATATGCATTGTATTTTGGGGCCTTCACCATAGGCAATGAAGCAAATCCCAAGGCTCATATTCCAACAACATGGCGCCCGGGAGTGCTTCACATGCCATAGGTCACAGCAGCATATCAGCGCTCTAGTTCCTCGAAGTGGTGAAGGGTCAGTAGGGCACACATAACATATTTTCGCTGCAAAGAATGCTTCACTCGGCACGATCAAAGCTTTCTGAGATGGGTAAGACGCAGCTTCATTAGTTTCTAGAAAAGGTTTCATCATTTTAGCTTTTGGACCCTACCCTAAGTCGCATGACAAAATTACGAGAGAACCTTTCTATATAAAAATCCAAGGGAGGGGATTAAAATGTCTGCACGATGACATTACTTTAAGATTCAATCAGCTCATGACGATAGGGCAGCGCTAATATATCATTTAAAAATGTGCGACATTATAAACAAGCACTCTGGTGCAAGCATCAAACCATAACCGAGGACCCCAGAGCCTTTCAAGCAGGACACCAACGTCCCTGTGGATTATCGAAGGCGTGAAGACTGAGGCAGATGCTGGGAAGGGGGCAGAGATGCACCCGGCTGCCCCGCGCGTGTGCCAGGGGGCTTGGCTGAAGAGCTGGCACAGAATGCCAGCTCCACGTAAGTGAACAGGGGCCCTACTGTGCCGCACACTCGAGAAGCCACTGCCTGGAGTTAGCAAAAGTCCAGAGTTTGGTCCTTAGAGCAGGGAATCCCAGGGACTCAGGGGCAGGTTCAAAGCCTGTGTCACAAGCCGCAGGGCCGGTGAGGGCAGGAGGACGCTGGTGGTTCAATCTACACGCAGCAGCAGCATTTCACCACAAACCATAGCATGTACCCATGAAACAACTGCAGGTTGAGGTGACAAGCGCAGGTCACTGCAAGCTCGGGCGGCTACCTGCAAGCACAGAAGATACCCACACAGCAATCACATGTTCAGTTGACACCCATAAGCAGCACATAACAGTAAACCTCTGCCATGTATTAACTACATGCAGCGACCTCATGTTATCAAGACTCGTGTTCTGGCTGTATAGTTACCTCATCACGCAACTTTGTTGTACTCTGACTCCATGAGGAGACGAGCCATAGAATCCCTGGAAGGGGCGGTTGTGGCTTAACTTCTGCAATCTTTGCAGGTTAAGGTCGCATCCAGGGACCAGATCTCTAGCTACTTTCACATGTTCTGGCGGTATAAATATACCTCACCTCTGCACCCTTGACAGGTTTTTCTGCATCCAATTCCCTCAACCCATTCGTGTACAGGCTGGCTGCATTCAGTAATCTACCAGTACAGACCTACTGTGGGCTGCTGGTGTGTATGGACTTCGCCTCTACAGCTATCTCACATCAAAGCTTCTTGCAGGAACCTCACCTTGAAATATTGCGTGTTGTAGCTGTGTGCAGTAACTTCCGCGTAGTCCTTGTGAGGGCCAGCTGCATTGTTTGACCATGTCAAAGCTATCTTCACACATTCCTGCGTGGCATGCAGCGACCTAGCCATACAGTCCTTGCATGTTCTGGGTGCATAGAGTAAAGTAACTACATCATCTTGTGCTAACATGCTTCAACTTTACATCTGCAATTATAGTGCGGGAATCTCACAGGAGACTCAACTGTAGGCGGGGAATCTTACCACGAAATCCTTCAATGCTCTGACTGCATGCAGTGAACTATAAACCCTTGTGTGGGTAAGCTGCATGCTATGACCTCTCATCACAGACCTCCATGGTGGTACCTGACTTGGATCAGGCTAAATCTGACTTCTGTTTCTCCCATACAACTCCCTCCAGAAAGCATCTCGCTTGATCATCTGGGAGGCTCTCGCCAGCATTGCCGTACAGCATGGCTGTCCTTCAGTCTTGTACACCAGCACGCCAATACAAAACGTCCCCCCTGCCTTATTGTTAAAATCCAAACTTTCACTATGTGGATACTTTGTTATCAACACAAGAACAACAAATATAACTTGAATCTAAAAAAAATAACCAATTATGCTCCACCCACAATATTTAGAATCTCATAAATATTTAACAAAATGCTCATAAAAACTAGTGACTTTTGGTAATATGATTTATCATCCTTTGGACCAGACAAAACATCAAAAACATTTGGTCCAAAAATAATTTTAAAAAACTGTATACAATTAAAATACTAAAAAATGATATTGCGTCATCAGCATACACCACAGGCTGTACCCTGTGAATGCTTAACATGACGCTACACACCATATCTATGAAAGAACTGAGCAGTGCCACAGCGCTGCACTCCCAGCTCAACAAGGTGCTCACCACAGAATAACTGACACACAGCACTATTCATTATCCGCCAGAAAGCATTACTGCTCCCTGTAGCAATGGCCTGTGCTCACCGCAGCATTACTGATCCACACAGCACGAGCCACCATAATGACCAAAAGAATGTTGCTTCACAGCACCACCTTGTTCACTGCAGCATTACCACTCCACAAAGCACTATTCACCCACATCACTAGTGCAGTGGTTCCCAACCGTGGGCCGGGGATCCCTGTGGGTCCGCGACGGCTTGGAAAATTAACCAATATTAACAGATTAATAAAGTGTATATAAATGAAGTGGCTAAATGTACATTGAAAATTGTAAAGCATACTGTTAATGTCAAGAAATTTGAGGCTAAAAATTAAATTAGTAGCCTCAGATTGTTTCGTGGGAGCAGCGCAGGTGCAAACAGAATAGTGTGGGCGGTGTGTGGCTTCAACTGAATTCAGAAAACCTCCAACCTTCCTATTAAAATTATTGTTTTTACTTTATTTGCTTGCAAATTGAATAAATGTGTCATTTATATATGTGTTTGATGTAATGCTTGTTTCTGTATTTTTTGCAGTTCAAATCATCGACAATGTTTAGGCGTGGGTCCCCGGCTTCAAGTAATGAATCAGTGGGTGGTCCACAGATTCCAGTAATGATTAAGTGGGGGTCCCCGAGTTTCAGCAATGATAAAGTGGGGGTCCACAGAAGGTTGGGAACCACTGTACTATAGCATTACTGTTCCACACAGCACTGCCCACCTTGCTCACCGCAGCATCACCACTCCACATAGCTCTACTCATCACGCTCATTACGACACCAACGTCTCCTTATAGATCTGCACTCCATGCTGTAGGCCCATACCTCACCCAGGTCTGTGCAAACATCCGTATCACACACAACACTTGAAAGCTGAAAGTTCAGTCAAAACAAACCAGTGGGAGGGGCTCCTTGAAGCAGAGGTGAATGCGTGGCAGCCTGCCAAGATGAAGACACGAGATTCCAGTAAGGAGAAAAGGAGGGCGGAGGTAAGGAAGGCGGAGAGAGCAGACCGGTGGGAGGAGAGGCTAGAAAACATTTCAGAAGAGGAGAGAGTCACTCCAGAGGAGCTACAGCTGTAGAAATGCTCAGAGTAGAAATCGTGTTGGGTGGTGAGAGGGGCACTGTGACTTGTATAGAGCAACCCTGTGAACTGAATCACCTCTAGCCTCGTGTTGGCTATGCTACAGTTCTATGCTTAGAAAAGGTGCAGTTCATTCTTACTGAGGCTCTGGGATTTGCCTTTGTAAAAGTGTCCATGCATGGCTTGGTCCATGAACTGAAAAGTGACATCCACTGGTGTCCAGCTGTTGGGCTACAAGATCTACCACGGCATCCCAGACTTTAGTTTCATACAAGAAAACCATATCTGAAAGCCTAGTCTGCTCCAGCCAATGCCTCTAACACTGTTCACACCTCGTCCATAACTGTTACCCAAGAACAAAAAGTGATACCTACTCCAAGCCTGACCTAGACAGATTCGAACCCTAATTCTCATCCAAGTCAGTTAGATTAACGCTGGGCACCAATGTCATCCTCAAGGAACATAATGGCAAGGAAACCAAGAATGCCTGGAAACCATTCTTCGCAAAATTCAACTTCAGAACTTCTGTTCATGTCCTGATACTCACATCTGAGCGGTTGCAATACCGTGCTCCATGGCCTCTTAGACTCAACAATACAATGCCTCCCTCACAGGCATCCTACATGCTGCAGCACTGGAGAAATATAACTACATAAAGAGATGAAAAAAATAAGTCTTAATCTAAGCACTCAAGATCTGAAACATCCATGTATCCATCAGCACTTTCCAACTCCTGCTTGGATCTAGAAAAAGGTGACGACGCACGTCTTTAAGAACATTACATCACAGTGTAGTAACAGTCAACTTTCGCTGTTAGAAACTTCCTACCCCTCCGAATCACATGTTCACTGTCTTCACCTTTCACCCTGTCTAGTGCTTTGCTGCTTTTATTTCCACTGGGCTTCTGCTGTACAAATACCACATACATACAAGTTTGCTGCTCAGGTATGTTGGAGCTTTCTTACAGCCCAAGAGGCAAGGAGGAAGTAATCAACACCCTAAGCCGTGGTTCTTACAAAAGCTTGAGGAGGAACATAAGCATTTTGAAACACCAAGAGAGATCTTTCAAAGTCAAAGACACGAACTCTCGGTGCAGCCATTATTAACAATTTGCCTTCAGGAAGGTGGTGAAGGGAACCAGGCATCAACAAACCACTGAGAAGATCAGGCCAATGGTCCTAGCAGGGCTCCGAATGTATTGTTGGGTCTGGTGGCGCAATGAACTAAAACATCCACTGCAGGAATCTGTGTTCGACTGCATGGTCACAGATTCAAATCCCGGGGGTCCACTCAGCCTTTCGCCCTTATGAGAGCGATAAAAAGAGTACCATAAACATGTATTATTTCAGTCAGTGCAAGGATGCCCCTGCTGGGATGAACGTGTGTTTTGCATGTTAATTTCTGAAATGAGAGACACCTCTCGGCCTTTGATGAGATGGCTTGTATTAAACACGGTGCAGGATACAGTTGAAGGGGGGCTCGGGCATCGCTTGACAATGAGCAACATTATTTGTTTTTTTATTGTTGTTGAGTTTGATTAAGCCTCAGACCATCAACACTTATATAAATGATGGGCTGTTTCCCACCAACAGATAAAGAAATCAGGCATTGCTAGTTTAATTATAGGCACTTTTTTCAATGACAAGTCTTGCATGTGGTCAAGTGACCACACCTCACCATCCAAACCACATAACCCACATTCAATACACTACAAATAGCCCATACCATAAGCAACCAACACATCTAATTACCAACATTTGGGCTTTCATTAGTCATCCAACAGGCAGCCACAGCAAACAATAACATCGAAATATAATTGTCCCAATCGCATCTACAAACGGGCATAATCAAACACACACCAGACATAGGCCTCTCACCATCATGCATGAAACTCTAAAGCCATACAGACAAGACACGCTAAAACTACCATAAGCAGAACTTGGCAGCATAGAATACCAACCTCCTAGTGATACTTTTATAGCAAGAACTGTACTCTGGCAGCAAAAACAACAATGGATGAAACCTCTTCCATCCCAAAAATGAAAAAGGAAAATATAGAGTCCTTTGGCACACCTACTCATACACATAAAACATCACAAAGAGTTCCCTAGACCAAACTTGCTTTACTTTCATACTGACACAAAGCACTTGAAAAAATAAACATTCTTACATACCACCCCACAACCTAACACCAACACAATAACAGACACTATCAAACAATTATTCCTCTAGACTGATTAACAGAAAGCCCCAACCAAAGAACATCTAGATTAAAAGTAAGCTACAAGGGTGGCTGTCGCTGTAGAGTGCGAATAACAAAACAAAACCTAACAATGTATGATACAATGAAAATGTTCAATGAACAGCCTAAATCAAGGACCTGTGCTAATAATGTCTAACTGATTGCAAAGGGGCCTCCCTGCCTGGACCACTACAAAGCAATATCAAACCGATTAACGTCCTTTGAGATGCTGGCAGTTAAGAAGCGTAAAAGTCCAGTCACATTCATCAAAAACAAACTTGTCATTTTAATAACAGTGGAGATTACAACCCTTAAGTTCTCACCCCTCGGTGTTACTGGAAAACATGATGAAAGAAGGTACATAGGTCAATAATATTAGCCAACATGTCATGGGATTTCAAACCCCCTGATAGGAAAGGCTCTCCCGTGTAAAATGTTTAAGAAACAATTTTTGCAAGAGGCGCAAAGCACGTTAAAGTCCACTGGGCCACTAAATTGTAACAAAAAACGGGTAACCATTTTGAGAAGACGGCGCTGAAGTTCACCCAAAAGTTATTCAATAAATTAGTGCAAAATTGTAACTTCTAAAAACACTTGTTCAATAATATTCATCAAAATGCACATTTACAGGGTGACCAGGGTAATACACGGTCCTTCAAGGATGCATCAATTTTTAACCTCGGTAGCCATGTCTGCAGACATTGCCACTATCACAAGCTAAAATGATAATTTTGCCGATACTGTCCGACTCAACAAGTCCAGTCACAGATTTTACTATTTCATATGCAACGTAGCTAGTGTTACCAGTTTTTACTTGCCAATAATGCAAACAGAGCCTGTTTATGTCTCTCCAACTTCACATGTCTGGTAGATGTTCCCCGTGCCTATTATCAGTTTCCTTGCCCACCACAGGTAACCTTCGGTTCACGTGGCCAAAAGGCAGGCACTGCTGGCTTCTGTATGGCCCGTACCAGATAGTGACACTTCCCAAAGGTATACATTTAGGTTTCAATGGAGTAGAGTGAGGACCAGGTAAGCTAGGCCCAGGCCCGACACTACCCGTGGGCACCTGGGGGTCATAGGGAGTGCGACAGTGGACAGGCTGAATGTGATTGAGCTAACATCTGAAGAGACGAGGATTCCTTCTTGAGGGGATACCAACAGGGGATACCAACAGGGTACCGACCGAAGGAGTAGCCAAGAGGCCGACAGTAAGCCCTGGACAGCGTGCCTTATGGTAGTGCAAAACAAAACAGCAACACGCCCGCTCATGGGACTGTAAATCCCTGCTCTTTTTTATTGTTATCTCTTAGGTGTCAGCGGCTGCCTGCAGACTGGCCAAGGACACCTTCTACAGCGGTTATCAGTCACACAAGGTAGGACATTCAAAACTCCGTGCCTGGCTGATAGAGGCAGCCACAACAAAGCGCCATTATTGCTTCACAACGTGCAGGGTAAATATTAGCTACAAGCGCACTTCGTTCAGCATCCGCCAACTTCACGGTTGCAGAGATAAGAAAATAAAGCTCCAATTAAGAGTCATAACAGAGAAGCGCCCTCACGGCAAAGATGGCTCGGTTTGTTAAGGGCTTTGGTGGAATATACAATGATCTGCAACACACCAGACTGACCTGGGCGCCACCAAATTAGATAATATGTACAACTGTTATTAACTGCGCTTCCGAAAAAATGTAGCACGAGGTGCTATCTAAAAACAGGTTATTATAGAAAACATCACTTGGATTCCCTCTGTGAGAGATTGTGAGGAAGACACAAGCTAGATTCCTGCTACCCATACTGCTGGACGTATATGACGTGATATATATTGAAGTAACCTCGAGGCTATAGGAAGTGCGATATAAAACTCCCAAGTGACAACTACACCCTGGCACCAGCAGTGCACAAGACACCACCACCAAAAATCCCCCATTTGAACAAAAGCTTAGGTGGGCATTGGTGGGTGAGCAGTAACACAGAAGTGGGACGTGTGAAGAAGGGTTTAAGGGGTGTGTGTGTGCGTAAAACGCGGGGTTCGTAAAGGAGGGGTGTGTAAAAGTAATACTGAAGAGTAGGAGGGCCTGTGTGTGTATAAAGGGGACTTTAAAACTTGTATCGGGGGGCAGAGGTGTAAGGTTGGAAGAGGCAGCGGTTTACTATAGGGCGCATTAGGAGGCATTAATGGGGAATTATATTTTGGGGGACATACAGGAGGTCATGGGGTGTGGGTATGCAGATAAAAGGGGGGGTGGTGCAGGTTAAACCGGTGAACGGTTCTAGGGGGACGTTTACACATACAGCAGGGGGTCACAGGGGTTTGGTGAAAAAGGTGGACATAAGGCTGGACGTTAAGGAGGGGCGCACAGCAGAGAGCATTGGGGGGGGGTGTGGGGGGTAGTCAGTGGATTACATTTGGGGGCGCCAGAAAAAGGGTAAAGCTAATGGAGGGGGGCTTTGTAATATATAGTGGCGATAACTGGAAGCATCTAAAGCGGGGGCCCAGAGCAGGTACAGGGGGGAGGGGGGGGGGGAGGTATAATATTTGGGGGGGGGGCTGGGGGGGGAGAAGGGGTGTTACTAACTGAAGTTTTCAAAGTGCCACTTCAGAGGGGGCTTGTAAAGGTTGTTTGTCAGGGGACGTTGTTTCCAGAGGGTTATATTGTGTGGGGGAGTGGTGGAGGGGTTGGGGGGGTGGAGTGGTTGGGGGGGGTGGAGTGGTTGGGGGGGGTGGAGTGGTGGAGGGGTTGGGGGGGTGGAGTGGTGGAGGGTTGGGGGGGTGGAGGGTTGGGGGGGTGGAGTGGTGGAGTGGTGGAGGGGTTGGGGGGGGTGGAGTGGTGGAGGGGTTGCGGGGGTGGAGTGGTGGAGGGGTTGGGGGGGGTGGAGTGGTGGAGGGGTGGGGGGGGTGGAGTGGTGGAGGGGTGGGGGGGGGTGGAGTGGTGGAGGGGTTGGGGGGGTGGAGTGGTGGAGGGGTTGGGGGGGTGGGGGGGTGGAGTGGTGGAGGGGTTGGGGGGGTGGAGTGGTGGAGGGGGTGGAGTGGTGGAGGGGTTGGGGGGGTGGAGTGGTGGAGGGGGTGGAGTGGTGGAGGGGTTGGGGGGGTGGAGTGGTGGAGGGGTTGGGGGGGGTGGAGTGGTGGAGGGGTTGGGGGGGGTGGAGTGGTGGAGGGGTTGGGGGGGGCGGCAGTGTCAGGCATTAACGTTCACGGACCGGGGCGGACAGGTCCCACAGCCGGAGCCACTCCCTCCCATGACAGGTGCCCGCGCCTCTCACCTGCCGGGGGCCGCTGGCATCTCCGGGACCGCCGAGCGCGGACGCAGCCGGGGCAGGAAGACTCCGAGCCGGGCACAGCCAGGCACCAGAGCTCGGGGCGCGGCCAATCCCCGCCGGCGCTCCGCCTCCAGCCCACGATGCACCGCGGCGAGGGAGCGCGACGCCGCTCTAGCCCAGGCTGCGCTCCACTGCCCTTCCGGCCCAGCCCTGGGAGGAGCGGCCGCGCGCGCGAGCAAACGACTAGACCGCTAACTCTCCAGTCTTGTATGCATTTACTCTGCACTGAGATATAAGCGAATACAAAAAATAGTACAAGGTAAAATGTAGGTTTAATTACATCACAGGGTTAGTTGACAAACATAAGTAATTGTGCAACATCCACTTTTGTGTGTATACTACTATTTGCAGCTTTATATAGCGTTTACCGCCCCAAAGGTATTAGAGCGCTTTACATGAGCAACAATTTCATTGCACAGGACATTCGTTTTTGTGAGGCACGTGACGTTAAGTGAGCTGTCCAGAATCACAGGATGTTGAGCCCACGCTAAGACTGGAACCTCCTTCTTTAGTTCCAAGGTCAGCAGCTCAGGCCCTTAAGCTAACATCCTCTCCCCCACTATCTATTCTCTGTCAGCTCGTGTCTGGGGGAATTTCATATCCCAAAATAGGAACATTTTCAAAGGAAATGCCTGAATCTATCATTCAGCTGCAATCTCTGTAAGGACTGGAGGCTGGAATCTATCTATCTATCTATCTATCTATCTATCTATCTATCTATCTATCTCTCTAATGCAACAGCCATTCACTGAGTGTCCCTGCGCTTACTAGAAGACTGATCCACTTATTGACTTAGAATTAGAACACAAGCACAAACAGCCAAGTTTTATGGACATGATTGAAACCTAAATATCCTCTGTAGTGCGGAGATGCTGCTGGAGAGAATTACTAACAAAACAGTAACCAATCAAAAGCATTACAAATAACACCACGAGTCCCATAAACATCTTGGAATTACACCAAAACCAGACCTCAAATCACCAGTGCTTCTCACAATCAATTTTTTTATTGACAGTTTTTGGGAGGGACGTATTTTCTGGCATGAGTGAAACGAGGAAAGTCTATTGGCCAGGCTTTTGCAAGGTGTCATGAAGGGTTATTTTCTTTATTGTAAGCATATATCCAGCATTTTGGACCTGGTAGGAGTTACAGTTTGAAATAAAGTTGGGGAAATTAATTTTCCACATTGACTTACATTAATAGGAGGGGATTTTAAGCAAGAGCTGCCAAAGATTCAGCTATTTTACGACGTAGAAAATTGGGAGTCTCTCACCTGAATTGGGTCTGGTTGGTATGCAAGATGGTAAACATATGCCACAAAAAGAAGAAAAATAAAAAAATGTCTCTACCTAAATGTTGTGGCCTGTAATTTAATAGAAATTTTAAATAACAAAAATACTGTTGCTCATCATTTTCATAGGGTTGAATACGTGCTTCCTACTAGCAGTAGTGATCCACTGAAAGTTGAAGCCAGATGTCTGGCTCTGACTCAGCTCGAGGTCCTCAACCTTGCCAAGTTTCTCAGATCCATGCATGATGTGCTACTCCAGTCCAGGTCTTTTCTTTGAATTCTGGGACTTGTAGTGTTCTTTATTCCATTATAAAACCAAACCACAAGTCCCTGAATGCAGAGACAAAAACATAGACTGTAGCAAAACATCACACATGGACCCGGGAATCTTTCCAGCTATGGTCTTGGAATCGTTTTACCCGAAACGAGCAGGACTTTCACAGGAGGTGATGTGGCAAGTGGTAACAACTGATGACCATGTAGCATGAGGAGCTAGGCTGGAATTATGGCATCAGGCTTAGCATCCCATGAATCCCATTAAATCTCGGACTGCTGAAAATAAGGTAACCGTGTTTATTATGAAGTACCTCCTAGGGCAAGATTTGCCCTATGTAAAACTGCCAAAAATTAAACGTGGATTCTGCCACTTATCCACACTTTAACCTCTTTCCTCAGGATCTAAAAATGAAAGCTAGAACCTTTGATGTCAGGAAGAGACACCCGTCTAGTGGCTGATTTTCACAGCGTGAAACTGACAGATCTGGGATCAATCCTGGCTTACTTTCTTGGCCAAAATGTGAGATTCTAAGCAAATACTTTTTTGTATTTTGCCAGGAGTTTAGCAACACTAGAGCAGTGGTGACAGAATACTGTGTAGTGATTAGTAGGAGTGAGCAGGTCCTTTTTAACTTTGTCACTGGAGTGAGGCCTACAGGTTCACTCATTTCAAGTTCCGCTGCTTTGTGCTTAACACACCCTTGGTCTTCATTGGTTTGGTGCGTAGTGCTGCACAGTGCACATGGGTATCCATGTGCTGGGTGTGTGTGTTCCTGTGAATGGTACAATACTGGGATAATGCAGTACTATGCAATGCAAGTATATTGTCAGCATGTGGTGGGTGTATTTCTGCCTGTGAGTGGTACAACACATAAAGGATGTAGTGTTGTGCAGTGCATGTATATTATATGCTTGTGCTGCATGTATGTGTGCGACTGCAAATATAACAGTACAAGAAAGGTGTACAGTTGTATAGTGTGTGTATGCTACATGCATGTGCTGGGTGTATGAATGCTTGTGAAGGATACAGTACATGACAAACTCTGGGTTCCATTTTTTGGAGACCCAGGGCTGGATGGAGAAACATAATGAGAGAAGGTAGAGGAATCTCCACAAGACAGACTTGTGTATTTATGAATTTCTGTAAGCTGAGTGGGACACACTGAGGGAGGGAGAACCAGGCTCTCCAGTATCCTTCAAATGGTGCTCTTTGATTCAGAGAGAGATCCCAAGGAAGGATCTTGGGCACATCTTAGGAAGGAGATGAGACTGATAAGAGAATCTTAAATAGTAGAGTTGAGGCCATGGGGTAATCCTTTGATACACATATAACTGTGGCTCACATCCAGATGTGAACCTCTAGTCACTCCCAAAGCTGTGTTGATGGGCTATCAGAGGTGGAGTCGCTCCTACTGTAATAGACTGCTTTCTGGAGTAAGAGGGCAGTGGGCACTTCAAAAGGAAGTGGACCCCAACATAAACTTCATGGACTAAGGGCCTCATTACGGCTTTGGCAGTCTTTTTTAAAGATTGCCAAAGCTGCTGCAGTCAGCTTACCGCCAGTGCTGGCGGTATGCTGGCCACCTTAGTAGGAGTTTTCCACTGGGCCAGCAGGCAAAAACAGCATTTCCGCCCCCTGGCCCAGCAGAAAACTCACCACAACTTTGAAGCCGGCAGCAATGTTGTGGTGCGTCGGATGTGACAGTACCCGTCGCGCATTTGACTGCCCGTAATTCGGGCAGTGAAAAGCGCGATGGCGCTGTCCATGGGAGCCCCTGCATTGCGCATGCCAACTGCATGGACAGTGCAGGGGCCCCCATGGGGCCCCGACACCCCCTTTACGCCAGCCTTTGCATGGCAGTGAGACCACCATGCAAAGGCTGGCGGGAAGGGGACTCGTAGGCCAACCCTGACGCTGCCATGGCGGTTTGCAACCGCAGAGACTGCCAGGCTGTGAACAGGCAGCAACATGGCGGTGCCAGCGGTCAGACCATAGATCATCTGCCACAGTCATAAGAGGGTGGTCGGACTGCCCTGTCTGCGGCGGACCAACCGCCATCGCGAGTGTTGTCGGTCTTGAGACTGCCACTCTCGTAATGAGGGCCTCAGTCTCTAAATCACATTTGGTGTCTGTAAATGGACTATAAAAAATGGAGCTTGAGACCCCACAGATTGTCAACTGTGAAGCAACCAGTCTAGCTGTGCGAGGAGGAGAAGCTTTGCAAGACGTCTGCCTGTGAATCGGAGTGGGGCCAAGGCCTGTAAGTCTCCCAGCTGGGTGAGGGGATATTTCCTAGGAATCCCAGACCACTTGCCCTGGATCCTTGAGCACCAGTGCCTGCCTGCCAAGAGCAGCGAGCAGTTTGAGGAAGAGAAGAGCGTTGGAGGGAGCACGATCCAATGAGAAATTGGGACAAGTGGATTCTCTTAGTAAGGTGTGAGGAGATGGCTGCTGCACCGATTTTGTGACCGTACATTTGGAAGGAAAGTCATCCACCCTCATATGGCAGATACGGCCACCGGCAAGTGAGCCGCGATCGTTCCTACAATTAACGGGTCATTGCCCATGTGCAGTGTAAAGTTAGCGACCCTGTATGCCAGGTGGGGCCATCGTGAAGAGTGCTATTGTGCCGAACGGGCTGCACCCTAAGTGCAGTGTTAAGTTGGCAACTCCATATGCCAAGTGAGGCCGTCAAGAAGAATGCTGCCATGCTGAGTGGGCAGTAGTCCATGTGCAGTATTAAGTTGGTGACCCCGTATGCCAGGGGAGGCTGCCATGAAGTCTGCCACTGTGCTAATCGGGCCAGAGTCCATGTGCAGTGGAGGGACTGTAACCTTGTATGCCAGAGGGGGCACCTGGACAAAGCAAGAAGTGTGGGCTGGTTGGGATCGTCATCAGAGGAGAGAGACTTCCATGGTGACCCTAGTGGGATGAGTTGTGACTGAGGACCAGCCCCATGATCGTCACCACCCACTCCCCCACTACTGTTGAGAAGAATCAAAGAACTTACCCACATGGGAGGAGCCATGAGAACCCTCTGGTTGCTGCAGGACTGCATGTGTGGGAACGCTAGGACAACCAAGCACAGCCAAACTGGGCTGAAAACATGAAGCAGTTATTATCATTTTAATTGGGGTTACTCTATATGTTTTAAAAAAATGTTCCTTATCCTATGCACTTGCACTAACAAAGGCGTTGTCAACATTTAGCTGAGAATATACAACTGTATGCCACTGAATCATTGTAAAAGGTTTGCCTCCAGTCAAAAAAGGAGGGGCTGAGAAATCAGAATCATTTATTTCCATGCCTTAAAACAAGTACTTTAGTATGAACAAACCAATGCTCCTGTATGTCTAAACATGCACTGATTTGTTTCATGAATGAATTTCAATATCATTTTAAAATTAACCTGAAGTGCACATGAACTCTAACATGTCTGCAAAGGTACATGTACTGCTGAGGCTTAAAAGCAATTTTATTCAGTGTTGTACAATTTCAAATTTTCAGTGGCGGCTCCTCCACTAGGGGGGAGGGGCGTCGCCCTCGCAACACAATTGGTGGGCTGGAGAGGGCCTGCACAGGCTCCCAGTCTTTGCTGCCGAGCAGGGTGGGAGCCAGTAACTGCAGCAACGGCGGCAAGGAGTGGCACGCAGAACTAAGTTTTTTTAAATGTATTTTATTTTTATGTTTTTAATGTCCCCCATGCACCCCCCTGCTGGCCGCCCTGCCCCCTGTCAACCCCACAAGCCACGACTGATTTTCTGCACTGTGTAGTAAGCGTAGCCTCGTTTTGAGGATTGGCACCACAAAGCATGATTTATATAAAGTTGTGGAGTTGGCTCTTGTTTATATTTCAGTGTCTAGTTTTCAAGGACTTCTCAAGTTCTTTCTCGAGAGAAGATTCTGCCTTCCGCTCATTATTAGTTTTGTGTGAAGTAACACTTTCCGTCACGTGTTCATTGACTTGTGTTGGAAACAACTGTATAGAAGTGTGTATAAAAAACATACATTTCAGTATTATGTGCCCCAGCTAGATTTGGGGTGTAAATTCTGGTCTGTTGAAATGACAATTGCTATGCATTGTTTTGCTTGCATACTGGCTATTTAGCACTAAACACATAGGCCCTCATTCTGACCTTGGCGGGCGGCGGAGGCCGACCGCCAAAGTCCCGCCGTCAGGTTACCGTTCCGCGGTCGAAAGACCGCGGCGGTAATTCTGACTTTCCCGCTGGGCTGGCGGGCGGTCGCCTTCAGGCCGCCCGCCAGCCCAGCGGGAAAGAGGCTTCCACGATGAAGCCGGCTCGGAATCGAGCCGGCGGAGTGGAAGCTGTGCGACGGGTGCAGTTGCACCCGTTGCGTATTTCACTGTCTGCGCAGCAGACAGTGAAATACATTTAGGGGCCCTCTTACGGGGCCCCCTGCAATGCCCATGCCAGTGGCATGGGCACTGCAGGGGCCCCCAGGGGCCCCGCGACCCCCCCTACCGCCATCCGGATCCCGGCGGTCGGACCGCCGGGATCTGGATGGCGGTAGGGGGGGTCGGAATCCCCTCGGCGGCGCAGCCTTGGAGGATTCAATGGGGTGGCGGTACACTGGCGGGAGCCCGCCAGTGTTGCCGGTCCGACCGCGGCTTTACCGCCGCGGTCGGAATCCCCATTGGAGCACCGCCGGCCTGTCGGCGGTGCTCCCGCGGTCCTCCGCCCTGGCGGTCTTTGACCGCCAGGGTCAGAATGACCGCCATAGTTTGTTGATGGGCAGATAAGTGACTTGCTCCTGTGTAATGTAGCAGACTCCGAAATAATGAAATCATTCATTCACGATTCATCAGTTCCCCCTCAGAAACAATGGAAAAAAACAAATGGCTTTTGAACAGATACATTCAGAAAAGTAAGTTGGAAAATACACCATTTGGCACGTTCTGAAAATGTACTTTATGGAGACCCCACTAAGCCTGGCTAGAGGTGATTAGGTTCATGTGCCACTCGTGTTCACCTGGTGATAGACTGGCGTGATAATAACACCACATCTGGGAGCGGTGGGGGGTGTGGGGATCATTTAAATGTTTTTACTGCCCCTGTTGTTTACTGTCCCTTGCCGGAAAGTTTTTTACAGCGGTATGGAAGAGTTAAAACTCTAAATCAACCTCTTAGTGCCAACCAGCAGGAAGGATTGCCCGCCACATCAATTCTGGCAAACCCAGAGGATGCCCAGACGGGCATGTTTGGGGAGTGAAGGTTTCTGGCTGCATATGATGTGTCAACAAGGCTGCCAGGAATGCGGGGCAAGTGCACAGACAGCACACTGGGTGACCAGAGAACCCTAAAGAGGGTGCGCTGCTTCGCTGGAAGCCAGAGGAGACACTCATGGGCCCTGGGAACGTGGTTAGGTTTCTCAAGTCCACACGCCATTCCTGGGGGCAGATGTTTAAGTCTTCGCAGCTTCTCGATCGAAGTCTCTGTCAGGTCTAGATGCATAGCAGTTCCATCCTCTATGTGGGCTGAAATGAGGGTCCTCGCTATGCTGCTCATCTTTCCCTATTGGTGAAAGCGACGATGAGCAGCTAACACAAGCAGGTGGACCACACCTTCTGATTCTGGATCTTGAAAGGAAAGATTGGGCGCGAAGAGCACCCCAATGTTTTTTGCCAGAAGGACGGGGCTTGGGAGAGACTCATAGTGTCTGTCCACAGATCAAGTGCCCAAGCTAAGGAGCTGTTGTCTACAATCAGTATCTCAATTATTCCCCAATTCAATTTGGTGCAGATTCAGTGAGTGTTCTTCAGAGCCTCAGCAGCAATACAAGGTCAGTTTACACGCATGCACTGTTTGTTACACGCATGCACTGTTTGTTACACGCATGCAGTTCATTACATGCATGCACTGTTTGATACATGCATGCACTGTTTGTTACACACATGCACTGTTTGTTACACACATGCAGTTCATTACATGCATGCACTGTTTGTTACATGCATGCACTGTTTGTTACACGCATGCAGTTCATTACGCGTATGCACTGTTACATGCATGCACTGTTTCTTACACACATGCAGTTTGTTACACACATACACTGTTGGTTACACACATGCACTGTTTGTTACACGCATGCACTGTTTGTTACACACATGCAGTTTGTTACACACACGCACTGTTGGTTACACACATGCACTGTTTGTTACACGCATGCACTGTTTGTTACACACATGCAGTTTGTTACACACACGCACTGTTAGTTACACACATGCACTGTTTGCAGGCTTCTAGGCCCTCGTGGTAGTGACTAGGTGCTCAGGCTTACAAACAAAGAATCTAGACAAAACAAGACAAACAAATGCGTCACGCCACAAATCACTGAGACTGTGGCCTAACGCCAAATACATGCAAATAACATTCACTTTTTTGTCACCCAAAACTAACACTGCCAAGCAGAGTTCAGCCTATGTTTGTATCCACCCAGGAGTGAACAAAGGCCAGCCCCCTGGCATCCACTGGCTACAGGCAGCCAGGATCAATGCACAATGGGCTGCATCTAGGAGCGAGGCAGAGCTAAATGTACACAATCCATCTAGGAGCAAACTAAGGCACAGTCAGTGGCACTGCTATAATCAGTGCTGCAAGTGCAGTGGCACCGAGGATCCAGTATGGAAGGAGTCCCCTGCATTGCAATTCTGGATGACCTTCTCTACTAAACAGAGCTTTAGGGGGGCATTTCCTTGCTTGAATTAAGGTCCATGCCACCATCACCCAGCCAGTGGGTGCAGCCCATATGCATGCCTTGGGTACAGGCTGCCAGGCTAAACCACTGGTACGGTGAATCCAGGAGCAGCTGGGTGGCCTCAACATAGTAGGAAACACCAGGACCAACACCATTGGTAGTAGAAGAATGCTGAGGTGGGACTATGATTAGTAGGTTAAAGGCAGGAATTGCATTTGGGATGCGCGGTAAGGAGCCGCAGTTCTAGATCAAGGCCCTTACAGTAAAACGTTGTACACATGTACATTTAGCAGCGTTAGTCGTGCTGTGCATCCATGGTCCTGCTGAAATCATTTATTTAATCATTTTCATAAGTGAGGAGAGTGGCAGGATACTATGTTGATGCAAGAGCACCTGCATCACCTCAAGGCCCAGGTGAAGAAGTTATCCCAACCTTGCGAGAAAAGGACATAAAAGAAAGACCAAGCTGGGCCTGTTGAGCCAGAGACAGAATCATCAACTACCTAAATACAACAATTACAAAGCAAATCATTAAGTAGAAAAATCTTTAGTTATCAGGCTTTTCCGAAAGGGATATAAACAGCAACAAGAGAGGAGTTAAAACATTGAGCAATCAAGGCAAAAGACTCAGGGGGTCATTACAACCCTTGCGGTCAAAGACCGCCAGGGCTGTTGTGGCGATTGCACCGCCAACAGGCTGGCGGTGCAATCCCGGGAATTATGACCGCAGCGGAAGTGCTGCGGTCGCACCGCCGGGGCCGGCGGTTTCCCGCCACATTTGCCCCGGCGGTGATAATCCGCCTACTGCCCAGGGGATTACGAGTCCCCGACCGCCAGCCAGGAAAAGGCTGGTGGTACGGGAGTCACGGGACCCCTGGGGGCCCCTGCACTGCCCATGCCACTGGTATGGGCAGTGCAGGGGCCCCCCGACAGGGCCCCATGCAGCTTTTCATGGTCTGCATAGAAGACAGTGAAAAGCGCGACGGGTGCAACTGCACCCGTCGCATGGCTGCAACACCGCCGGCTCCATTTGGAGCTGGCTCCTGTGTTGCGGCCGAGATCCCCGTTGGCCCAACGGGCAGAAACCAGGTTTCCGCCCGCCAGCCCAACGGGGATCTCATAATGATCGCGGCGGGAGTGCGGCCGCATTGGCGGCCGCCCGGTGGTCAGATCTTGGCGGGTGGTCATAATGAGGGCCTCAGTCTCCTCAACAAACGATATGGAAGAAAGACTATTCAAATTCACAGACAGTGGCAGCTCCTATACAATGGCGAAGGAGCGTCGTCCCACTGGCTTAGAGCCAGCGGCTGAAAAATAAAACAATATTTTATTATTGTTTTATTTTCAGCTTCTGGCTAAGCCAGCGAGAGCAGGGAGGGGCGGGCTGGGCCATGGGATGGGGGAGGAGGAGTGGAGTCATTGGAATTCACTTAAAAGAGTGCAGGTCAGTTTGTCCGGCTGTCTTAGGCCATCCAAACTGACATGCGCACTTAGATTTCTCCAACTCAGCTGTGTTGCAAAGCCGGGTTGGAGAAACAGCACAGACTCCCATGCACTGTCACTCAGACCAATCCTGGCACTGACTGTTCTCAAGCTAGGTGTAGCATGAGAGCAGCGCCAGGATTTTGGGTGGGGAGCCAGTGCTGGTGTCTCAGGGGCTGCTGGGACACCATCAGGAGCAGGATAGAAGAGGAGCGAGGTGGCCAGCAGCATCAGAACAGGTAAGGTTTTATTTTATATCCCTAATCCCCCCTCCTCACCCACTTGGTGGCCGCCACTGTCCACAGAAGGCAAAATCCTCAGCAAAATAAATAACAGAAAGACCTGGCAGACGTAAAGGGGCAGAGTCCTGAAAAAGTAACTGAAGGAAATATAAACCTAGGGTAAATGAGCAGAGTTCTCATCAAGTTAAATAAAATAAATACAAAGCTACTTCTCGATTGACAGGGTGTAAAGATCTGGTACAGTGGGGGAAACTTTATGGCTGGAACTTTGGAAGGCTCATGAGTGTTTGCCCAAGTGGGAAGGAGAGAATAAGACGAGCAAGACACACTTCTTCAGCAATTGGTAGAGTCAGGCATTAACAAATCCCAAGGAGTACCAGGGCCACCCGAGTGCCACAGGACCACATATGCAAGATGGAAGAGAAACACAGCACAAACACAGCCAGACAGCGAAGCAGACACTGGAGAAACAGGGCGCTGAGAATGAGGAAATGAAAGGGACTCAGGAGGAAGAAATTAACACACGTGAAGGATGCAAAGCTGGTGATGAAACTAGAGCGAGTAGCAGTGAGTTCTCTAGTGGAAGAATCTTCAAACAATGAAAAAAGAGTTTTATTCAATTATTTATTTAACAGGTTTATAGAGTGCAGCGTTCCTTCACCACAGGCAACATTTGGAAGTTTTACATGAAACATACCTGAATTACATTTTAGCAGACAGGCTAGCAGGAAGCAGAAAAATAAAAGAGTAGAGCAATTTGTTCGAGAAGGATGGAGGGCCACCATAGCACCTGCATGAAAATCTGGTGGCAAGGTCGCCTGTTAAGGGACAAAAGAGAGGGCAGTGTTTAGTGTGAATAGGGCTGGCAGAGGTGACTGGTAGATGGCTACTGAGCATGAAAATGGCAGGTCCTAAAATGAAAAGGCAGACAGTTCCAGGTGGAGGTGGGTGCACCAGGGAAATATAGGGGGTTATTCTAACTTTGGAGGAGGTGTTAATCCGTCCCAAAAGTGACGGAAAAGTGACGGATTTACCACCAGCCGTATTACGAGTCCATTATATCCTATGGAACTCGTAATACGGCTGGTGGTATATCCGTCACTTTACCGTCACTTTTGGGACGGATTAACACTCCTCCAAAGTTAGAATAACCCCCATAGTTTTTGTCAGGAAGTAGTGGTGAAGTTTCCACTTGCCGCTCTTAGCGCTGTATGCGCATAGAAGCGGTATGTCAAGCCCGTTAGTGCTGGGTGCCTTACACTGAAGGGAGGGTCAGTGGTCATTACAGAGTGCTAGTGCTGCATGGACTGAACTAGAGCACACATGGAGGACATCACACTGGGGCCGCACAGCATATAAGCCATGCTTTTTCTGTTCGCGCAACGGCGCACCTCCACACAGGTGCGCTGTGCGCAAACAGGGAAAGTGCCCCCTATTATGTTGAATGCGCTGCCCTCTTTCAAAAGTGGCTGACTGCACCCGCCTGCAAGGGGATGTCTGAGGGGCCCATTGGACCGCCTTTTATCCCTCAAGAGGGCTTCTCTCCGAGGGCGCACTGACAGTGCACCACCTTTAGTGCGCCTGTGACAGCTTGTTTGCATTTATGCCTGATTCCACACTACAGCATGAGTGCAGAGGTAAAGAGATTCTCTCATTTGCTTGGGGCCACGCCCCCGTACAAATCAGGGAACCCATTCTTGAGATGGCTCTGACGCTACATGAGCCCCATCAGTATCTGTATTATAGAAGGGCCCCTTCTGTCATACCATGCCCCAGGGGCACACATGCCCATTGCGTCCCCGGGGCACTTTGTGTAATACAACCCCAGATGGAACTATGATTTCCAGCAGAGCGACTGCTCACTGTTCCACAGAAATGTGTTTCTTGGGTATAAGCTTCCTCGTGGTTCGCTGCATCCTTGCTAGGCAATACTGTTAAAATGCTGCTGCAGTCAGGACCTTGCTACTTGGATTGTAGAATCTCTTTAAAGAGACCCGTTGCCTGTTTCAGATTGTTTGTACCGACCACTGTATCAGAGAAAAGCACCTTGAAATTTATTACAATGAACTTGAACTAATTGTGAACTAGTGAAGCTGGGGTTTAATGTACTAAGGAGTTACAGCGAATGCTCTAAACTGGTTTTGATTATGAGAATGTATTTTGAACTTGAACTAAGGGCCTGATTTGGAGTCTGGTGGACAACTAACTCTGCCACAGACGTGACGGATATGCCGTCCGCCATACTACGATTCCCATAGGATATAACGGGATCTTCATAAGACGGGGTGTGCGTCACATTTGTGATGAAGCAACCCCATCCGCCAAACTCTAGACCAGGCCCTAATTCCTAAGTATTGGAACTTACAATACAGCAACATATTCTAAATTGTGTTATTAGTGGCAATGGATGCTTAGTGCCTCATTGTATATATATATATATGTTCCCAAACATCATGAATAAGGTATGAGTTTTAATAAGAGCATGTAATTGGCATATTTGGTAACAACAGAATATTAATGGCATCAGTTATCCTTGCAGTTCACTATAAATCATGTTCACAAGAGAGGAAAAAGTGAAGGCATTTGAGCAATTACATTGGGCACGAGAAGACGTATACATCACGTGTTACTTGTGAGATACTTATTTTTTGTATGTTTGGTTTTCTGGAATTACTAGTTCCATACTGAACTATAGAACGTTGGTTGCACAGAGATAGTTCAGGTGTAGCCATTCACCACTCTTGTTACGTTTAATTCTCCGCATGACAAGACACGTAAGATGTCTATTTGTCTTGGGGGGTTTTACTACTTTGTGCAGACCTTAGTGACCAACTGAGTACTTTGAAGTTAGGAATGTACCTCTGTGGACAGCTTTGACTTCTGAGATCCTGTATGCTTCAGAGACCATCATAATCCTGCAGGGATTTCTTTTAGTTTATTTTATAAACAATTTAAAAAATCAGGCTAGTTTTAAAAGAACCAAAATTCTCAACCGCCCCTTAAAAGGCAGTGCAGAGCCCTAAAAAACGAAATAAGATGAAGATCGACTGAGCATTGAGGGGGGCCTTATCAGAGGGTACAAAAGAGAGGGTAGGCTGTTCTACAATTGTCAGAATCATCAGCAAAAGAAATAGAAAAAACACCAGGCTATCAGTAAAGGTGCTGCATCCCCCCTAAAAAGGAACAAATGAAATATCATGGTAGCCCCCAGGTTGCAGAACCCTCAACAAAGGAAATAAAAGAAACACGAAGGTAGTCCTCTGGTGATGCATTTCAGCACTTAAGTCAGTAAAGGAAATAACAGAAAGACTTGGGTAGTTCATGTGGGCAGGTGTCAAATCTCCACACAGGGAATAAAAAAACATGCATGTCCTGAAAGGCCAGACAGGAATACATTGAATGCTTTGGCTCCTTTAGGGGAAAGTCCTCTTGAAAAAACGCAGGACTGCATCTTCATCAGCAACAGCTGCAGTTTTCTGTCCATGTGATGGCATCTTGCCAGTAGTTTATTGGCGTGGCAAATATTTTTATGTCCATGTTAGTAAAAAAGGTTTGCAAGGGTAGCAAAATCTAGTAGTTACTCCCATTTGAAATATAAACCTTAAGCATCAAACATATGGTGGAATCATTTAGAAACATCAAACACAAGGCGGAATCATTTAGAAACATTTGAGAACAGAATAAAAAGATGTGCAAATTATGGTATGTGATTATTAAAAGAAACAGAGGGATAATTGTCATATTGCATAATGATACTGACACTTTTACACAAATTATTTTCTAGCAAGACATCAACAAATCACTTATATTTTCTTCTGAAAACATTGACAATCCTACATTTTCTAGTTTGTGGTTCTAAGATAGAAACATACATTGTTTAGCACACAGAGACTAAGGCCCTCATTACGAATCTGGCGGTCTTCAGACTGCCAGACTTGTGGTGGTGGCCCTACCTCTGCCGGGCCGGCGGTGTGAACCGCCATATTACGAGTGTGGCGGTTTGGCCTGTGCCAGACCGCCACTTTCCCGTTCCTACCGCCAGGGCGGTCGGAACGCCGGGCCAGAGATAAGCATCCCCAACCCGGCGGTCCACCAAAGACCACAGGCGGTATTATGAGTCCCCTTTCTGCTAGGGATTTCGTGGCGGTAGCACTGCCACGAAATCCCTGGCAGAAAGGCTACCTGTCAACAAGAATTTGCATTCCAGTCGCTGGTAGACGACTCCCCCATCCTCCCCCATCTACCCACACCCCCACGCTCCCAGTAGTGACCCTCCCAGCCCCCCACATACATGTACTTACTTCCCACTCCCCCGCATACAAGCATGCACCCACAGACACGCACACCCTGACACTCACCCACTCACAACACCCTTACACTTACGCGCACACACGCAACACCCCCAAATCCATACACATACACACAACACCCCTACTCACACACACACTCACTACATTCATCCCCATTGACACGCATACACACTCCATCCCCCAACCCCTCCTTTCCTCAACATACTTTCACACACAACCCCCACCCCTGTCTACATGCATGCGCACACGAACCACGACCCAGCATTCACATTCACATGCATTGCCATTACCACATTTACACACGCACAAACACACAAACACTCCTCCCTCCCCCATTCATGACACGCATACACACACTCACACACATCCATTCACACACCCCATCCCCTTCCCCTTGCGGAGGACACATACCTTGTCCGACGAGGTGCTCCTCCCTGAGGGGACGGGACCCGGCACTCCCACGGCCGGCAGCGCCCCGCCATCAGGACATTGCCAGACCGTATTACAGGTCGTTATATGGCTGGCGTAGTCTTTTTGGCGGGGTGGGTCCGGCAGTGAAACCGCCTCTGCATCGCCGACCGCAAGCACGACTGCTGGCAACCTTCCGCCTAAAGAATAGCGGACAACTGCCAGCAGTCATAATATGGCAGTCGGCAGACCGCCCACACTGGCGGTCTAGCGGTAGATTTGGTGGTCTTGGAAAAAGACCTCCAAAGTCATAATGAGGGCCTAAGTGCCTCATTATGAGTTTGGCAGAGAAGAAGGGCTCATTATGAGTTTGGCAGAGGGGCTTACTCTGTCACAAAGGTGACGGATATTCCATCCACCATATTACAAGTTCCATTATATCCTATGGAACTTGAAATACGTCTGGCCAGATAATTCCCTCTGCCTAACTCGTAATGAGGCCCTAAAAGAGAAGACGATCAGAAAAACAATGCAAACAGCTGCAGCTGTGGAAGAGAAAGTAATACATTTATGATGCACTATACAAATGCTAGAATACAATACAATAACAAGCATTGGTTAATCCACAGGTCATGCCTTTGCAACTTATTGACTTTAGTAGTGCAGCATTAGCAAAAAAAAAACTCTTGCCAATGCTGGGCAGCATCAGCAAAAAAAACAAATAGAAAAAACATCACAAAGACACGCATGCACCTGTAGGCGTTATGACGTATGGCTGCCCAGAAAGATGACATATGCACATTATTCCTATTCTTTATTTCCAGTCACTTTCAAGATGGCGCAAGAAGACAGAGCTGCCAAGCAGCAAATAGGAGCTGCCGGGCCTTCCAATCAATTGGAAAAACACATTCTTTAAAGGACTCTGATAGGAATGGGGGAGGAGCAATGGAAGCTCGGGTCAGAGGAGTGCATCCGGGAAAAGTCAACATGGGCAAAGCAGGGAGGACTGGCTGGGGAAGCAAAGCAATCAGTCAGGCAGTCAGTCAAATCTTTATTTGGTCTCTAGGCCAAAAAAGCACATAAAGAGATACCTAAACACCACATCAATCATGCAGTAAAAAGTAGAAAATGGCTTCACACGCAATATACGTATGTATTGAGAATTCATGTTCTTTTCTCCTGAAATAAATAATTAAAAACATCCTAAAAACCCTTAAAACAACATAAGAGCCACTGTAGTGGAAGAGTTCAAGTATCATAAAATATGCAGAAAATTGGAGTAAAATAAAAGTACTACACACCTATGCTTAAGCCCTAGCGATAAGAGTTGAGTAAGATGCTGGTTACTTATGCCTACGCCCACAAGCAAATATGACAGCGCAGAGCTTGGCAGTGTGATGACTGGAGGCAACAGCTGTCAGATTGTAATATACTTACGCTGAGGGCCTCATTATGAGTTAGGTGGGTGGCAGAGGCCACCCGCCAACTAGCGAGTCCGAAGACCGCCAGTTTGGTATTCCTCCCGCTGGGCCAGCGGGTGGAAGCAGTGTTTCCGCAGGTGGCCCAGTGGGAAACTACCCGCCACATTGATGCCGGCTCGTAATAGAGCCGGCGGTAATGTTGCAGTGCGTCAGGTGCAACAGCACCAGTCGCACTTTTCACTGCCTGTAAATCAGGCAGTGAAAAGCGCAACAGGGCTGCACATGGGGGCCCCTGCATTGCCCATGCCAAGTGCATGGGCAGCGCAGGGGCCCCCATGAGGCCCCCAGCACCCCATCTCCCCCAGCCTTTGCATGGCTGTGGAACCGCCGTGCAAAAGCTGGCAGACACAGGGGTCGTAATTCCCAGGGCAGCACTGCTAGCAGCGCTGCCCTGGTGGATTCAGACCGCCGGTACCACCAGGTCTTTGGCCGGCGCAAATGTGGTGGAGCTGGCAGTCCGACCGTTGTGCTTTCACCATGGTCGTAATGTGGAGGCCAGACCATCGCATTGGCGGCAGTCCGATCACCATCGCGAGTCTGACGGTCCTAGGACCGCCAGACTCATAATGAGAGCCTAAATGTACTTAGTAACATCCAGTATGCTTTATGCTAATTAGCTCGTGACTAGCTGTTGTTGGATACCTTATGCAGTTTTTCCTTCATCCTCCACATTCCCATCAGATATCTAGCTAGTGCAAAGAGCAACACTTTGTTGCTATCATACCTCAATATTCTGAGGGCTTCATTGCACATCCTGACACCCAGTGACCGGCAGAGCGGGATTATACGCTGTCCCTTGCAAGGTAAATACCCCAAGCAGAGGAGCATGACATGTTCCACAGTTTTATTGCTGACATCACATGCTGGGCATCTCTGAAAACTAACCCGCTGACCTCGTTCCCCCAAGCAGTGAAGGTTTGAGAGGTAGGGGGGTCCCGTAAGGAAATTGCAGGTAAGGACGCCCAGCTAAGAGTGGCTCAGTCTCATCCAAGTCCTCCTGAAGGTAAGTATGAGTGTGAGGCTCTAAAATGCCAAAAAGTGTCTTTGAGCTGATCTTTAGAACAGCCCCCGCCTCACCTGAAGCGCTCCACTGATTTGCCAGCCCTATCTCTGTAAGGGTGGATTTCAAATATTTTATCCATACTATGTTGCTAAAGCCATTTAAACAAAGGATTACCTCAAGCCCTGCTGATAGCAGCGGAGCCCTGGGGTAACCCGGATGCTCCTCCAGTACAGCAGGGGACGTAGGCTTATCCTATCAGACAGTATCCCAGCCCAAGGTCCATCCTAAGTGATAACTGCGCAGTGGTAACTGGTAAACCAACCAACTGGCGCATCAAATGATTTCCACCCTAGACAAGGCAGTTGTATTCAGATATCCTGACAGTTTGGTTCCATATGAGGCCTTGTAATTGTAAATCTGGAGGGCTGGATCGACACAAAATCTTAGTCATCCCACTCGCTGATTGCTTCTTCCTAAGCCTGCGTTGCATGATGTGTGCTTGCCACCCCATGTGCTCTGTAAGTGTTAGATGTGGGTAATCAAACGTGCATACCCTTGCTAGCATGGGTTCGCCCTGGTAGTTTGCCCTGGGCTCAGAAGCATATAATCAGTTTTGCTCACATTGATCTCCAGACCCATAAAATTACAAAAACTTTCAAACCTATTCAACAACCTTTGGAGACCCATTGGAGACTTGGAAAGGAGCGGGGTATTGTCGGCGAACATGAGGGCCGGAACCCACATGGTAGCCAATCTGGTCGCAACACTATCGCACTCATCCAAGGACCCCACCAGGCCACTAATATAGAGTGTGAACAGTTTGTGGGTAAGTATGCACCCCCGCTTCACTCCTCTAGTGGAGGGAAAGCAGGTTGGTCATTTCTCCTACAGTACCACCCCTGACCTGGGCATATTTTTAGAAGGCATCCTCAGTAGGATGTTGAGAAGGTGGGTGGGTGATCCTAGCTCGGAAAGGACCCGCCATAAGGTTGATCTGGGGACTAAGTCTAAGTCAGTACGCAGATCGACAAATACAACATATAAACGTTCCCCACCAAGAGTAACACAGATGCAGGGGGACAGAAAAATAAATTAAAAAAGCAAAAAAATAAAAACAGAGTAGGGTGGAGGAAGCAAGGACGAGTTAGTGGGGAGGGGTAACACTGAGCACAGGAGTAGGGGCCCAGTATTTGTGTGGGAGCAGCACACAAGGGAGAGAGCTAGAAAACACATGCAGTCATAGATGTCATTCAGAAGTTGCCAGGAGTCATAACAGAGATAATTGCATTGAGTCTCTTGATGCATATCACTGCCATTGTGACTGTTGGCCACAGAGGTGGCAAAAAAGAAAAAAATGGCAGCTTACCCTAACAGGAGAGCTCCTTGTAGTTTTTGCCAATTTTTTAAATGTATTTTAGTACTTCATTATTCACTATTACAGCAATAAAAATGGACCACACTTTGATGGTATGGGACCTTTGATAGTGGCTTAGGTACATAAACATGTTTTAAAATTGATATTGTGTGTTTCCTTGCAGCTGAGACTGTTTGTGTGAGAAAGAGTTTGTCTGTGTAGGCATGTGTGTGAGTGAAAGTGAGTGAGAGTCAGTAGAAGGTAGTGATAGGGTATGTGTAATACAGTGGCATTGAGTATGAGTGCATGAGAATGACTGAGAGCTGGTGAATGAAGTGACTGCAAGTGAGTGAGTAAGAATGAATGAGTAAGAATGAGGCCAAGGCAGTGTTTCTGAACATGAGTGACAGTGAGTGAGTGTAACTGTGACTGGGAATGATTGAGTCAATCTGTGACTGGGAATGATTGAGTCAATCTGAGTGAGAATGAGTGAGTCAGTGTGAGGCTGAGTGTGAGTGAAAAGTGAGTGAGAGTCAGTAGAAAGTAGTGAGGGGGTATGTGTAATACAGTGGCATTGAGAATGAGTGCATGAGAATGACTGAGAGCTGGTGACTGACGTGACTGCAAGTGAGTGAGTAAGAATGAATGAGTAAGAATGAGGCCAAGACAGTGTTTCTGAACATGAGTGACAGTGAGTGAGTGTAACTGTGACTGGGAATGATTGAGTCAATCTGAGTGAGAATGAGTGAGTCAGTGTGAGGCTGAGTGTGAGTGAAAAAGTATGAATGAGTGAGAGTAGGAGTGAACGAGACTGTGTGACTAAATAAATGAAAATGAGTGAATCAGAGTGAGAATAAGTGAGAGTGAGGGAGAGTAAAGGAATGAATGTGAGAGTGACCACAAGTGAGTGCGAGTGAGAAAGTATGAATGGGTCAAAGTAAGAATGAGGGAGAGTGTGAGTAAGTGTGAGTCCAAGAGTGAGTGAGAATGAATGAGTGAAAGTGGTAGTGAATGAGAATGAGTGTGAGAGGTTGTCTAAAAGAGACAGCCAAAAGCTGGCAATGGCACAGTGAAGCAAGTCTTAGCATGACAGACGTATGTGTCACAAACTACTGGTGCTGGTAAACTTAAAGCATCTCTTAGCATGACAAACACGTGTCATACTGGAAGTAATTCTTGGTATAATGGCCATCCATGGACAAATACTCTCACATACTAGAGCTAAATCTTGGCTTATGGAGCTTTCGTAAAAAATTGTTGGGGCTGGCGCACTGGAGATAATTCTTGGCATAAGGGAGGAAAAAGTGGGTATATTGGAGGGGGCAGCTGTGGCAAACATATGACACACTAGAGATACTTTTTGAAATAAGGTTCACTTATGGTATATGGACAGAATTAATGGCAATATTCTGGCCCTGGCATCCTGTATGTATTTTTGGCATTTACTGGAGCCCATGGTCTATGAGGGGTGGCATGACAAAATGCTAGTACCAGCTCAGTGGGGTTAATTTTTCAAAGGTGGTGGAACACGCAGCACATTTGAAAACAAATTCGATCAACTCCCAGGGAGCATTCGGTTTCATTTTCTTTGAACACAAAGAAAGGACTTGATTATTGCATAAGTGACCTTTCATTTTTTAGCAAATGTATGTGTGAACTGTGCTTTAAATGCACTATTTGATGCCATTTCTTGTAACTTTTCTGGGGGGAGGGGAGAACCTCTGGACCTTCTCCCTGTAAAAGAGGTCTGGAGCACTTGCTTGCTGTAATGCAGGGCAAGTATTACAGCCCACCACTTTCAAAGATCATGTCAGTACCCTAAAATAGATGGTAATTGAAACAAACAGTTGTCTGTATTGTGGCGTTTTATTAATCATGCAGTTATTACAGTGATACCAAATATTGTGATTTCAGGGTTAACGCCATGTGACATGATTTCCTGGGAAGGTGCAAGGGCAGAGGTCATATGATGTAACTTCCTGTGATTCATTAAGGTACAAGGGTGTGTGTTGTCCCTTCTGCTACCGCTGGAATTTTGACGAATTAACGTAAATGCATGAAATCTCATAGAGTGCTGGATTAAAAGAAAAAGTACATGCCTAAATGTAAGCAGTGGAAGCGTACAAATCATCCTATCAAAATGGTGGCAACAAGCCATTCCTCAGGAGAGGGACAAAGACAAGAAGAGGGAGGAAAGCCATTGAGTAAAAAGCAAGAAAATGAGATTGACAAGAAAGCCAACTGATGGAAAGCAAAGGGCTGGCCGTAACCCCACTATACGTTTTGGTATGGTCCATAATAGGTCTTTTTGACAACATACAGCTAAAAGCTTGAAGCAAGACCTCAAAACAGTAAGCATGAACCTGAAGGCAATAAATGAAAGCAGTGCAGACAGCATCACGCACTGCAAGAGAAGATATTAAGACAGCGCAGACAGCAGGAGGCTGTAATTAATAGGCATAGCAGGGCACCCGACAACGTAAAATTATAAAACGTCTAGTCACAACTAATATAGATATTACAAGCTCCCATTCCCTCATTTCACCGTAAGCACAACAGCAAGCCTACTGGCTTTGTCAATTGTCTTACATGGGTTGGCAGGCGTTTGCGAACCTTTGGTGCCCTCATAGAATCTGTATCAAGGCCTCAGCCACCCACTTCCAGGAAAATGCACTGTCCACGAGTCCTTCTCTTGTGTCATCAAAGAAACAAAACAAATACACAACTGCCATAAGCAGAACAAACCATCCTTCACCAAGGATCTAAAGATGTGTGGGGGCTAACCCGCTCCTGGTTTTTAGGTTTAGCATAGCTGCGCGCAAGTGCTGCTTTTCTGACGTGTTGGTATGTATCTGGGCTTTTAACCACGCCCACCTCAAACCCATCACTATCACTTGTTCATGGGCTTGCCCTTCAAAAATCTACAAATCATCCTATCAAAATGGTGGCAAAAAGCCATTCCTCAGGAGAGGGCAAAGACAAGAAGAGGGAGAAAAGCCATTGAGTAAAAAGCAAGAAAATGAGATTGACAAGAAAGCCAACTGATGGAAAGCAAAGGGCTGGCCGTAACCCCACTATACGTTTTGGTATGGTCCACAATAGGTCTTTTTGACAACAGACAGCTAAAAGCTTCAGGCAAGACCTCAAAACAGTAAGCATGAACCTGAACGCAATAAATGAAAGCAGTGCAGACAGCATCACGCACTGCAAGAGAAGATAATAAGACAGCGCAGACAGCAGGAGGCTGTAATTAATAGGCACAGCAGAGCACCCGCTGCCATTGTGATACAAAGAGTGCATAGTGGAGACAGCAGCATGGCAACTTGCATTTGGTTTCCATCAGCGTAAAGCCAGTGAAAATCCCTCACGCACTGCCGTCGGGGGAAGAGGTAAACAGCAAGATCACTGATGCAGTATTTCTGCAATTTTGCAAAACAGCAGAAATGGAAAATGTTAGGCCCATATTTATACTTTTTTAGTGCTGCATTTGCGTCATTTTTTGACACAAAAGCGGCGCAAACTTACAAAATACAATTGTATTTTGTAGGTTTGCAACACTTTTGCATCAAAAAGCGATGCAAATGCGACGCTAAAAAAGTATAAATATGGGCCTCAGTTGCCACAAATGCATTCTCTTACCACGCAGGCCTAAAACACACTGCTTTGCTCTTGCTTATTGCTAAAGGGTGGAAATGTACCCTTTTTACAGGGTCACCCCACATTTTATTTTACCTTTTTGCTAACTCTTAGTTTTGCTGGCTATGGAATTCTGTGCACTTTAGCCATGCTGGTCAGTGATAATATGACCAATATATGGTACAAAGTGTACACAGGGCCCGTAAATTAAATGCTACCAGTGACCTGCACTCCCCGTTGCGCCATCCACCGCAGATGCACCGTAAAGCATGTCTCTAGGCCGACCATTGTAGCCTGACTGTATACGTTTAAAACTACGAATCTGACCTGTCAAAATAACCGCTTTTGACAGGCCTATCTCTTAACTTTAAACATTAATAAGTCACACCTGAGTAGGGCCTATTGCCCTTAACGCAGGGTATATGCTATTTAAAAATGTAAAAGTTTAATGTTAAACATGTCCTTACAGTGAAAAGGCCCTACAATCTATTTTCACTGTAGCGGGGTTGGCTCTTCCCTAGGAAAGCTCTGGAATACAATACTAAGCTCAATAAATGTTACCTCCAACTAGGAAACAACTACAAATATAATTTTTTGACTTTATGAAATATTTATCTTATGCTCAATTCACTGGTAAAGTCGGATTTGTAATACATTTTTTGGAAAGGGGATTTTTAGAAAATTACTTTTGCCTTGCCTGAAGTGTCTGTAAGCTAAATCTGCATTTTCTCTACAATTTCTGTGAGCCAGTAATTAGCATTTCAATACGTAATAATGCATATTGAAATGCTAATTACTGGCCGACAGAAATTGGGAGAGCAAAATGCATATTGCATTTCTGCCAATTCAGGTCAGCCTACTGCTTCCTGGAGCAAACAGTAGGTTGACCTGAATTGGCACAAATGACCCGGCGAACCTGATAGAATATGCAGGATGGGACTGTAAGGATCTTTTTTTACAATAAAGTGTCAAATTCTGCTGACAGATCTGCTTGGGCTTTTCATATGACACTTGGGACTCACTTCAAAGATACTTTTCTTGTCACAGGTAAATGGTAGCTTACACTTGGGAAGCTCCTTTCTGTTGTCCCTAAACTAGACAGGCCCCAATCACAGTGGGCCTCTTTTTGACTTTAAGGTGTAAAAGCCTGTTTGATAGGTCTTCCAGCTTTACATGTAACATTTGGAGTGCAAAGGAGGAAAACAGGGTACCAAAGCAATTTGTGTGTATCCGCTGTTTGGATGCGGAGATTTGTACTGACTGTAAGAGGCCAGCCACATGTGAGACTTATTCTGCAGGCTGTAAGAGGCCAGCCACAGGTGAGACTCATTCTGCAGGCTGTGAGAGGCCGGCCACAGGTGAGACTTATTCTTCCGGCGGCTGTAAGAGGCCAGCCACAGGTGAGTCTTTTTCTGCAGCCTGTAAGAGGCCAGCCACAAGCGAGAGTCATTGTGCAGGCTGTAAGAGGCCAGCCACAGGTGAGACTTATTCTGCTGGTGGCTGTAAGAGGCCAGCCACAGGTGAGACTTATACTCCCGGCTGTAAGAGGCCAGCCACAGGTGAGGCTTATTCAGCAGGCGGCTGTAATAGGTCAGCCACAGGTGAGACTTATTCTGCAGGCTGTAAGAGACCAGCCACAGGTGAGGCTTATTCTGCAGGCGGCTGTAAGAGGCCAGCCACTGGTGAGACTTATTCTGCAGGCGGCTGTAAGAGGCCAGCCACTGGTGAGACTTATTCTGCAGGCTGGAAGATACCAGCCACAGGTGAGGCTTATTCTGCAGGCGGTAAGAGGCCAGCCCCAGGTGAGACTTATTCTGCGGGCTGTAAGAGGCCAGCCACAGGTGAGACTTATTCTGCTGCGGCTGTAAGAGGCCAGCCACAGGTGAGACTCATTCTGCAGGCGGTAAGAGGCCAGCCACAGGTGAGACTTATTCTGCAGGCTGTAAGAGGCCAGCCACAGGTGAGACTTATTCTGTCGGCTGTAAGAGGCCAGCCACAGGTGAGGCTTATTCTGCAGGCAGCTGTAAGAGGCCACTGATGAGACTTATTCTGCAGGCTGTAAGAGGCCAGCCACAGGTGAGACTTATTCTGCAGGCTGTAAGAGGCCAGCCACAGGTGAGACTTATTATGCAGGCTGTAAGATGCCCGCCAAAGGTGAGACTCATCCTGCCGGTGGCTGTAAGAGGCCAGGCACAGGTGAGACTCGTTCTGCGGGCTGTAGGAGGCCAGCCACAGCTGCGACTCATTCTGCAGGCTGTAAGAGGCCAGCCACAGGTGAGACTCATTCTGCAGGCTGTAAGAGGCCAGCCACAGGTCAGACTTATTCTGCAGGCTGTAAGAGGCCAGCCACAGGTGAGGCTTATTCTGCAGGCTGTAAGAGGCCAGCCACAGGTGAGACTCATTCTGCAGGCTGTGAGAGGCCGGCCACAGGTGAGACTTATTCTTCCGGCGGCTGTAAGAGGCCAGCCACAGGTGAGTCTTTTTCTGCAGCCTGTAAGAGGCCAGCCACAAGCGAGAGTCATTGTGCAGGCTGTAAGAGGCCAGCCACAGGTGAGACTTATTCTGCTGGTGGCTGTAAGAGGCCAGCCACAGGTGAGACTTATACTCCCGGCTGTAAGAGGCCAGCCACAGGTGAGGCTTATTCAGCAGGCGGCTGTAATAGGTCAGCCACAGGTGAGACTTATTCTGCAGGCTGTAAGAGACCAGCCACAGGTGAGGCTTATTCTGCAGGCGGCTGTAAGAGGCCAGCCACTGGTGAGACTTATTCTGCAGGCGGCTGTAAGAGGCCAGCCACTGGTGAGACTTATTCTGCAGGCTGGAAGATACCAGCCACAGGTGAGGCTTATTCTGCAGGCGGTAAGAGGCCAGCCCCAGGTGAGACTTATTCTGCGGGCTGTAAGAGGCCAGCCACAGGTGAGACTTATTCTGCTGCGGCTGTAAGAGGCCAGCCACAGGTGAGACTCATTCTGCAGGCGGTAAGAGGCCAGCCACAGGTGAGACTTATTCTGTCGGCTGTAAGAGGCCAGCCACAGGTGAGGCTTATTCTGCAGGCAGCTGTAAGAGGCCACTGATGAGACTTATTCTGCAGGCTGTAAGAGGCCAGCCACAGGTGAGACTTATTCTGCAGGCTGTGAGAGGCCAGCCACAGGTGAGACTTATTATGCAGGCTGTAATATGCCCGCCAAAGGTGAGACTCATCCTGCCGGTGGCTGTAAGAGGCCAGGCACAGGTGAGACTCGTTCTGCGGGCTGTAGGAGGCCAGCCACAGGTGCGACTCATTCTGCAGGCTGTAAGAGGCCAGCCACAGGTGAGACTCATTCTGCAGGCTGTAAGAGGCCAGCCACAGGTCAGACTTATTCTGCAGGCTGTAAGAGGCCAGCCACAGGTGAGGCTTATTCTGCTGGCTGTAAGAGGCCAGCCACAGGTGAGGCTTATTCTCCTGACTGTAAGAGACCAGCCACAGGTGAGGCTTATTCTGCAGGCTGTAAGAGGCCAGCCACAAGTGAGGCTTATTCTGCAGGCTGTAAGAGACCAGCCACAGGTGAGACTTATTCTGCAGGCTCCTGTAAAAGGCCAGCCACAGGTGAGACTTATTCTGCAGGCTGTAAGAGCCCAGCCACAGGAGAGACTTATTCTGCAGACTGTAAGAGGCCAGCCACAGGTGAGACTTACTCTGCAGGCTGTAAGAGGCCAGCCACAGGTGAGGCTTATTCTTCTGACTGTAAGAGAACAGCCACAGGTGAGGCTTATTCTGCTGACTGTAAGAGACCAGCCACAGGTGAGACTTATTCTGCCGGCGGCTGTAAAAGGCCAGCCACAGGTGAGACTTATTCTGCAGGCTGTAAGCGGCCAGCCGCAGGTGAGACTCATTCTGCAGGCGGTAAGAGGCCAGCCACAGGTGAGACTTATTCTGCAGGCAGTAAGAGGCCAGCCACAGGTGAGACTTATTCTGCAGGCTGTAAGCGGCCAGCCACAGGCGATACTTATTCTGCAGGCGGCTGTAAGAGGCCAGCCACAGGTGAGACTCATTCTGCAGGCTGTAAGAGGCCAGCCGCAGGTGAGACTTATTCTGCAGGCTGTAAGCGGTCAGCCACAGGCGAGACTTATTCTGCAGGCTGTAAGAGGCCAGCCACAGGTGAGACTTATTCTGCAGGCGGCTGTAAAAGGCCAGCCACAGGTGAGACTTATTCTGCAGGCTGTAAGAGGCCAGCCACAGATGAGACTTATTCTGCAGGCGGCTGTAAAAGGCCAGCCACAGGTGAGACTTATTCTGCAGGATGTAAGAGGCCAGCCACAGGTGAGACTTATTCTGCAGGCTGTAAGCGGCCAGCCGCAGGTGAGACTCGTCCGCAGGGTGTAAGAGGCCAGCCACAGGTGAGACTTATTCTGCAGGCGGTAAGAGGCCAGCCACAGATGAGACTTATTCTGCAGGGTGTAAGAGGCCAGCCACAGGTGAGACTTATTCTGCAGGCTGTAAGCGGCCAGCTGCAGGTGAGACTCATTCTGCAGGGTGTAAGAGGCCAGCCACAGGTGAGACTTATTCTGCAGGCGGTAAAAGGCCAGCCACAGATGAGACTTATTCTGCAGGGTGTAAGAGGCCAGCTACAGGTGAGACTTATTCTGCAGGCGGCTGTAAGAGGCCAGCCACAGGTGCGACTCATTCTGCAGGCTGTAAGAGGCCAGGCACAGGTGAGACTTATCCTGCCGGCGGCTGTAAGAGGCCAGGCACAGGTGAGACTCGTTCTGCGGTCTGTAGGAGGCCAGCCACAGGTGCGACTCGTTCTGCAGGCTGTAAGAGGCCAGCCACAGGTGAGACTTATTCTGCAGGCTGTAAGAGGCCAGCCACAGGCGAGACTTATTCTGCAGGCGGACACCTCCCCTGAAAGGTTAATGGCGACCTTGAGTTCCCTCAGGAGAGAGAGAGGGCGGGTGAGAAGGTACATAGAGCTGTAGAAGAAACAGGACTGGCCCACAGGGTGCCTGCGTCCTGAAAGACATGCTGTAAATGTGTGCAACTGGTAAGCAGCACATAGAAAAGCTGCCTGGGGGGCAGGATGGGCGAATTTGTAGAATAATTTCACGTTTCGTGGTGGCCGAGAAGTGTGCTTCTTGAGAGGCCCTGTAAAGGTGTTATCACTTTGTCCTTTTAATAGAAACCTGTAAAAGAGGTTTGCCCTAAGTACTGTCTGCATATTATAAAATATGTAACTTTTGAAAGCTCTTTAAACACTTAAAACAGTGGGTCGGGTTCAAAAAATCCACATACGAATAACTTTCAGTAAGTTCACTATTTTTCAGTATTGACAAACTCCACTTTTGTAATAACTTACAAGTTTGTAGTCATTCCAGCAACATGCATTATGTAACTTACAGTGTTCTTTAATTCAAAATAGGTTATTAAATATTTTATAATTTGTTTAATAAGTACTATGTTATATTTTTAATACGTTTTTAAAAGTAATGACATATATCCACAGTGCTTTCTGTCCGAACCTGGGATCTCATAGCACTATAAATATATGTCACTGTCCTCCAGTGCACCAACCTGGATTCAGATCAGTGACTCTATAGTTACACCCACAGACATCTGCAGCATGGCAGTAACCAACTGAGCTTTCCCACTGGGACAACGCACTACCCAGAAGTTAGTTTAACTTGCATTTGTTTTGCATTTGAGGTGCACGTATTCTATTTTATATGCATTTTTTGTAAGTAAAAAGGTCAGCAAAATAGTTACAAAATATTTGTTCTACTTAGCAATCCCTCTGACCTCACACTCACTTCACTCGCATCCATTGTACTCACAGTTCCCATTCTTTTTAATGCACTTCGACCGCTGGGGCAGTCAGTTAAGTGTTCAGCCTGCAAAGTTAGGCAGGTTTTAGCTCAGCTCTGGAAGGCCAGTACATTTGGAAAGCCTTAATCCTGACAGAGGTTGAACCATCTAAAGTCCAGTCTGACATAAGATTGGCCTGAGACCCAGCCCCATCCCTACAGGCCTTTATTGTAGTCTGACTACAACTAAATCTCCAGTTTACCTGTAAGTAGATTGCTGCAGTGTGGTTTCTTGCAAAATGCTGGGCCACGGCCTGTTGCATTGGTCTGGTAAATTATTTCTGTTCCTCTCTGTCTCTCTCTGTTACAGTAGATGATGTGTTTTTTGTTCCAAAGCAGGAAGTGGCTGCGTATTGTGAATGCTTTCCGGGCTGTGACCGCCTTGCATTGCTTCCTGCCTAGCCTCAGCTTCTCAGTAACAACCTGGGTCACGTGGCCACTGTGCTGTACCACACTACTTTCCCGCCCAATTCCTGATGGTGGCGGTCGCCCCACGCTCACCGACCGGGGTCACTGCCTTCCTGCCTCTTTCTGCGCTGGGTCGTTGAGAAATAAAGCCACTGCAGGCTGCTGCCTCACAGTGTTACCATAAGAGGCCTTAAGAGGGCGCCATCTTGCAGCAAATGACATGTAAATGACCTTGTTAACACTGGAGGGGAGCCCAAATGGCGAACTGTCATTTTGCATGGGATTACAAAGCTTCTTGCATCAGAAATTTTCCAGTGGGCTTCTGTCCCTGTGACTTTTGATTAGAAAAGAGAGAGAGTGAGAGACAGAGATGACTGTCATTTTGCATTGGATTACAAAGCTTCTTGCATCAGAAATTTTCCAGTGGGCTTCTGTCCCTGTGACTTTTGATTAGAAAAGAGAGAGAGTGAGAGACAGAGATGACCATCTGGTGGCTGAATTTCAAAATGTGAAACCAGATAACCTGGAATTACTACCTCCTAGCTTCCCTGCCTGTCCAAACTGTCTGATCCTAGGCAAACGTTTATTTCACACGGCCTTCTTTTTTATTACAACATATGAATGCACTTTTAAATACTTGAGTTCAATATGTGCACTGCACAAGCACCTCTTATATTTCATGTAATAGACTGTAAAGTTGCATCATCGGTAATAAGAATCTAGACCACGTTTAGGGTTTACATGACTACTGACTTGCCTCTTAGTTCACTAATGGCGTTTTCATTGGGGTGAGCCATGAATGTTTCTAAAAGCTATCACTTTTAACACTTCTGTCACTGCAGTGATATAATCTGATGTACTATGGTGAAATGCTTCCGCAAATTAAAGAAATACACTTTTTTGAACTTTGAAGAGATTCTATCATGTTTTTACACTATGTTTGTTGCACGATTTAGATGCCAAACGTTTTAATTTCTTTTTCAAATCTGTTTATTGATCATAATAGGGATTGACAGAGCAATTGCTCACATAGGCAAGCGAGTTAAGTACACATACAGAGAATCATACATTGCAATAAACATGTAAATATACTGTGAAAACCATAACAAATAACTATGCCACTTAATATCAATTGGTGATGTTGCATTGTGTGTGGGGGGGAGGGTTGCCTGCGTCCGATTCAAAGGATGCAATTATATTCTTACGGGGCGCACATTAGTTACCAGTTGCGAACACCTAGATATGTTGGGCGAGGATGCCAAGAGGGGTCAGCTCTGGCCACGATGTGGCCGGCCAAGTTGTGGGCAGGAAACATCTTAATCAGTATCCATCGTGCGAGGGAACCTCAGCGTCCTGGTGGTGTGTGTCAGGTGAGACATGTAGGCTATCCCAGCAGGGCATGAGCAACCCAAGGGCAAGTAGGGACTGAGGCCCTCATTACAACCCTGGCGGTCGGTGTTAAAGCGGGGGTAATACCGCAAACAGGCCGGCGGTAAAAAAAATGGGATTACAACCGTGGCAGAAACCGCCAACATAGACAGCCACTTTAACACTCCGACCGCCACGGCGGTAGAAACAAACACCGCGGAAGTAACCGCCAATAAACAGGCGGAAGACAAAGTACCGCCCACTGTATTTCAAGACGCCTATCCACCACCTTTTCTGGGGCGGAACCAACGCTATCAAAGCACGGCGGAAACAGTACATAGAAGGGAAACCACTCACCTCTCGACACCCAACAAGGAACCAGTACGCCATGGAGCCTGAACTTCAGGTGTTACCTATGTTGGTTTACCTCCTCTTCTACCAGGAGTACGAACGGCGGCGGTGGCGACTACGGTGAGTACTGCACCTACAACACAGTGGAGGGGGGAGGAAAGAGAGTGACACACAGACGCAACATGCAACACCCCCATGCTCACCCTCACACACAACATACACGCAAATACATGCATCGACATTACATATACACCCCCCCACCCCCTGGAAGAACGCAAGGACAAAAGGAAACAATTGTAATCATGGAAAATCCATTAGTCAAAAGTCAAAATTCAGTATATACAAATATGTACACCAACTACACAAGTCTGGATAGTGTACCAATCATTGTCTGTGGACCACTGGGCCCAAAATGCATGGGCAAAGCCCACACATGATACCTGATTGGAAACGGAGAGAACACTGCTGGGGCATCAGATCGAAAATACACAGGCACCTCAGGGGGAGGGGGGCACCTCAGCCTGATGAACGCACAATGCCACTGCTGCACGAGGGGGCTCCATGCCCACTGCTGTAACCTGGGGAGTGCAAAGCCACAGTCTCGCAAGTCTCTACAGTGGGTGGTTTGCCCACTACTCTATCCTGGGGAGTGCAAAGCCACAGTCTCTCAAGTCTCTCCAGTGGGTGGTTTGCCCACTGCTTGGTCCTGGGGAGTGCAAAGCCACAGTCTCTCAAGTGGATAACAGTCTCCACTGGTTTTGGAGGGGGCCTGGTGCCCAGAGTGCTTCATCCTGCCAAGGACTGAGGTAGTGGATGTGATACTCCACTGGTTTTGGAGGGGGCCTGGTGCCCAGAGTGCTTCATCCTGCCAAGGACTGAGGTAGCGGATGTTTGTCTCAAATGGTTCTGGAGGGGGCCTGGTGCCCAGAGTGCTCCAGGTGCAGTGTGGCCGGAGCAATTCCTGGGTGTGCGTGCCACGAGATTGGCGAGGATCAGGTAGCATGATACGCCATGGAGGTAGTGACATACCCCACACTGCTGCGGCTTCGCCTTCCACCTGCAGGTGCAAACAGTGATGGAAGTCATGCCTCATGGAAGCTGCCCAGGGTCCAGGAAGTCTCCTCCAGCCTCAGACGACTGACCACTGGGGATGGTAGCCATGTCAGCGGTGGTGCCAGTGTCCGAGGACGCCGCGGGGCCGGTGGCAGTGCTTGCGGCGGTGTCTGTGGCAGTGTCTGTGGCAGCAGTGCTGGCGGCATTGCATGGGTCAGCACCTGCTGAGGGACAAAGCAGGACATCTCCTGCAGCCTCGGACGGCTGCCCACTGGGGAAGAGGCTGGGGACTGTCGCAGAGGCTGTAGATATGCCGGGGGCGGTGCAGGTGGCGGTTGTGGTGGCTGGGCAGCTAGCGGTGTTCGCCGCCGTACGGGTTGGCGTGGTCGTGGACAGAAGGTGTGACACTGGTCCCTCAGTCAGTGCCACCATGCCCTCTCCTGACCTGCTCTTCTGCTTGGTGGCTGGTAGTTTCGGCTTCTCCCTCTGGGATGTGGGCACCATTTTCACTTGGCAGGTGGCAGAATGTCCTTTCCCTCGCTGCGTGGCACACTGGCAGCCCTGATGGGTGGCGCACTCGATGACCCCGCAGTTGCTGGCACCACTGTGCCTGGGGATGTGGTGGCTGAGGTGCTGGGCTGGGACCTGGAAAGCCTGGCCCTAGGGGAAGGACGGAGGGGGGGAGGTGTAGGGAAGAGGTCAATGTTAGCCAGGAAGAGTTTTTTAGACACACTGGGACGGGAAGATGGAGGGAGTTTGGAAGTGGAGGTAGAGGTAGTGGTTGTAGGAGGTATGCGTTTGCTGAATTTGGGTGAAGGTGCATGGGCTGGAGGCTGTTGTGAGGTGGATGGCTGTTGGGTGGGTGTGTGCCTGCGTTTGTGTACTTTGGGAAGAGGGCTCACTGACACACTGGGAGAGGACACTGAGGATGTGTGAATGGTAGTGGGGGTGGTGAGTGCACGTGAGCGGTGTGTGGAGATGGGCGTGCTGGTGATGGAGGTAGTGGCTGAGGATGTAGTGCATGCAGGTGTGAGTGGAGACGAGACAGGGAGGGAGGAGGAGGGGGACACAGTGGAGGCAGTGGATGTTGCTGTGTCTGCATGGGGATGGTGCTTGTGTGAGTGCCTGTGGGATGTGTGGTGCTTATGTTTGCCATGTCCACTCTTGTGTGTTGATGTGTGTGCATGCTGGTCTAACGCTGTGCTTGGGACAGGCTGAGGTACAGGGGATTGGGTCGGGGTGGAGGAAGTTGGAGGGGGGAGGCTGGACACAGGGACAATGGCTGCCATCAGTGCTGAGGCCAGAGCCTGAAATGCTCTCTGTTGGGCTGCCTGCCCAGAATGAATGCCCTCCAGATATGCATTTGTTTGTTGCAAATGCCTCTCTACACCCTGGATGGCATTCACAATGGTAGATTGCCCAACAGTGAGGGCTCTCAGGAGGTCAATAGCCTCCTCACTGATGGCAGCAGAGCTGACTGGGGCAGGGCCTGAGGTGCCTGGGGTGAAGGAGATGCCCACCCTCCTGGGTGAGTGGGCATGGGACACACGCTGAGGGGCTGCTGGGAGGGCGGTGCTGGTAGGGGGGGGCGGCAGCTGTACCTGTTGATGCGGTGGGCACAGAGGTGCCCGCCACCGCAAGGGAGCTCCCATCAGAGGAGGAGTCGCTGTCACTGCTGTCTGCTCCTGTCCCCGCCGTGGAGCTTCCCTCGCCCTCCGTCCCACTGGTGGCTTCAGACTCCGTTGCTTCACCCTCCAGGGCCAAGTGGGTTGCAGCTTCCTCCGGCTCCGGTGCCAAAGCTCCTCCGCCTGATGATGCTATTGCACACAAGAACAGGAAGACCACAAAAAGGTGTGGGGGAGACAGAAGAAAGACATTCAGTGCATGCAACACCACTACCGTTGGCGGACACAACACACATGGAGCAGCCCTCTGCACTACGCCATGCACTGACTTTTCCTAGAAATGTAAGCTGACCATGGGGTACAAGGCCTAAGACCAATTGCTGCACATCTGGAAGTCACAGGAGCTTGATTAGGTGTAGATGGCTCTTACCACTGGTGGGGTTGGGGTGCCACATAGCCTGCCTCACAAGGGACCTTGCCTGCCAAGTTTGCCCTGGCCTAGGGGAACCCACTGCCCACCTCCCCTACCCAGTCACCTCGTAATGCGCGCAGAGTCAGCTGAATGAGAGTGCACTCACCCCCTTGTGGCTGCTGTGATGCCCTCAAGCGCCCATCCAACTCCGGATAGGCCACTGCCAGGATCCGGAACATCAGGGGGGTAATGGTGCGATGGGCACCCCTCCCACGTTGGGAGGCCATCCCCAGCTGGGCCTCCACCGTCTTCTTGCTCCAACGGTGCAGGTCCTCCCATCTTTTACTGCAGTGGGTGCTCCGTCTGTGGTAGACCCCCAGGGTCCGGACGTCCTTGACACGCCAAATACCCTTCTTCTGGTGGGCGCTGACCTAGAGGAATGGTACAGGGGGAAAGGAAATTACTTACCCGTCCGGACCGTCATACTCATTGCCCACCAGTTCCCACCTATGCTCTGACGCACATACACTCACCATCCGCACATGCAGACCTCAGCCCCCCCTGTATCATCCATCCACACCACTCAAAACAGGCATTGCCCATGCAGCATGCTCACAGTGTACTCACCTGTTTGTCTGGAGGACCGTACAGTTGCGCGTACTGGGGGAGGAACCCATCCACTAGTTTCTCCAACTCCTCCGAAGTGAAGGCAGGGGCCCTTTCCCCAGACAAAGAGCCATCGTCGCTTCCAGACACAGGTCACAGCAGCACTTGCAGTGTAGGTCCTCTACTGTTGAAGGTCAGGTATCAAGTGAGGGAACAGACAGAAAATGGCGGTCACGTCCGTGCTGGTGCGCACCGCCACACCGCCGGTGTACATTGTTATTGGCTCCTGGGACCCATAGGGCCCAATGTTAACCAATGCAGAATTGCGCCGCGGTCTTCAACCGCCCTCCGCTACGGTGTACACCGCCAGCGCAGTTACCTCATTTCCCCTTGTCCCACCTTACAGGTCAGGCAGCCGCCATTTCAGGGGGCCACATGGCATGGAAAAAAAACTGCGTCACACCTCTTTAGGCCTGGAATACGGACAGATGAAGGCACATTGCGAATTTCTAACATTTTACCAAAGAACACAGTGTGGTACCTAAGTGTTGGATGACCCTCTTTTCGCTGTTCTCCCCCATAGGGCACGTCTGCTGGGGCAGGTGATGAGATGGCGGCATCCTCCGGTGTACAGACCCCTGGTGGACCTGTCGACAATGGAAGAGAGACACATCATTATCACCTACAGACTTGATCGTGCAACAATCCAGGAACTGTGTGCCCAGTTGGAGCCAGACCTGATTTCAGCTATCCGCCATCCCACAGGAATCCCCCCTCTAGTGCAGGTTCTGTCTGTAACCCATTTCCTGGCCAGTGGGTCTTTTCAAACAACAGTGGCCATGGCATCAGGGATGTTCCAGTCAATGTTCTCTAACACGTTGTCCATAGTGCTGTCTGCCCTCCTGAAACACATGTGCAGCTACATCGTGTTCCCTCAGGTGGAGGATTTGCCTACAGTGAAAGGTGATTTCTATGCCCTGTGACATATCCTCAACATCATTGGTGCCATTGATGGGACATGTGTGGCATTTGTACCCCCTCAGGACCAGTACATCTCCCATGTGAATGCCAAGTATCCTGGCTCTGTGCATGATGCTTACATTTTGAGAAATAGCAGCATCCCTTATGTGATGGGGCAACTCCAGAGGCACCGTGTGTGGCTAATAGGTGAGGGCAAGGTACCAATACAGTTGACATAGGTGTCTGGGTATGGGCTGTCACTAAGGGTTAGTGTGTGTCTAAGAGTTGTCCCTCGACATTTGCAGGGGACTCTGGTTACCCCAGCCTGTCATGGCTACTGGCCCCAGTGAGGAATCCCAGGTCAAGGGCAGAGGAAAGCTACAATGGAACACATGGGCGAACTAGGAGGGTGATCGAACGCACCTTCGGCCTCCTCAGGCCAGATTCCGGTGCCTCCATCTGACAGGTGGCTCCCTATACTACTCACCGAAGAAGGTGTGCCAGATAATCGTGGTCTGCTGTATGCTGCACAACCTGGCTTTGCGACGGCAGGTGCCTTTTCTGCAGGAGGATGGGCCAGATGGTGGCCTTGTGGCAGCTGTGGAGCCTGTGGACAGTGAAGAAGAGGAGGCAGAAGAAGAGGATATCGACAACCGAAACAACATCATCATCCAATTCTTCCAGTGAGACACAGGTAAGAATATGTCACTACTTCTCACATCTCATACTATTGTTTGAGCTAGCATAAGTCTGTCATTTCCACTCAGTGTATGGACCCTGACTTGTCACTTTGACTTTCCATCTCACAGATCTGGGTCCCACTTTGTGCCCCCCTCTGCTCTGTTTACTGCTGGCCTACAGCTGTGTTACATTGGTGTGTGAACAAGTAAATTGACATTGCTATATTCCATAGTTATTGCAATTACACATTTGTGAAAGCACAGACTGACTCCAGATTGTTTTGTGATTGAAGTGTGTTTATTCCTGTGCAAATAAGTGGAGGGGGTTGTAAAATGGGCTGGGGTGATGGTGGAGGAATGTCCATGGCAGAGTCCTGTCTATTTGTTTCACAGGTGCATTGTCCAAAGGGGCATAGGAAGTGGAGCAATGGCAGTTTAAGAATGGACAGGGTGACATAGTGGGACAGAAGGGTGACATTCAGGGGGTCTCATTTCCTGGCGGGGTCTTGGCAATGTTCTCTGTCTTGTTCCTGGATCTTATGGACCATTTGCGGGATGGTTCTCCATCTGCAGGGGGTGGGGTGCTGGTGTCCTATTGATCCTGTGGCTGTGCTTCCTGTCCACTAGCGCCGGCGGAGGTGGAGGGTTGTTTATCATCCAGGCTAGTGTCAGGGGCCCCTTGTTGTGCCACTGTGTCCCTCCTGGTGTTGAGAAGGTCTGCCAGCACCCCTGCAATGGTGACTAGGATGGTGTTAATGGACTTCAAGTCCTCCCTGATCCCAAGGTAGTGTTCCTCCTGCAGCCGCTGGGTCTCCTGAAACTTGGCCAGTACCGTGCCCATGGTCTCCTGGGAATGATGGTATGCTCCCATGATGTTGAAGAGTGCCTCGTGGAGTGTCGGTTCCCTGGGCCTGTCCCCCCCCATCGCACAGCAGTCCTCCCAATTTCCCTGTTACCCTGTGCCTCTGTCCCCTGAACTGTGTGCCCATTGCCACTGCCCCCAGATCCCCGATTTTCTTGGGTTGGTGAGTTTGCCTGGGTTCCCTGTAGTGGTGGACACACTGCTGATTGATGTGTCCTGGGGACAGAGGGATGGGCCCGCTGGGTGGGTGCTGTGCTGGTGTTTCCTGTGGGGGAGGCTCTGTGGTGGCTTGTGACAGTGGCAGGGGAACCGACTGTCCCGAGGTCCCAGATGGGCCGGGCTGGTCATCTTGATCCAGGCGTGCAGAGCTTATGTAATCACTGTGGGCCTCTTCTGTGGGGGGACTGGATATGTCTGGCACCTCCTGTCCGGTGACGTTGGGTAGGGGTCCTGTTGGGGTGTAAATGCATAGTTATTGTATCTGTGTGTGCCATCGTGTGCAATGGGTGAGTGACCCTGTACTCCTGTGCTTGCATTATTGGCTTGGTCCTTGTGTGATTGGTGATTTTGGGGCATGAGTGAGTCTCTGTACTGGACATGCTTGGGTGATGGGTGTCCATGCATTGGTGTTACATGCAGGGCTTGGTTTTGGGATGTGTGGGTTGTGTCGATGGGGTTTCTGTGGGTTGTTGGGGTGATGGGAGTGAGGGTAAGGGTGGGAGTATGTGATGGCATGCAGGTGGGGTGGGGGGGATAAGGTAGTAAAAATTTGCCTTACCAGAGTCCAGTCCTTCTTCAACTCCTGCGAGGCCCTCAGGATGCAGTATTGCCAAGACCTGCTCTTCTCATGTTGTTAGTTGTGAGGGAAGAAATGGGGGTCCACCGCCAGTCCTCTGTACAGCAATCTGGTGTCTGGAGACCACGGAACGCACCTTCCCGTAGGTCGTTCCACCTCTTCCTGATATCATCCCGTGTTCTTGGATGCTCTCCCACTGCGTTGACCCTGCCGACAATTCTGCGCCATAGCTCCATCTTCCTTACAATGGATATCTGCTGCACCTGTGATCCGAATAGCTGTGGCTCTACCTGGAGGATTTCCTCCACCATGACTCTGAGCTCCTCCTCAGAGAACCTGGGGTGTCTTTGAGGTGCCATGATGTGGTGTGGGTGATGTGTGAGGTGGTGTCTGTTGTGATGTGTGAGGGGATGTGTCGGTGTGTGTTGTTTGAGGTGCGTGGATGTTGTGTAAGTGATGGTGTTGTGTGTCTGTGGATGCTGGTGTTGTTTTAGGTAGTGTCTCTCTCTGGCCTGCTTTCAAATTTCTGGTAGTAAGGGTTTGTGGGTAATGTGGGTGTGTGTTTTATAGTGGTGTGAGTGTGTGGTGTGTGTATGTGTATCAGGTGTGTGTAGTTTGAATTGTCCAATGTGTTTGTGTTTTGTAAATGTGTGTGTATTTTGAGCGCGGCGGTGTGTACCGCCAATGGTTTACCGCGGTTGAAAGACCGCTGCGTTGATTTGTGGGTCGTGATAGTGTGGGCGTATTTTTGTTGGCGTGAAGGTCAAGGTTTTGTTATCGCCAGTTTATCACTGACCTTTGGTGTGGCAGACTTGTGTGGGTATCTGTATTGTGGCGGATTCCGAGCTGTGGGTCGTAATACCTGTAGCGGAATTCCGCGGCCGCAGCGGTATGTTGGCGGTCTTCTGCAAGGCGGTAAGCGGGATTTACCGCCAGGGTTGTAATGAGGGCCTATGTGTCTGTCCAATACCATGCGATACGTGTAGGGCTCAAGGAGGGTGTATGTCGTTCTTAGCTTCAATGCTTACAATTAAGGCATCCCATATTTCAAAGCCTCCTTGAGCTAACCCTCTATACTGTAATTGGCGTAGGGTTTGAGCTTCTGCGTGAGAGCATTGTAGCAGGTCGTGCAGCCAACTGGTATATCCTGGAGCATGTGGGGCCTTCCAATTGGTTGCTATCAAGCGCTTAAACACAATGAAGGCCAGATCAATAAATCTGCGTACCTGTTTGTCCCCTTTGGCACAGTGGCGTAGTCCCAGCAGGCAGGACTCAGGGTCCATTTTCAGGGTATGATCAGTGATATCGGTTACCGTGTCAGTGACACGTTGCTAGGCTATGGCTAACGGGGGACATTCCCACACCATGTGGTAGAAATCTGCTGATGGCTGCGTGCATCTGGGGCTCATCAGGTCCGACCCTAGGTATATCCGTTTTATGCGGGAAGGGGATAAATAGGAGTGATGCACATAGTTGAATTGGGTGTAGCGGAGTCTGGTGTTGCGAGAGACATTCCATGCCAAACATTTTCATGCCTTGCTTGTGCATGGACTCTTAAACCCAAGCAAAACTATTGGCTCAGCTTGCCCTATTTATTAGCCTGGGCGCCCTCCGCTGTTTGCTATTTGGGCTTAGTGTAGGAGGCTGGCCTGGCTTATAGTGGGTACCTGATGGTACTTACACCTTGTGCCAGGTCCAGTTATCCCTGATTAGTAGATTAGTAGTGTTCTAGCAGCTTAGGCTGATAGAGGAAGCTATAGCAGAGTAGCTTAGGCTGAACTAGGAGACATGCAAAGCTCCTACTATACCACTTATATCATATATCACTATATCATAAGAATCACAATACTCAGAGTTACTCAAAATAAAGGTACTTTATTTTAGTGACAATATGTCAGAAAATATCTCAGAGGATATACTCCCTTAGGGGGTAAGTAAAATACACAAAATATACACATAAACCAAAATCAGGTAAGTAAACAGTTAGAAAAGTAGTGCATACACTGTAGAATACAATAGGATGCAATAGGCCTAGGGGCAACACAAACCATATACTAAGAAAGTGGAATGCAAACCACTTAGGGACCCCAGGCCTAGTGTAGTGTGTAGAGGGTCGCTAGGAGTGTAAGAAAACACTAAGGGTGTCCAAGATACCCCAATCCAAGACCCTGAAAAGTAGGAGTAAAGTGACACTATGTCCCCAGAAACACACTAAGGTCGTGATAGGAGATTCTGCAAAGACCACAACTGACTGCAAAGCACTGAAGACGGATTCCTGGACCTGAGGACCTGTAAAGGAAGGGGACCAAGTCCAAGAGTCACGAAAGTGTCCGGGTGGGGGGCAGGAGCCCACTAAACCCCAGATGAAGGTGCAAAATGGCTGCCTCTAGGTGGAAGAAGCTGAAGATTCTGCAACAACGGAAGATGCCGGGAACTTCTCCTTTGGTCAGAAGATGTCCCACGGCGTGCTGGAGGATGCAAAGTTGTTTCTTTGGCGAAAGAACACAAACAAGCCTTGTTAGCTGCAAAGGTCACGGTTGAAGAATAAGGGTGCTGCCCGGGCCCAGGAACGACCAGGAGGTCGCCACTCGGGAGAGGAGACAGAAGGGGCGCTCAGCAACACAGAGAGCCCACGCACAAGAAGGTAGCACCCGCAGAAGGACTTGAACACGGGTTCAAGAAAACTGAGCATGGTGGTCATCTCAACACTACAAAGAAGGGTCCCATGAAGCCGGAGATTAACCCAGCAAGTTGAGCAATGCAGGACGGAGTGCTGGGGACCTGGGCTGTGCTGTGCATGAAGGATTCCTTGCAAAAGTGCACAGATGCCCTAGCAGCTGCAGTTCATGCAATACACAGGATTACTGTCTAGCGAGGGGAGGCAAGGACTTACCTCTGCCAAATTTGGACAGATGGACCACTGGACTGTCGGGTCACTTGGATCCAGCACCTGTGTTCCAGGGACCATGCTTGTCACAATGAGAGGGGACCCAGAGGACTGGTGAAGCAGAAGTTTGGTGCCTGCGTTAGCAGGGGGAAGATTTTGTCGACCCACAGGAGATTTCTTCTTGGCTTCCAGTGCAGGGTGAAGGCAGACAGCCTCCAGAGCATGCACCACCAGGAAACAGTCGAGATAGCCGGCAGGATTAGGCGCTACAATGTCGCTGATAGTCTTCTTGTTACTTTGTTGCAGTTTTGCAGGTGTCCTGGAGCAGTCAGCGGTCGATCCTTGGCAGAAGTCGAAGAGGGAGATGCAGAGGAACTCTGGTGAGCTCTTGCATTCGTTATCTGAGGAAAAGCCCACAGGAGAGACCCTAAATAGCCCTCAGAAGGGGATTGGCCACCTAGTCAGGTAAGCACATATCAGGAGGGGTCTCTGATGTCACCTGCTGGCACTGGCCACTCAGAGGCCTCCATTGTGCCCTCACACCTCTGGATTCAAGATGGAAGAGGTCTGGGACACACTGGAGGAGCTCTGGGCACCACCCCTGGGGTGATGATGGCAGGGGATGGGTCACTCCCCTTTCCTTTGTCCAGTTTCGCACCAGAGCAGGGGCTGGGGGGTTCCCTGAACCGTTGTAGACTGGTTTATGCAAGGAGGGCACCATCTGTACCCTTCACAGCATTTTCAGAGGGCTGGAGAGGCTACTCCTCTCAGGCCCTTAACACCTATTTCCAAAGGGAGAGGGTGTAACACACTCTCTCAGAGGAAATTCTTTGTTCTGCCTTCCTGGGACTGGGCTGCCCAGACCCCAGGAGGGCAGAAGCCTGTCTGTGGGTTGGCAGCAGCGGTAGCTGCAGTGAAAACCCCAGAGAGCTGGTTTGGCAGTACCCGGGGTCCATGCTGGAGCCCCAGGGATGCATGGGATTGGCACCCCAATACCAGATTTTGCATTGAGGGACAATTCCGTGATCTTAGACATGTTACATGGCCATATTCGGAGTTACCATTGTGAAGCTACATATAGGTATTGACCTATATGTAGTGAACGCGTGTAATGGTGTCCCCGCACTCACAAAGTCCGGGGAAATCGCCAGGGGGCCCTCACACTTAGTAACTTTGCACCTAACCTTCACCAAGTGAGGGTTAGACATATAGGTGACTTATAAGTTACTTAAGTGCAGTGAAAAATGGCTGTGAAATAACGTGGACGTTATTTCACTCAGGCTGCAGTGGCAGTCCTGTGTAAGAATTGTCAGAGCTCCCTATGGGTGGCAAAAGAAGTGCTGCAGCCCATAGGGATCTCCTGGAACCCCAATACCCTGGGAAACAGTCCATCCTGAACCCTGGTCATGTCAGCTCTCCACCCTGCAGCGCACTGCTTTTTTAGTTGGGAAATTTGAGATTCACCCCCCCCCCACCCGAAGGTCACTGACTAAGCTACGCCTGTGAATGTAGAAAGCCCTGCTTGACTTAGTAGTCTGGTACCAGCCGTGTGGGGAGTACTAGTGCATGAAAGGTATCAGTCCCTGATGGCTATGGAGCTTCACTGTATGAAAGGGTCCAGTACACACAATGTGGGAAACCCAATTGGATCAAATGGATTGGTCTGCATTTTGTCCTTTAGTAAGTCCTCTTAGGGGGGTGAGTCTAACTGGTTCAATGAAAGCGAACTAAGAGCACCATAGGAAGATAATTGAAGGCCCAAACTACAAAGAAGAGGTCCTGACTACATGGTGCCCGGTGACAACCACACAGCCTCCTTTTTTCCTACCTGACGTATGTTTTCCATCAATGGACCTGAGAATGTGTGAGTCCACTGCAGTGCTTCATGGTGTTTACTGACACAGTTGAGCTCCATACACTTTGCTAGAACAGGTGGTACACACAGAGTGCCCCAGCCACAGTCCAATGGTACATACAGAGTGCACCCAGCCACAGTCCAATGGTACACACAGAGTGCCCCCAGCCACAGTCCAATGGTACATACAGAGTGCCCCCAGCCACAGTCCAATGGTACACAGAGAGTGCCCCCAGCCACAGTCCAATGGTACACAAACAGAGTGCCCCCAGCCACAGTTCAATGGTACACACACAGAGTGCCACCTGCCACAGTCCAATGGTACACACAGAGTGCCCCCTGCCACAGTCCAATGGTACACACAGAGTGCCCCTGCCACAATCCAATGGTACACTCAGAGTGCACCCAGCCACAGTCCAATGGTACATACAGAGTGCCCCCAGCCACAGTCCAATGGTACACACAGAGTGCCCCCGCCACAGTCCAATGGTACACACACAGAGTGCCCCCGCCACAGTCCAATGGTACACACAGAGTGTCCCCAGCCACAGTCCAATAGTACATACAGAGTGCCCCCACCACAGTCCAATGGTACACACAGAGTGCCCCCCGCCACAGTCCAATGGTACACACACAGAGTGCCCCCAGCCACAGTCCAATGGTACACACAGAGTGCCCCCAGCCACAGTCCAATGGTACACTCAGAGTGCCCCCCGCCACAGTCCAATGGTACACACAGAGTGCCCCCGCCACAGTCCAATGGTACACACAGAGTGCCCCCAGCCACAGTCCAGTGATACACACAGAGTGCCCCCCGCCACAGTCCAATGGTACACTCAGAGTGCCCCCCGCCACAGTCCAACCTTAACTTGAACCTGGCAATGGAGGGATAGACATAATTTTGGTTTATGGAACAAGGACATTTCACCCGAATAGCTGATGGGGAGGTTGTCTGGCTGCTCTTCCACAGCCGTCCATCACACCCTATAAACCATGCTGTCCTTACTGGCTCCCAAGGATGTGAGGATGGACTGTGAGAGGTGTAAGGCATGTTACACATGAGTTGTGTAACTGTCTGCCAATGTGCAGGGTGAATTGTAGGTTACACTGTGTGCTGCGCAAAACGGTAGCTCCCAATTGGCCACTGTCATGCTACCGTGCCAGGGGCTCTGCCTCGGAGTACCCATAGTCGGGTGGGTGCCCTTGAATTCTGTTTATGGTGCTGCCCTGTTTCCAGTGAGCACTGGTGTCAGGAACTGACCTGTTGGGCTATGTCTCAGCACAGTCTGCAGAAGAAAACAGGTTTCACCCAAGAGTTCTATTGACCTTTTGTAATTTGTCTTCAGCAGCAAGGCCATACTTTACAGGAAGGCACATGTGTTGTCTTGGTCACATTTTATTTTATAGAAGAGTAAAGTTGAAAGACATAAACAAATACAAAAAGGCCCAAACCAACTGAATAAACAAACATAAAGTTGTAATTAAGATAATGCTCCATATCTGACAAAGACTTGATCAGAGGATGAAGATTTATCATCCACCAGAACCTGCTCCAAAGAAAATAAAGGGCACAGCTGGTGAACTGTTCACACAAAGGAGAGGGTAACTGGATAAAAAGAACCCACTCTAGAGCTGACATCTGTGCCAGGTCCCCCATGCTCAAGCAGGATGCTGAAGAGGCAACTCTTCTGAGCAGGAGAAAGCAGAAAACCTCTGTGAGGTGGAGGTGTCAGACGAAATCAACTGCAAAAGTACAGCAAAGGTTCAGAAAGTGTTTCAAGTTTCAGGGTCAGTCTCACAGGCATTGACCACTTAATGTAGAGCTGCAGGGGCCATGAGATGCAGTCAGCTGGCCTCTCTAAGCACTCTTAAATCAGCAGTGAAAGAACCTTACAGGACAGTCAGGGCACTCCCACAGACAGCACCTCAGAGTTAGGGTGCTCCCAAAGACAAGATCTGAGAGTCATGTCACCCCTAAAGACAAGACCTGAGAGTCACGTCACTCTCAAAGACAAGACCTGAGAGTCGGGGCACTCCCAAAGACAGCACCTCAGAATCAGGGCACTCCAAAGACAGCACCTCAGAGACAGGGCACCCCCAAAGACAGAGCCTCAGAGTCAGGGCACTCCAAAGGCACGACCTTACAGTCAGGGCACTCCAAAGGCAGGACCTCAGAGTCAGGGCACTCCAAAGGCAGGACCTCAGAGTCAGGGCGCTCCCAAAGACAGCACCTCAGAATCAGGGTGCTCCAGTCAGGACCTGAGAGTCGGGGCACTTCCAAAGACAGGACCTGAGAGTCAGGGTGCTTCCAAAGACAGGACCTGAGAGTCAGGGCACTCCCAAAGACAAGACCTGAGAGTCATGGCAGTCCCAAAGACAGTACCTCAGAGTCAGGGCACTCCCAAAGACAGGACCTGAGAGTCAGAGCACTCCCAAAGACAAGACCTGAGAGTCATGGCACTCCCAAAGACAGCACCTCAGAGTCAGGGCACTCCCAAAGACAAGATCTGAGAGTCACGTCACCCCCAAAGACAAGACCTGAGAGTCACGTCACTCTCAAAGACAAGACCTGAGAGTCAGGGCACTCCCAAAGACAGCACCTCAGAATCAGGGCACTCCAAAGACAGGACCTCAGAGACAGGGCACCCCCAAAGACAGGGCCTCAGAGTCAGGGCACTCCAAAGGCAGGACCTTACAGTCAGGGCGCTCCCAAAGACAGGGCTTCAGAGTCAGGGCACTCCAAAGGCAGGACCTCAGAGTCAGGGCGCTCCCAAAGACAGCACCTCAGAATCAGGGTGCTCCAGTCAGGACCTGAGAGTCGGGGCACTTCCAAAGACAGGACCTGAGAGTCAGGGTGCTTCCAAAGACAGGACCTGAGAGTCAAGGCACTCCCAAAGACAAGACCTGAGAGTCATGGCAGTCCCAAAGACAGTACCTCAGAGTCAGGGCACTCCCAAAGACAGGACCTGAGAGTCAGGGCACTCCCAAAGACAAGACCTGAGAGTCATGGCACTCCCAAAGACAGCACCTCAGAGTCAGGGCACTCCCAAAGACAAGATCTGAGAGTCACGTCACCCCCAAAGACAAGAACTGAGAGTCACGTCACTCCCAAAGACAAGACCTCAGAGACAGGACACTCCAAAGGCAGGACCTCAGAGTCAGGGCGCTCCCAAAGACAGGGCCTCAGAGTCAGGGCGCTCCCAAAGACAGGGCCTCAGAGTCAGGGGGCTCCCAAAGACAGGGGTTCAGAGTCAGGGCGCTCCCAAAGACAGGGCCTCAGAGTCAGGGCACTCCCAAAGACAGCAACTCAGAGACAGGGCACTCCCAAAGACAGCACCTCAGAGACAGGGCACCCCCAAAGACAGGGCCTCAGAGTCAGGGCACTCCAAAGGCACGACCTTACAGTCAGGGCACTCCAAAGGCAGGACCTCAGAGTCAGGGCACTCCAAAGGCAGGACCTCAGAGTCAGGGCGCTCCCAAAGACAGCACCTCAGAATCAGGGTGCTCCAGTCAGGACCTGAGAGTCGGGGCACTTCCAAAGACAGGACCTGAGAGTCAGGGTGCTTCCAAAGACAGGACCTGAGAGCCAGGGCACTCCCAAAGACAAGACCTGAGAGTCATGGCAGTCCCAAAGACAGTACCTCAGAGTCAGGGCTCTCCCAAAGACAGGACCTGAGAGTCAGGGCACTCCCAAAGACAAGACCTGAGAGTCATGGCACTCCCAAAGACAGCACCTCAGAGTCAGGGCACTCCCAAAGACAAGATCTGAGAGTCACGTCACCCTCAAAGACAAGACCTGAGAGTCACGTCACTCTCAAAGACAAGACCTGAGAGTCAGGGCACTCCCAAAGACAGGACCTGAGAGTCAGAGCACTCCCAAAGACAAGACCTGAGAGTCAGGGCACTCGCAAAGACAAGACCTGAGAGTCAGGGCACTCCCAAAGACAAGACCTGAGAGTCATGGCACTCCCAAAGACAGCACCTCAGAGACAGGACACTCCCAAAGACAAGATCTGAGAGTCACGTCACCCCCAAAGACAAGACCTGAGAGTCACGTCACTCTCAAAGACAAGACCTGAGAGTCAGGGCACTCCCAAAGACAGCACCTCAGAGACAGGACACTCCAAAGGCAGGACCTCAGAGACAGGGCACCCCCAAAGACAGGGCCTCAGAGTCAGGGCACTCCAAAGGCACGACCTTACAGTCAGGGCGCTCCCAAAGACAGGGCTTCAGAGTCAGGGCACTCCAAAGGCAGGACCTCAGAGTCAGGGCGCTCCCAAAGACAGCACCTCAGAATCAGGGTGCTCCAGTCAGGACCTGAGAGTCGGGGCACTTCCAAAGACAGGACCTGAGAGTCAGGGTGCTTCCAAAGACAGGACCTGAGAGTCAGGGCACTCCCAAAGACAAGACCTGAGAGTCATGGCAGTCCCAAAGACAGTACCTCGCAGTCAGGGCACTCCCAAAGACAGGACCTGAGAGTCAGGGCATTCCCAAAGACAAGACCTGAGAGTCATGGCACTCCCAAAGACAGCACCTCAGAGTCAGGGCACTCCCAACGACAGGACCTGAGAGTCAGAGCACTCCCAAAGACAAGACCTGAGAGTCAGGGCACTCGCAAAGACAAGACCTGAGAGTCAGGGCACTCCCAAAGACAAGACCTGAGAGTCATGGCACTCCCAAAGACAGCACCTCATAGACAGGACACTCCCAAAGACAAGATCTGAGAGTCACGTCACCCCTAAAGACAAGACCTGAGAGTCACGTCACTCTCAAAGACAAGACCTGAGAGTCAGGGCACTCCCAAAGACAGCACCTCAGAGACAGGACACTCCAAAGGCAGGACCTCAGAGACAGGGTACCCCCAAAAACAGGGCCTCAGAGTCAGGGCACTCCAAAGGCACGACCTTACAGTCAGGGCGCTCCCAAAGACAGGGCTTCAGAGTCAGGGCACTCCAAAGGCAGGACCTTAGAGTCAGGGCGCTCCCAAAGACAGCACCTCAGAATCAGGGTGCTCCAGTCAGGACCTGAGAGTCGGGGCACTTCCAAAGACAGGACCTGAGAGTCAGGGTGCTTCCAAAGACAGGACCTGAGAGTCAGGGCACTCCCAAAGACAAGACCTGAGAGTCATGGCAGTCCCAAAGACAGTACCTCAGAGTCAGGGCACTCCCAAAGACAGGACCTGAGAGTCAGGGCACTCCCAAAGACAAGACCTGAGAGTCATGGCACTCCCAAAGACAGCACCTCAGAGTCAGGGCACTCCCAAAGACAAGATCTGAGAGTCACGTCACCCCCAAAGACAAGACCTGAGAGTCACGTCACTCTCAAAGACAAGACCTGAGAGTCAGGGCACTCCCAAAGACAGGACCTGAGAGTCAGAGCACTCCCAAAGACAAGACCTGAGAGTCAGGGCACTCGCAAAGACAAGACCTGAGAGTCAGGGCACTCCCAAAGACAAGACCTGAGAGTCATGGCACTCCCAAAGACAGCACCTCAGAGACAGGACACTCCCAAAGACAAGATCTGAGAGTCACGTCACCCCCCAAAGACAAGACCTGAGAGTCACGTCACTCTCAAAGACAAGACCTGAGAGTCAGGGCACTCCCAAAGACAGCACCTCAGAGACAGGACACTCCAAAGGCAGGACCTCAGAGACAGGGCACTCCCAAAGACAGGGCTTCAGAGTCAGGGCACCCCCCAAAGACAGGGCCTCAGAGTCAGGGCACGCCAAAGACAGTAACTAAGAGTCAGAGCACTCCCAAAGACAGTACCTTAGAGTCAGGGAACCCCCAAAGACAGTACGTTAGAGTCAGGGCACCCCCAAAGACAGGACCTCAGGGTCAGGGCACTCCAAAGACAGCACCTCAGAGTCAGGGCACTCCAAAGACAGTACCTTAGAGTCAGGACACTCCCAAAGACAGGACCTTAGAGTCAGGACGCTTCCACAGACAGCATCTCAGGGACAGGGCACTCTTAAAGACACGACCACGAAGTCAGGGCGCTCCCAAAGACTGCATCTCAGAGTCGGGGCACTAGACAGCACCTCAGTGTGCAGTGTGGAAGCTCTGTGCCAAGGCAGCTGGCTCCTGCCTGGCAGAGAAGGGTCTCGCTCAGACAGGCTGCTACAATTAGAGGTGCTTTTCATCCTCAGCTGATGATGTGTGCACCATTCCATCATCATCACAGCCTCCCACAGGCCCAGACATCATGGAGGCAGCCGGAGCATGAGGTAGGCCTTATCACTTCCAGTGGGCTGGGTGATTCCCTCTCCCTGCGGGCCAGTAAGGGGGCTCATCCGGTACACTCCTGAGAGCCAGTTCTAGCTGCTGAGTTTAGAAGACTCGCCCGATTAATTACTGGCTGCTGCTTGTACATGGCCAGAGCTTGTGGCCCGTAGCGCCCACACTGAGACCGCAGCATCCTGTATCCCCGTGTCTGCCCCATGACACCTGGCCAAGCACGTGTGTGCACTGCTTCAGAGTGTAGTCAGGAGTTCACTGTGCACACACCATGCTCTGCTCCACTGTTAGAAATGGGGTTTCTGATTGGCTAGAGTAAGCGCCTCAGCCAGGCAGAGCCCGCCCACTCTAGTCTGGGTGAGTAAGTTACACACCAAAGATAACCTGTGCTCACTTGGGGAGAGAAGTCAGGCTTATCCCCAGAGGCAATGCGTAAAGCGTTTGTGCAACACACTCACTCAGAAACACAATGAACACACCACAAACAGACTCCACACAGGATTATATCACAATATATAAAAAATATTATGCATGAAAGGAGACCAAAATGACGAGTCATAAATACGGTGACTATAAGGGAAACCCTGAGAGAGTTCAATGCAAGAAGGAAAGCGACATCCGTCATCACCTCGGTGCATGTAATGCCAGCCGGGTCAGAGGGCAGCCCATGAATCACATGAACAGTGCCACACCTGTGGGCTGCTGTGTCACATGAACAGTGCCACACCTGTGGGCTGCTGTGTCAGATGAACAGTGCCACACCAGTGGGCTGCTATGTCACATGAACAGTGCCACACCCGTGGGCTGCTATGTCACATGAACAGTGCCACACCGGTGGGCTGCTGTGTCACATGAACAGTGCCACACCTGTGGGCTGCTATGTCACATGAACATGCCACACCTGTGGGCTGCTATGTCACATGAACAGTGCCACACCTGTGGGCTGCTGTGTGGAGAGGACAGCCACCTGCTGAATGCGGGCCCCGCTGGATTAGGGAGACAGTCGCAGGTAATGCAGGTTGTAGGTGCATGGGAGGGGGGGTGGGTACAATATGTGCCCATAGGGCACAGGAGCACCTGTGGTCCTTGGAGCTTCGTGAGTCTTGCTGGACACAGAGGTACGGGGGGCGGGGGCACGTGCACACCTTTTCCCCGTGAAACGATAACATGGTTCCCGAATACGCCCCAAGGTGCTCACGTTTGAAGAAACCTCCAATGGCCACTCCGACTGGTCTGCACGGCTCTGACCTGGCTGCCCCCCTGTACCTCAGCTCTACCCTCGGCAGATTACAAAGAGTGGGGGGGGGGGGGTCACAGAGAATCCTTGGCCCTTCAGGTCCCAGTACGTGCAAAGAGGAGGCGGGGTGATACGAGCTGCAGCCGGGTCCGTGCGGGTCTGTGGAAGTCGGGGTTCACGGGCCTCTGGTGCCACGCTCGGGGCTCAGGCAGCACCCCCGGGGCCGGTCCTCCTGCACATCTGACGGGGAGGGCTGCGCTGGGGGCCCCGTAGCGTGGCACTGAATACTGCAAGGTGGCCCCACTGATGGGCCCTTCTGTGGGGGTTCTTGTACTGATATAATAAGGGAAGGCACAGCGCACTGAGCCCAGCATGACCATTCCCCACAAAAGGGGGTTTCAGGTTCTCCCAGGTGGAGGGCTGGCAGTTGCTGAAGGTGCCAGGAACGGGCAGCAAGCACCACGCTCGCGGGGCAAACCCCCATTGTAACCCTTCGGCAGGGGGCTTCGCGGCGCACTGGGCCCACGGAAATCGGGCATCGCTGCAAATCGCAGGTCTTGCTTTGGCGAGGGCCTTTATGTCGCTGAGACCCCGGGGACAACGGGGGGCAAGCCAGCGAGCCCCTGGAGAGCAGCGGGGCACAACGAGGGGCAAGCGGAGGCCAGCACACAGGGTAGAGTGGCATTAGTGGTAGTCCTTCCAGCAGGGGTCTCCAAACTTTTTAATGCCGTACCTCCCAGTTATAAAATATATATTATTGGGTCCCACATCAGAATTGTTCACAATTATTTTATAAAGATAGCAATGTTTAAATATGTCTAGACCTGTTTGAACAATGCAGTTCAGTACTGTAACCTTTTTAAAGATGCAATAGCATGCTTCTGCTTAAAACAAAGGCCTGTTATCTGTTTAATGCTGCTTTTGGCCAGAGGCTGGCGACCCCGGGATCATTTGAGCCCCTCCCTAGGGGGGGCCGCCCCCTAGTTTAAAGACCTCTGTTCTAGGGTGACCATATCTTCACAACCAAAAACCGGGACGGGCACGAACATAGAAATAGGACTGAACGTTGGCATGCTATTCAGTGATATTTGTGTATATATAAAGAAAGTGAGATGTGTGTGTCTGTATGGATATATGTGTGTGTGTGTGTGTATATATATATTTATATATATATATGTAGTTGAATGACGTGCCGTTTAGTGATATATGATAACCCTCCACCCCCCCACCCATTGTTGTCTGAAGCTCCAGGGTCTTGGGTTGCAGCCATTATTCACCCGTCATGAACTCCTGCTGTGCTGCTTGAATGATGCAAGCAGAACAGCAGGTGACTCTGATAATGTTAAATCATGTCTGTGGTGTGATAAGAGGGATGGATGAAACGTGAGCCTGCACAACCCTGTGATTCATGTGCATGTTCATCCAACCCTCTGTCAAAAACCGGGACATGTCTTTGTTTTAACAAAAAGTGTTGGGACACCGGGACAGTTCTTAAAAAAACAGAACTATCCGGGCAAAACCGGGATATTTGGTCATTCTGAGTCCTTCCAGCAGCCCAGCAGGCAGCAGGACAGCACAACAAAGCAGGTGGTCCAAATGGTGGTTCCTCCTGCAGTCCAGCAGTGCCAATTGAAAGCAAAGTCAGGGGGTTTTGGGATTAAATCCAACCTATTGACATTTAAGGTATGAACGAGCTCTCCCAGCTCAGGATCCAGAATGCAGATGGATGAGATGCCTCTCCTGTCACACCCAGCCCCTCCTCTGTTGTGGCTGTCTGGAAAGTATGCACAAAGTGTAGCTGTCTCTCCGCCCTAGACATGGATGGGAGCCATGCTGCAAACCACACAGTTATAAGCAGAGAAATGCCCGCTTTCTAAAAGTGCCATGTCTAAAATAGTAATGCAAAATTCAACTACACCAGTAAGCAGGATTTCTCACTACCATTCCAAACATGGCAATGCTACTTTCAGATCAGAATTTACCACTTAAAAATATATAAGGGACGTCCCAATGCTAACCTATGAGAGAAACAGCCCTCACAGTAGTGAAAGTCAAAATATGCGGTTTTCCACTTCTAGGACATGCAAAACATAAAAGTACATGTCCTACCTTTTACATACATAGCACCCTGCCCAAGAGGCTACTTAGGGCCTTGGGGGTGTCGTGGGTGTAATAAAGGGGAGTTCAGACCTTGGCAAGTAGTTTGAAATGCCAAGTCAATGCGGCCGTAAACTGCGCACGCAGGCCCTGCAGTGGCAGGCCTGAGACAGGTTTGAAAGGCGACTTCGGTGGGTGGCGCAATCTGTGCTTCCGGCCCACTAGAAGCATTTTATTTACAGGCCCCGGATATATGGTTTACCACTTTACAAGGGACTTACAGGTAAATTAAATATGCCAACAGGTGTAAGCCTTCATACCAAGTTTTAGAGGAGAAAGCACATGCACTTTAGCACTGATTAACAGTGGTAAACTGCCCCGTCAGAAAGGCAACAAAAAGAAGGTAAAAAAATAGGAAGAGGAAGGCAAAAGATTTAAGGATAACCCTGCAGAAAGGGCCATTTCCAACAACAACATACGAGTGAGTAGTGCACCCTGGGCAGAACTTTGTGGACTAAATAGTGCTGAGCGGACCCACACAAAGACCTACCTTTAATTACTGGAGTATTCTCTGCTTCACCATGAAAGAAGGTACCCCCCGTTGAGTAGAAAAGTAGTTTACTCCTTGTCTCTATAGAAGGATACCTTAAGGTGAAGAAAACTTTCTAAAAACTGCAGCACTGCCTGGACATCCAAGTTATTTTGCTTCATTTGGGTGTTTTTTATCTGACTCTCTAGTCTTACGTCGGTCAGCAAGAGTAGCCCTGAGAGTCTAACCCTAAAGTAGAGATTCTATCACTTCAGTGAGCTCTGGGAAACCTCTACTTCCAGGGGCTTCAAGGACAACAGACTAGGCATGCTACAGGGGTCTCCCAGGTAGCCCTTACTTAGGCCTCGGGGACCTAGCCTGACCCTCACACTATCCATTTCATGTCATTATCTTTAATGACACTTCGTGGAGGAGGGTAAATGCTTCACTTCAAAGTTTGCATTTTATAATTAGGTTCCTCTGTACCCAGAAACCAAAGGGAATGACATACAATAGAAGCAAATTATTATATTCCTCACAGCTCTTGATTGAAACGAATTGTCAAGCATGTGGCTACAAATTCGGACTCTGTGAGCTGAAACATGTTTATGAGCGAAGGCCAAAGTCCAATAACTGCCAGGAGAAGAGAAGTAATACTTCTGTGCCCTCTATCACCGATGGCTGCATCATGAATGCCACCTTTGTCACGCGGATGCCTGCTTGTGGGACATTCTCTGTTGAGAAAGCATCTGGACTTGCTTCTCAGCGAGTTCAGTAATACGTTACTACTTGTCTGTGTACACTTAGGGGCCTATTTACAAGAGATTGGCTTAGAGCAGCAGCCCAAGCCTTACTGCTGTGCTGTCCGGTGCCAATATGAAAGGGCAGGAATGCACTGTATTTATAAAATACAGTGCATTCTTGTTCTTTGCCACTGAACTGGCGCACAATGGGCTGCCTAGTGCCAAAGCAGGAATATTTGCACCATGGTGCAAGGATGTCTGCGTTGCCTGCAAGATTGTTTAAGTGGAGGAAGGGGCACCTTCCTTCACACAAAAATCCATGGAGGCTTTTTTCTCTGAATAAAAGGGGAGAAATAGAGATATTTCTCCTCGTTACGTCTCCCTGGTAAGGCGTACGGGTTTGACGCATTCCCAAGTTTACAAGGTTCACAGATCCTTGTAAATCTGTGAATGCATCAACATCCATGGGTGTTGCATGGGAAAACACACCTCAACGCACATAGGATGCCTTCCTAGTGCAGAGTAAGGTAACAAAGCGACTTACGCAGCCTTGCCTTACTCCATATCTATGAGGCCATGAAAAGCCACGCAAAGTGGCGTTGTGTGGCCTCACAGATATGGTTCTACACTCTGCACTGCCGGAGTGCCAGAAAAGTCAGGGCAGGGAAATGTTCTTAGGCAGCTAGGCTACGGCATAGTCGTGAATACATTTGAACATCAGGGTGTCAAGTTTGAAGTGAATATGGTTTGTAGCTGAAAGGCAGTGAAACAAGCAGTCTTCTGGAATGAGGGACATGCCCTCCCCTCCCCAGGATTGTGAATCCAAATGCTGCAGCATTCCCACTCTCCAGTGGATCTGAATAGAGAGGTGACCCGCATAAAGGCTGTTGCAATTGTTATGCATTGCGTTAATGACTCCTTCCTCTACCAAACCCTTCTGTATGGGGGGGGGAGGGGATAGAGCCAGAGCGGCTGTGGGTAGGGCAGATGTTGACCACTGTCCCTGTCTGCTCCTATGTGTTAGATTCTTAATCTTAACTGTGGTATTTGTTGGAAGGTTCTTGCTAATCCCAAGCAGGAATGGAAAGGGAAGATAGACTGTCTCTCTGGACCCAGCAGGTAATAGAGGTACGTCCACATTTCTACCCTCCTCATGACATGTTGTAATTGGGGTACTACAGACCGATACCGAGGGAACTTTACTTGTGTGACATCACTGCAAGACTGAAAACCTGAGTGTTTTCAAAGATCTCAGACTGGTGAGGGGAAGAGCTGAACACCTGACCTTAAGGCAGATGTACTGCTGAGAAGAGGAGCTGGACCCTGACCCTGAGACAGATGTGCTGCTGAGGTGCTAAGGGGAGAGAGGAGCTGGACCCCTGACCTAGAGGCCGATGTACTTTTGAGGTGCTGAGGGGAGAGAGGAGCTGGACCCCTGACCTAGATGCCGATGTACTGCTGATGAGGGGAGAGAAGAGGAGAGGACAGGAGAGGAGCTGGACCACTGACTGTGAGGCAGATGAACTGCTGAGTTGCAGAGAGGAGCTGGAAACCTGGCCCTGAGGCAGATGTACTGCTGAGGTGCAGAGAGGAGCTGGACCCCTGAGCCAGAGGCTGATGTACTGCTGAGGTAAGGAGAGAAGCTGGACCCCTGACCCAGAGGCCGAGGTACTGCTGAGGAGAGGAGCTGGACCCTGACTGTGAGGCAGATGTACTGCTGAGGAGAGGAGCTGGACCCCTGACTGTGAGGCAGATGTATTGCTGAGGTGAGGAGAGGAGCTGGGCCCCTGACTGTGAGGCAGATGTATTGCTGAGGTGAGGAGAGGAGCTGGACCCTGACCCTGAGGCAGATGTACTGCTGAGGAGAGGAGAGGAGAGGAGCTGGACCCCTGACTGTGAGGCAGATATACTGCTGAGGTGAGGAGAGGAGCTGGACCCTGAGGCAGATGTACTGCTGAGGAGAGGAGAGGAGAGGAGCTGGACCCCTGACTGTGAGGCAGATATACTGCTGAGGTGAGGAGAGGAGCTGGGCCCCTGACTGTGAGGCAGATGTATTGCTGAGGTGAGGAGAGGAGCTGGGCCCTGACCCTGAGGCAGGTGTACTGCTGAGGAGAGGAGAGGAGCTGGACCCCTGACTGTGAGGCAGATGTACTGCTGAGGTGCAGAGAGGAGCTGGACCCCTGACTGTGAGGCAGATGTCCTGCTGAGGTGAGGAGAGAAGCTGGACCCCTGACCCAGAGGCCACTGTATTGCTGCGGTGCAGAGAGGAGCTGGGCACTGAAGCTGAGGCAGATATACAGTACTGCTGAGGTGCAGAGAGAAGCTGGACCTCTGACTGTGAAGCAGGTGTACTGCTGAGGTGAGGAGAGGAGTTGGACCCCTGACCTAGAGGCCGATGTACTGCTGATGAGGGGAGAGAAGAGGAGAGGACAGGAGAGAAGCTGGACCACTGACTGTGAGGCAGATGAACTGCTGAGTTGCAGAGAGGAGCTGGAAACCTGGCCCTGAGGCAGATATACTGCTGAGGTGCAAAGAGGAGCTGGAAGTTGGCTCTGTATATACTATTTCAAAGTAAGAAATAGTGCACACAGAGTCCAAGGGTTCCCCTTAGAGGTAAGATAGTGGCAAAAGTAGATAATTCTAATAATCTATTTTGTGGTAGTGTGGTCGAGCAATAGGCTTATCAGAGGGTAGTGTTAAGCATTTGTTGTACACACACAGGCAATAAATGAGGAACACACACTCAAAGACTTACTCCAGGCCAATAGGTTTTTATATTGAAAAATATATTTTCTTAGTTTATTTTAAGAACCACAGGTTCAAAATTTACAGTTAATACTTTAAATCTAAGGTACTTCACTTAGTTACTTTAGGAACTTTGAAAGAAAACAATATCATGTATAGTCTTTGTAAAAATGGCAATAAGCTATTTTCAAAGTGGACACAGTGCAAAAATCAACAGTTCCTGGGGAGGTAAGTAAAGGTTAGATTAGGAGGTAAGTAAAACACTTACTAGTCTCAGTCCTGGGGCATAGGCAGCCCACCGTTGGGGGTTCAAGGCAACTCCAAAGTTACCACACCAGCAGCTCAGGGCTGGTCAGGTGCAGAGGTCAAAGAGGTGCTCAAAACACATAGGCGCCTATGGAGAACTGGGGTGCTCCGGTTCCAGCCCGCCAGCAGGTAAGTACCTGCGTCCTCGAGGAGCAGACCAGGGGGGTTTTGTAGAGCACTGGGGGGACACAACTAGGCACACAAAACACACCCTCAGCGGCACAGGGGCGGCCAGGTGCAGTGTGCAAACCGGCGTCGGGTTTTGTATAGGTTTCAATGGAGGGACCCGGGGGTCACTCTAGCGGTGCAGGCAGGCACAGGGGGAGCTTTTCGGGACAGCCACCACCTGGGCAAGGCAGAGGTTCACCTGGGGGGTCACTCCTGCATCGAAGTTCGGTTCCTTCAGGTCCTGGGGCTGCGGGTGCAGTGTTGGTTCCAGGATTCGGGTCCCTTGTTACAGGCAGTCGTGGTCAGGGGGAGCCTCTGGATTCTCTCTGCAGGCGTCGCTGTGGGGGCTCAGGGGGGTTGTCTCTGGTTACTCACGGGCTCGCAGTCGCCGGGGAGTCCTCCCTGAGGTGTTGGTTTTCTGCAAGTCGAGCCGGGGGCGTCAGGTGCAGAGTGTAGAGTCTCACACTTCCAGCGGGAAACGTGAAGTCCTTGGAAGTTGCTTCTTTGTGGCAAAGAAGTAGCTGGTTTTGCACAGGACCGCTGTTCACAGGAGTTCTTGGTCCTGTAGTCCAGGGCAGTCCTCTGAGGCTTCAGAGGTCGCTGGTCCCTGTCAGATGCATCGCTGGAGCAGGTTTTCGAAGTTGGAGACAGGCCGGTAGGGCTGAGGCCAAATCAGTTGTCGTCTTCCTCCTTCTCTGCAGGCTTGCAGGTCAGCAGTCCTTCTTTCTTCAGATTGCAGGAATCTTATTTCCTGGGTTCAGGGTCGCCCCTAAATACTCAATTTAGGGGTGTGTTTAGGTCTGGGGAAAGTAGCCAATGGCTACTGTCCCTGAGGGTGGCTACACCCTCCTTGTGCCTCCTCCCTGAGGGGAGGGGGACACATCCCTATTCCTATTGGGGGAATCCTCCAAAACCAAGATGGAGGATTTCTAAAGGCAGGGGTCACCTCAGCTCAGGACACCTTAGGGGCTGTCCTGACTGGTGGGTGACTCCTCCTTGTGTTTCTCATTATCTCCCCTGGACTTGCCGACAAAAGTGGGGGTTGTGTCCAGGGGGTGGGCATCTCCACTAGCTGGAGTGCCCTGGGGTATTGTAACACGAAGCCTTAGTCTTTGAGGCTCACTGCCAGGTGTTACAGTTCCTGCAGGGGGGAGGTGTTAAGCACCTCCACCCAGTGCAGACTTTGTTTCTGTCCTCAGAGAGCACAAAGGCTCTCACCCCAGGGGGGCAGAAACTTGTCTCTCAGCAGCAGGCTGGCACAGACCAGTCAGTCCTGCACTGAAGGAATGGGTAAAATACAGGGGGCATCTCTAAGATGCCTTCTGTGTGCATTTTTTAATAAATCCAACACTGGCATCAGTGTGGGTTTATTATTCTGAGAAGTTTGATACCAAACTTCCCAGGATTCAATGTAGCCATTATGGAGCTGTGGAGTTCGTTTTTGACAAACTCCCAGACCATATACTTAATATGGCCACACTGTACTTACAATGTCTAAGAATGGACGTAGACATTGTAGGGGCATATTGCTCATACAGCTATGCCCTCACCTGTGTTATAGTGCACCCTGCCTTAGGGCTGTAAGGCCTGCTAGAGGGGTGACTTACCTATGCCTTACAGCCCTAAGGCAGGGTGTACTATACCACAGGTGAGGGCATATGTGCATGAGCACTATGCCCCTACAGTGCCTAAGCAAAACCTTAGACATTGTAAGTGCAGGGTAGCCATAAGGAGTATATGGTCTGGGAGTTTGTTAAACACGAACTCCACAGTTCCATAATGGCTACACTGAAATCTGGGAAGTTTGGTATCAAACATCTCAGCACAATAAATGCACACAGATGACAGTGTGAGATGTATTGTAAAATACACTCAGAGGGCATCTTAGAGATGCCCCCTGAATACCAGTCCAACTCCTAGTGCTAGGCTGACCAGTTTCTGCCACCCTGCCACAACCAGATGAGTTTCTGGCCACATGGGGTGAGTGCCTTTGTCACTCTGTGGGCAGGAACAAAGCCTGTACTGGGTAGAGGTGCTTCTCACCACCCCCCCCCTGCAGGAACTGTAACACCTGGCAGCTCATGTCTTTTGTTACAGCACCCCAGGGAATCCCAGCTAGTGTAGTTGCCCGGCCCTCCAGCCACTGTCCCCACTTTTGGTGGCAAGGCTGGAGGAGATAATGAGGAAAACAAGGAGGAGCCACCCACCTGTCAGGACAGCCCTTAACTTGCTCTGAGCTGAGGTGACCCCCTGCCTTTAGAAATCCTCCACCTGGAGATTGGAGGATTCCCCCAATAGGAATAGGGATGTGCCCCCGCCCCCAGGGAGGAGGTACAAAGAGGGTGGAGCCACCCTCCAGGGCAGTAGCCATTGGTTACTGCCCCCCAGACCTAAACACACCCCTAAATTGAGTATTTAGGGGTGACCCAGAACCCAGGAAATCAGATTCCTGCAACCTACACAAAGAAGAAGGACTGCTGACCTGAAAGCCCCGCAGAGACGACGGAGACAACAACTAACCTAGCCCCAGCCCTACCGGCCTGTCTCCAGACTCAAAGAACCTGCACAGCAACGCATCCGACAGGGACCAGCGACCTCTGAGGAATCAGAGGACTGCCCTGAACCCAAAGGACCAAGAAACTCCCGAGAACAGCGGCACTGTTCACAAACTGCAACATTTTTGCAACTTTGAAACAACTTTGAAAGAACTCTCCCTTCCCGCCGGTAGCGTGAGACTTCTCACTCTGTACCCGACGCCCCGGCTTGAGCTTCAGAGAACAAACACTGCAGGGAGGACTCCCAGGCGACTGCGATGATGTGAGTAACCTGAGTCAACCCCCCACAGCGACGCCTGCAGAGAAGACCCAGAGGCTCCCCCTGACCGCGACTGCCTGGTAACAAGGAACCCGACACCTGGACCAAGCACTGCACCCGCAGCCCCCAGGACCGAGAGGAACCAACCTCCAATGCAGGAGTGACCAGCAGGCAGCCCTCTTCCTAGCCCAGTCGGTGGCTGGCCCGAGAAGCCCCCGTGCCCTGCCTGCATCGCCTAAGTGACCCCTGGGTCCCTCCATTGCTTCCTATAGCAAACCCAATGCCAAAATTGCACTCTGCACCCGGCCGCCCCTGTGCCGCTGAGGGTGTGTTTTGAGTGCCTGTTTGTGCCCCCCCCACTGCTCTACAAATGCCGTCTGGTCTGCTCCCCGAGGATGCAGGTACTTACCTGCCAGCAGACTGGAACCGGAGCACCCCTGTTCTCCATAGGCGCCTCTGTGTTTTGGGCCATCCTTTGACCTCTGTACCTGGCCGGCCCTGTGTTGCTGGTGCGGTGATTTTGGGGTTGCCTTGAACCCCCAACGGTGGGCTCCCTATGCCTAGGAGACTGACTGTGTAAGTGCTTTACTTACCTGCAAAACCTAACCAAACTTACCTCCCCCAGGAACTGTTGATTTTTGCACTGTGTCCACTTTTAAAATAACTTATTGCCATTTTAACCTATACTGTGTGTACTACTGCTTTAATTCAAAGTTCCCTACTTACCTGTGTGGAGTACCTTGCATTTTATGTATTTACTTCAAATCTTGAATCTTGTGGTTCTAAAATAAATTAAGAAAATATATATTTCTGTATAAAAACTATTGGCCTGAAGTTAAGTCTTTGAGTGTGTGTTCCTCATTTATTGCCTATGTGTGTATAACAAATGCTTAACACTACCCTCTGATAAGCCTACTGCTCGACCACACTACCACAAAATAGAGCATTAGTATTATCTAACTTTACCACTATCAACCTCTAATGGGAACCCTTGGACTCTGTGCACACTACCTCTTACTTTGAGATAGTATATAAAGAGCCAACTTCCTACACACAGCCTCTAGTCCTCCCCTGATGCTGAGCCTCCAGTCCTCCCCTGATACACAGCCTCCAATCCTCCCCTGATGCACAGCCTCCAGTCCTCCCCGATACAGAGCCTCCAGTGATCCCCTGATGCACAGCCTCCAGTTCTCCCCTGATGCACAGCCTCCAGTCCTCCCCTGATGCACAGCCTCCAGTGATCCCCTGATGCACAGACTCCAGTCCTCCCCTAATGCACAGCCTCCAGTCCTTCCCTGATACAGAGCCTCCAACCCTCCCCTGATGCACAGCCTCCAGTCCTCCCCTGATACACATCCTCCAGTCCTCCCCTGATGCAGAGCATCCAGTGATCCCCTGATACACAGCCTCCAATCCTTCCCTGATACACAGCCTCCAGTCCTCCCCTGATGCACAGCCTCCGCTCCCACGATGCACAGCCTCCAATCCTCCCCTGATGCAGAGCCTCCAGTCCTCCCCTACTACACAGCCTCCAGTCCTCCTCTGATGCACAGCCTCCAGTCTTCCCCTGCTGCACAGCCTCCAGTCCTCCACTGATGCACAGCCTCCAGTCCTCCCCTGATGCACAGCCTCCAGGCCTCCCCTACTGCACAGCCTCCAGTCCTCCCCTACTGCACAGCCTCCCGTCCTCCTCTGATGCACAGCCTCCAGTCCTCGCCTGCTGCACAGCCTCCAGTCCTCCCCTGATACAGAGCCTCCAGTTCTCCCCTGATGCAGAGCCTCCAGTCCTCCCCTGATGCACAGCCTCCAGTCCTCCCCTACTGCACAGCCTCTAGTCCTCCTCTGATACACAGCCTCCAGTCCTCCCCTGATGCACAGCCTCCAGTCCTCCCCTGCTACAGAGCCTCCAGTCCTCCCCTGATGCACAGCCTTCAGTCTTTCCCTGCTGCACAGCCCCCAGTCCTCCTCTGATACAGAGCCTCCAGTCCTCCCCTGATACAGAGCCTCCAGTCCTCTGCTGATGCACAGCCCCCAGTCCTCCCCTGATACACAGCCTCCAATCCTCCCCTGATGCACAGTTTCAGCCCCTGTGATACACAGCCTCCAGTCCTCCCCTGATACAGAGCCTCTAGGACTCCCCTGCTGCACAGCCTCCAGTCCTCCCCTACTGCACAGCCTCCAGTCCTACCCTGACGCACAGTTTCGGCCCCGTGATACACATCCTCCAGTCCTCCTCTGATGCACAGCCTCCAGTCCTCCCCTGCTGCACAGCCTCAAGTTCTCCCCTGATACACAGCCTCCAGTCCTCCCCTGATGCACAGCCTCTGATGCACAGCCTCCAGTCCTCTCCTGATACAGAGCCTCCAGTCCTCCACGATGCACAGCCTCCAGTCCTCCCCTGATACACAGCTTTCAGTCCTCCCCTGATGCACAGCCTCCAGTCCTCCCCTGATACACAGCCTCCAGTCCTCCCCTGATGCACAGCCTCCAATCCTCCCCTGATGCACAGCCTCCAGTCCTCCCCTGATACACAGCCTTCAGTCCTCCCCTGATGCACAGCCTCAATTCTTTCCCTGATACAGAGCCTCCAGTCCTCCCTTGATACAGAGCCTCCAGTCCTCTCTTGATGCACAGCCTCCAGTCCTCCCCTGATGCACAGCCTCCAGTGATTTCCTTATGCACAGTTTCAGCCCCTGTGATACACAGCCTCCAGTCCTCCCCTGATGCACAGCCTCCAGTCCTTCCCTGATGCACAGCATCCAATCCTCCCCTACTGCACAGCCTCCAGTACTCCCCTGCTGCACAGCACCCACTCCACCCCTGATACACAGCCTCCAGTCCTACCCTGACGCACAGTTTCAGCCCCCTGATACACATCCTCCAGTCCTCCTCTGATGCACAGCTGTAGGAGGCTGGACTGGCTTGTAGTGAGTACCAAGGGGTACTTGCACCTTGCACCAGGCCCAGTTATCCCTTATTAGTGTATAGGGTGTCTAGCAGCTTAGGCTGATAGATAATGGTAGCTTAGCAGAGCAGCTTAGGCTGAACTAGGAGACGTGTGAAGCTACTACAGTACCACCTAGTGTCATATGCACAATATCATAAGAAAACACAATACACAGTTATACTAAAAATAAAGGTACTTTATTTTTATGACAATATGCCAAAGTATCTTAGAGTGTACCCTCAGTGAGAGGATAGGAAATATACACAAGATATATATACACAATAGCAAAAATATGCAGTATAGTCTTAGAAAACAGTGCAAACAATGTATAGTTACAATAGGATGCAATGGGGAAACATAGGGATAGGGGCAACACAAACCATATACTCCAAAAGTGGAATGTGAACCACGAATGGACCCCAAACCTATGTGACCTTGTAGAGGGTCGCTGGGACTATTAGAAAATAGTGAGAGTTAGAAAAATAACCCTCCCCAAGACCCTGAAAAGTGAGTGCAAAGTGCACTAAAGTTCCCCTAAAGACACAGAAGTCGTGATAGAGGAAAAATGCAAGGAAAACACAAATCAGCAATGCAACAACGATGGATTCCTGACTGAGGGTACCTGTGGAACAAGGGGACCAAGTCCAAAAGTCACAAGCAAGTCGGAGATGGGCAGATGCCCAAGAAATGCCAGCTGTTGGTGCAAAGAAGCTCTTACTAGGCTGAAGAACTGTGAATACTGCAGGAACGACAAGGGCTAGAGACTTCCCCTTTGGAGGATGGATCCCCCACGCCTTGGAGAGTCGTGCAGAAGTGTTTTCCCGCCGGATGGACGCCAACAAGCCTTGCTACACGCAAATCGTGCGTTTGGCGTTTTTGGACGCTGCTGGGGCCCAGGAGGGACCAGGAGATCGCAAATTGGACCTGAAGAGAGAGGAGACGTCGAGCAAGACAAAGAGCCCTCGCTGAAGCAGGTAGCACCCGGAGAAGTGCCAGAAACAGGCACTACAAGGATGCGTGAAACAGTGCTTGCCGAAGTTGCACAAAGGAGTCCCACGTCGCCGGAGACCAACTTAGAAAGTCGTGCAATGCAGGTTAGAGTGCCGTGGACCCAGGCTTGGCTGTGCACAAAGGATTTCCGCCGGAAGTGCACAGGGGCCGGAGTAGCTTGCAAAGTCGCGGTTCCCAGCAATGCAGCCCAGCGAGGTGAGGCAAGGACTTACCTCCACCAAACTTGGACTGAAGAGTCACTGGACTGTGGGGGTCACTTGGACAGAGTCGCTGGATTCGAGGGACCTCGCTCGTCGTGCTGAGAGGAGACCCAAGGGACCGGTAATGCAGCTTTTTGGTGCCTGCGGTTGCAGGGGGAAGATTCCGTCGACCCACGGGAGATTTCTTCGGAGCTTCTGGTGCAGAGAGGAGGCAGGCTACCCCCACAGCATGCACAAGCAGGAAAACAGTCGAGAAGGCGGCAGGATCAGCGTTACAGAGTTGCAGTAGTCGTCTTTGCTACTATGTTGCAGGTTTGCAGGCTTCCAGCGCGGTCAGCGGTCGTTTCCTTATCAGAAGGTGAAGAGGGAGATGCAGAGGAACTCGGATGAGCTCTTGCATTCGTTATCTAAAGTTTCCCCAGAGACAGAGACACTAAATAGCCAGAAAAGAGGGTTTGGCTACCTAGGAGAGAGGAAAGGCTACTAACACCTGAAGGAGCCTATCAGCAGGAGTCTCTGACGTCACCTGGTGGCACTGGCCACTCAGAGCAGTCCAGTGTGCCAGCAGCACCTCTGTTTCCAAGATGGCAGAGGTCTGGAGCACACTGGAGGAGCTCTGGACACCTCCCAGGGGAGGTGCAGGTCAGGGGAGTGGTCACTCCCCTTTCCTTTGTCCAGTTTCGCGCCAGAGCAGGGGCTAAGGGGTCCCTGAACCGGTGTAGACTGGCTTATGCAGAATTGGGCACATCTGTGCCCAACAAAGCATTTCCAGAGGCTGGGGGAGGCTACTCCTCCCCTGCCTTCACACCATTTTCCAAAGGGAGAGGGTGTCACACCCTCTCTCAGAGGAAGTTCTTTGTTCTGCCATCCTGGGCCAGGCCTGGCTGGACCCCAGGAGGGCAGCTGCCTGTCTGAGGGGTTGGCAGCAGCAGCAGCTGCAGTGAAACCCCAGGAAGGGCAGTCTGGCAGTACCAGGGTCTGTGCTACAGACCACTGGGATCATGGAATTGTACCAACAATGCCAGGGTGGCATAGAGGGGGCAATTCCATGATCATAGACATGTTACATGGCCATATTCGGAGTTACCATGGTGAAGCTACATATAGGTAGTGACCTATATGTAGTGCACGCGTGTAATGGTGTCCCCGCACTCACAAAGTTCAGTGAATTGGCTCTGAACAATGTGGGGGCACCTTGGCTAGTGCCAGGGTGTCCACACACTAAGTAACTTTGCACCTAACCTTTACCAGGTAAAGGTTAGACATATAGGTGACTTATAAGTTACTTAAGTGCAGTGAAAAATGGCTGTGAAATAACGTGGACGTTGTTTCACTCAGGCTGCAGTGGCAGGCCTGTGTAAGAATTGTCAGAGCTCCCTATGGGTGGCAAAAGAAATGCTGCAGCCCATAGGGATCTCCTGGAACCCCAATACCCTGGGTACCTCAGTACCATATACTAGGGAATTATAAGGGTGTTCCAGTAAGCCAATGTAAATTGGTAAAAATGGTCACTAGCCTGTTAGTGACAATTTGGAAAGAAATGAGAGAGCATAACCACTGAGGTTCTGGTTAGCAGAGCCTCAGTGAGACAGTTAGGCACCACACAGGGAACATATACATGCACACCTATGAGCACTGGGGCCCTGTGTGACAGGGTCCCAGTGACACATACATATAGGCCACAAACCTATGAGCACTGGGGTCCTGACCAGCAGGATCCCAGTGACACATAACAAACATACTGAAAACATAGTGTTTTCACTATGAGCACTGAGGCCTGGCTATCAGGATCCCAGTGAGACAGTGAAAACAGTGACAAACACCCTGACATACACTCACAAACAGGCCAAAAGTGGGGGTAACAAGGCTAGAAAGAGGCTACCTTCTCACAACAGCCTCCAGTCCTCCCCTGCTGCACAGCCTCAAGTCCTCCCCTGATACACAGCCTCCAGTCCTCCCCTGATGCACAGCCTCTGATGCACAGCCTCCAGTCCTCTCCTGATACACAGCCTTCAGCCCTCCCCCCGATGCACAGCCTCCAGTCCTTCCCTGATGCACAGCCTCCAGTCCTCCCCGATGCACAGCCTCCTGTCCTCCCCTGATGCACAGCCTCCAGTCCTTCCCTGATACACAGCCTCCAGTCCTCCCCTGATGCACAGCCTCCAATTCTCCCCTGATGCACAGCCTCCAGTCCTCCCCTGATACAGAGCCTCCAGTCCTCCCCTGATGCACAGCCTCAATTCTTCCCCTGATACAGAGCCTCCAGTCCTCCCCTGATACACAGCCTCCATTCCTCTCTTGATGCACAGCCTCCAGTGATCTCCTGATGCACAGTTTTAGCCCCTGTGATACACAGCCTCCAGTCCTCCCCTGATGCACAGCACCCAATCCACCCTGATGCACAGCAGCCAGTCCTCCCCTACTGCACAGCCTCCAGTCCTCCCCTGCTGCACAGCCTTCAATCCTCCACTGATGCACAGCCTCCAGTTCTCCCCTGCTGCACAGCCTCCAGTCCTCCCCTGCTGCACAGCACCCACTCCACCCTGATGCACAGCCTCCAGTTTTCCCCTGATACACAGCATCCAGTCCTCCCCTGATGAACAGCCTCCAATCCTCCCCTGATGCTCAGCCTCCAATCCTCCCCGGATACGCAGTCTCCAGTCCTCTCCTGATGCACAGCCTGCAGTGATCCCCTGATGCACAGCCTCCAGTCCTCCACTGATGCACAGCATCCAGTCCTCCCCTGATGCACAGTTTCAGCTCCTGTGATACACAGCCTCCTGTCCTCCCCTGATGCACAGCCTCCAGTCCTTCTCTGATGCACAGCGTCCAGTCCTCCCCTGCTGCACAGCCTCCAGTCCTCCCCTGATGCACAGCCTCTGATGCACAGCCTCCAGTCCTCTCCTGATACACAGCCTTCAGCCCTCCCCCATCACCCAGCCTCCAGTCCTTCCCTGATACACAGCCTCCAGTCCTCCCCTGATGCACAGCCTCCAATTCTCCCCTGATGCACAGCCTCCAGTCCTCCTCGGATGCACAGCATCCAGTCCTCCCCTGATGCACAGTTTCAGCTCCTGTGATACACAGCCTCCTGTCCTCCCCTGATGCACAGCCTCCAGTCCTCCCCTGATGCACAGCCTCCAGTCCTCCTCTGATGCACATTTTCAGCCCCTGTGATGCACAGCCTCCAGTGATCCACTGATGCACAGCCTCCAGTCCTTCCCTGATGCACAGCCTCCATTCCTCTCTTGATGCACAGCCTCCAGTGATCCCCTGATGCACAGGCTCTAGTCCTTCCCTGATACACAGCCTCCAGTCCTCCTCTGATGCACAGTTTCAGCCCCTGTGATACACAGCCTCCAGTGATCCACTGATGCACAGCCTCCAGTCCTCCCGTGATGCACAGCCTCCAGTGATCCACTGATGCACAGCCTCCAGTCCTCCCCGATGCACAGCCTCCAGTGATCCTCTGATGCACAGCCTCCAGTCCTCCTCTGATGCACAGTTTCAGCCCCTGTGATGCACAGCGTCCGGTGAACCACTGATGCACAGTTTGAGCCCCCTCCTGATGACATCCCCCAGACCCTCCCCCGGCCCGGTGGAGCACTTCCATCAATGCGTGTGCTGCAGAGACACAGACCCTTCCTGCCGCTGCACAGCGCCTTGTGCCTCCCCAACATTAATGGAGCAGTGCCCCCCAGTGGTAATAGTCTGTAAGTGCCGCTTACAGGCTGAATGAGAGAAAAAAAGTAACAAAGAAAACAACACAAGTGGGACACTTGCCCCATGAAAAATACCCTTCGCAGACGGTACAGGCGGGGTACAGGAGCAGCACCGAGGGGCCGAGGGGAAAGGGCTCGACTCCCCAACTGCCCCTGTAGGATAAGGTCCAGCTGTCGCAATAACAGGGCGACGTGGCCGGCGGGGGGTCTTCCGTAAGGTGAGGTCACCCAGTGATAGATGTGGGGTCAGCAAAGCTCACGCCTGGCTCGGGGTCAAACGCCGCCTCCGGCTCGGCCCTTGTCCCGCCGAGGGAGAGAGAGCCCAAATACGGCCGAGCCTGGGGCCCCAGGCGCTACATACTCTGCCCCAGCAGAAGTTTTCAAAGATAAAAGACCTGTGTTACCCGACTACACAAAATCCCCGAGCACCGGCGGGAAGTCAGTCCCCTTTGTTTTGCTCATCAGTTCCGCGGACGTCATTGAGTTGCTCGCCCTCGCCTGTTTTTTTGCTGTTTATTAAGCCAGTGTACAGCAGTGCTAGCGACCTGAAACGTTTTCTGCTTTCCGGACACGTAACCTGGTTCTTGTTTCCAGAAAGCCAGTGTGGCCTGATAACGGGCAGCAGGGAGGAGGGACTCACCCGGTGACTGAACTGTGCAACGTTTAACCAGGACTCGCAGCTTTGAGCCCCAGCTGCCACAAACTGTGTGATCCTGCGACAGTCAACTGACTTCACCGCGCCTCACTTTAATTGTGTCAGACCTGACACCTTTGGAAGACGGTCAGTTCTGGACGTCGGGGTACATACGTACCTCGTTTTAGAATCATTTTAAAGACAGTCGCTTGGGCACACCTCACCTGTGTGGGCCCCACACACAGTGCCCATTACAAACTGCCAGCTCCTGGGTCACTCGTGCCAGTGTTGGCAGGGCACTGGGAGTGGGCAGTTCATCTTTAAAACAACAAGGGCGTCTCTGCCAGGGGGCACCGGCGTGTTCACCCACAGCCCTGTCAGTGCCAGCATGGGCCCTGATGGGGGGGTGTATCGTTTTTCGTGCCCGCCCGCACACGATGCTGGGGGTCAGCTGGGGTGTGCCTCGGGTGAGACTTACAGGGAAGCTGATCCCGCCCCTGTGGGCAGTTCGTGGACTCTCCCGTCTGCACTGATAAGTGCTGAAGCTTCCCTTGTGTGCCTGGCGCCTGTGCCTGGATGCCCGACTCCCGAGGGCAGGGCCGCTCAGCTTCTGTCCTAGCAGCTGGCAAGGAGCCGCTCAGTGAGCGACACATAAGAGATTCAGCAGCAGTCTGCCAGGGTGAGACGCAGACCTCGGGGACTCAGTCTACAGGTGGCATGGGTGCCCGCTGGTGCTGGCAGACAGGCACCGCCTGCTGGGGCGCGCCCGTGTCCTGGGGAGTGGAGCGCCAGCTGCTGAGAGAAGAGATTAAGCAGCAGGTGGCATTGGTGCCCGCTGGTCTGCTGGGGCGCGCCCGTGTCCTGGGCAGTGGGCAGCTGCTGAGGGCGCCTGCAGACCCCCCTGGGCAGGCCGTGGTGCGGCGGGCAGGGTTTGGGCAGAGGGCAGCTGGCAAGGGCGCTAGCAGACCCCCTGGGGAGGCCGTGGTACGGAGGGCAGGGTTTGGGCAGAGGGCAGCTGGCGAGGGCGCCCGCAGACCCCCCTGGGCAGGCCGTGGTGCGGCGGGCAAGGTTTGGGCAGAGGGCAGCTGGCGAGGGCGCCTAGAGACCCCCCCTGGGGAGGCCGTGATGTGGGGGGAGGGTTTGGGCACAGGGCAGCTGGCGAGGGCACCTGGAGACCCCCCCTGGGGAGGCCGTGGTGCGGCGGGCAGGGTTTGGGCAGAGGGCAGCTGACTTGGGGGCTCTAACGCAGCGCATCCGAATCCAGAGAGATTCGCGGATCCTGGGAGTCGCGGCCCCCAGTCCAGGGTGACGACCAGGAGAATCAAATTCAGGCATTCTCGTTAGCAAAATAAGTAAAATCACAACAAGGCAGGGAAAGGCCATTGGATTCCACCAACGCAGGCTTCACCTCCGGATAAGATCGGGCCAGAAAAAAAGATGAGTTCATTAAAGGCCCCCAGGGCCGCGGAGCCCTGATGGTTCCATCCAGGAGAAAGGCTCGGGATGCACCAGGTGCTGATTTCAATGTCCAGGAGAAAGATGAGGTCATCACCATGAGAATATTATGCATCTCAGGACATCAATGCTCCAAAGCGTCCATCCCAGCCAGAGACTCCAGCACAGCCAGGGAACGGCCACTCCCCTTGGAGTGCAAACATGAAGGTCTCACGGGTCTCAGCCGCTCAGAGGAGTTCGTGTAAGACGAGTGATAAGATCGGAGCCACCACAAGTAATCCACCACGCTCTGAGCCCCCCATCTTTGGAGCTCTGCTTGTAGCTCAAGGTCATGGCTACTTGACCTTGGGTCCTTGGAGACAGCTGAGAGGATGGTTCAAAGCACTGGATGGAGTTCACCTCTGGAATCGGGTGACATTAAAAGGATCAAGGTAATTAGCGATGATATGCAGTAATCTGTCCATGAAAATAGTCCACGTCCCCAAGATATACCAGAGTTAAAGAAAACACTGGAAGCTCACACAAACCTCAGCCTTACCACCTCTTTTAGACAAGGAGTCAGGAATTCCAGGTAATAATCAACTTTCAGCGTGGACCCTGCACAGGCGGCATTCTCAGACCTACGCATGGGACGGAATCGATGATTCCAGCATCGCCTCGTGATTTGCGCAGGACCCCATATAGCAGAAAGTCCTACAGTGGTGACCTTTTGGAGCCGTCTACAGCTTTCGACTCAGACTCACACCCAGTTCTTACATCGCCTCTCTGAGGCCAGGGTCTGAAGCAGCGCCTTGAATCTGCTCATGTTCTCACCGCAGGGTAGAACTCAAGCGCTACGACTAGGACCTCCTAGGTCACCTCCCTAGCCGTCTGCTGTGGATCCGAGGGATCACCCCAACCTGGTTAAAGTCTGTGTTAAGCCCCTTGCATTCTTGATTCTGCTAAAAATGTGGTTGTTCACTAGTATGTCTGGTGTGTAACTTATAGGGTTCCCATTTTTAGGTCTGGCCTAAAGAGACCATTAGATGTTTGGTGAAATATATTGTCATCACATCACATACACACAACCACAGAGAGCTTTTGGCCATCCTCTCTGGGACATTGCCTAATGTTGTCCAGCAGGTGTTACGCATTTGCTAGGAGGGTTATCTTAGCTTAGGTTATCCTTCACCATTGGTATCAGCCACACCGTCACACTAATTACCACCCCTACGCTCTCTCTTATCTGCTCACTCACCCATCTGTTGCTCCCTAAAGCTCTCCACCTCTCACTTTCTGTTGCTCGTTTTACTAGTTTATTTTTTTTACGGTCCTGGAGGCTGCAAAGTGCTCCAAGGACACTCACCTCTCTTTCTGTAATTTTTTTATTTTTACTTTAATGTTCTAAATTACCCCCAAGCCATGTTAGAACATGGACAGTGGCTTCTAGTGTGTCAGGATGAATGTGTGTAATGTGTCGTGATGTAGGCACTCACTTTGTGGCCACCTTAGAATGGATTAAACCATTCCAAGATGGATGCCGTATATGCTCGAGCGTGCACGTACAGCGCAAAGAAGGCCTAGGCACCAGTGTCCATTGTGGTTGTTTGGCTTTACCGTTCTATCATGTCTGACGGCCAATTTAGAACCGTAAAGTAAAAATAAACAAGACACAGCAACATAGGAGGCTGGCACTTGCCTTCAAAAGGTGAACCCTATTGGTTTTGCCAGTGCTTTTTGGTTGCCTGCCATGTTCTCTGGGCCCGGGAACAACTGTGGTGTGTGAAATTATCACTCAACTTGTAATCCAGATTCTGGCAAAAATACGGGAGTCTGGATTTACTTCACTCCTCACAGTGAGGAGCGGCAGGAAACACCTATGGAGTATCTGAGTGCTTACAAATTGCTATAATTATAATAATATTGTTATTACCTGCACTGGCGTAGACCTCCCGGTCAATCAAACACCTCCTTGTAGCTTGTGGTCCTTCCCTGGTTCACCTGTAGCAGCCTGCATTTTTGTGTGGTCTCTGTCCCCAAGGTGTGCATCTCTCGGCAGGCATTAATCAAGGATGGTAGGAGTATTTTCTTTAAGTGCCACTCATAGCTCATGTAGTTTGGATGCCTGTCTTCCCGTCCTACGTGAGTGTCAGAAATGTGTGCAGAGATTGCGCACCATGGTGTGTCAGAGAGATTTCTGGTTCTATTATGCAATGTCATTCTTCTTGTAACTCTCAGAATACATACGAGAGAGAGTCAGAAAGTGAAGGGAATGAGAAAGAGAGTCAGGGTTCACCGAGATACTGATCAGAATACATAGCAGTGATGCAATCTTCTGTCACTCACACCCTCCAGCATTGACCACGTACACAGGACTATGGGTGTCAGTGGTGGGAAGGGGAATGGGATGAGAGAGAAAACATTGTCACCACCCTGACTAGTCAAATCTGTTGCTCAAGGATGTGTACAGGATCAATTAATACCTATCAGCAGTGCTTAATTTGTGCTTGTTGTTTTGGGTGCTGAGCACCGGCACTTATTTGTGAGGGCCGGGGCTTGCTCTTCTGCCTCAAGCATTTGCTGCAAGCAAAGTACACATATGAGAAAGACGGAGGAAGGGAAAAACAAAAAAGCGTCACAAAGGGAGAAAGCAGAAAGCTGCACAAGTGAGCTGAAGGGGCAGTGAGTGGCTTTAAATGGATTGAAGAGGCCCAAGATGGCTTCAGGATTACGTTGCCCTAGTATTCCTTGTTCACACATTTAATTGCAGCAGCCACGTGTTTAAGAGGAGGGCTTCGGGCACCAGCACCTCTTTATTTACAAATTAAGCACTGCCTATCAGGCAAGCAGATATCTTAAGTAACTTGCCAAATATGCTTCAGCTGCAAAGGTGAATGGGTATTCCTTAGCAGTACCTCTGTCTAACCATCATTTGTACATTGGGCATGTAGTTCCTGAAAACTAACCGTACGAAGAATAAGCACCATAAACACACGTTCACTCTCCCTATGACTTGAATAGCTACCTCGAGTTTCATCATAATTCAGTCTGCGGAAGATGAGTTATAATTTCTACTTGACTCATGTATCAGTGCTAGACAATCAAATAATCTTAATATTCGGTATTCAAGGGTTCCTTAGTCTTAGCAATTGTATGGTGTGAAAGGTAGCACACTGAAAAAACTCTCTTAAACAATATCAATGCAGTGATATAATCGAATGTACTAAAAACATAAGCATTCAAGGTAAAATATTTGTAAATCTAAATGAGTCTTTATCACGTTTTTTATGGGACTTTTGCTGTGTCATCTGAATGCGGACTCTTAATGGCCAGAACCCAGGCTCGGCTGTGGCTCAGTTCCACCCATTCATTGTCTGGTACCCCAGCTTTACTTGGTGGTGCCGCCAACTGACTATAAAAGGCTGGAAAATGACTATTCCAGAGTATGGCGAGTGCCCAGCACATAAAGTCTACCTCGAGCTCTCGCTCCTCGCCCAGTTCTCGGGCTTGTGGTTCTGTACCCCACCTCACAGAGTCGGTACCCCCTAAAAGAACCTGAGGTCTATCAGCCCCTCCAGTACTGAGTGTACCGTCTGTGTTGTCGGTGCGGCCCAAAGTTGCTCAGGGGAGTCACAAACTGCTGTTGTTCAATGTGCCAGTAGCCATAGGATGGAACAGCACCAGCCTCTGGCACACCTGTGGGATTGCAACTGCTTCGCAGACTGCATCTGAAGAGCGTATCCTCGACGCTAAGATTTTATATGTCAGGGGCACTGGTGCATTTTATGCCCCCCCCCCTGCCAGGCTGAGCCCCTATGGGGCAGTGCTTTTTGAGTATTATGTTGGCTAGCACAGGGTGTTGGGGGTGTCAGCTGTAGTGTGTATCAGTTGGCGACTTATCCCAGAAGCTGATCCCTCACCAGCGAGGCCACTCCATGGCCTTCTCTGTCTATAATGCTAAATCATAAACTCCCTACTTCGTACCTGGTGTGTCTATGTGGCTACCTGACTCTTGTGAAACTGTTTACCTTCTCTTCCACAGCCTGGTGATGACTTAAAGATGCTGCTTGTGGCAAAGGAACAAGAGAGCGATGGAAACATAAATAAATATAACTGCTGAAAGAAGACTTTCAGCAGAAGTCTGTCAGTGTCAGATGAAAATCTTAGGAGTGCAGCAGGTAGCAGAGTGTCTGCTTGTGCTGTCAGACAGGCTTCACTTGCTGGAGGGAGTAAATATCCTGGTAAGTGGACAGCTGCTGTGGGGTGTCTCTTGGGAGGCTCTACTGTGGTCCGCAGGGAAAAAGCCGAGGACAGGTGGCCAGGACATCTGTTTGTGGGATCCAGCCTGCACAGCAGGGTGATTAAGAGAGATTTATCTAACAACAGATCTACTGCTGCACCAACCTAATACAAACTCATCCAAGTGTTTTGGTACACCCCCACACGCGTACCTCACCTGACACCCTGCTTGGATACACAGTCAGAAGGCTCAACAACAGATCCTTGGATCTATGACATCAATTCACTGCAGTTGTTTTTTTAAAACTTTATTTATTGCTTTTATAATAACAACACAAAAACTGCACTGTTCATGTGATACACAGTTGCATTCCAGACCAAATTGACAATCATGGTGTCCGCAACGTGTCTCCAGCAAGAACTGTGGTGGTGCCCAAAGAGATACTCATACAGAAGACAGAAGATCAGACCAATCGATGTGCCTGCAAAAAACAATTGCAGCCAGACAAGCACCAACTGAACAATGGTATGATATCTCACCAAGCACCATATGACCCGCAACATGGATGTCACGTCAGTGACAACCCATTGTGTAATACTGTTGCTGAGGTAGTGTGAACTTCTGAGTCAGAAGGGTATGTACAAACCTGGGCTAGACCCACCCCGCCTATAAAACACACCACGGAGAAACCATCCAGCCCCACAACAACTCCGAGCATCACATACAGTTGCTACCATACAGGCAGGCGGGTTGACGGGCATCTACCCTCCAGCGACAGCCCATCAGTGGAGAAAAAAAGGGGGGGCGATGGGGAGGTGCGGGGGGCGAGGGCAGACCAGCTCCCAAAATAGCTCCAAACAATCATACAATCCACGCAAAGGTACATCAGTCATAAAAAGGTATCACCCAGTCTCAACAAACAGAAGTCTCCTCAGGAGTCCACCGCAAACTCATCAGAGTCCCCTAATAGGGAATCAATCATACCCCTCCATCTCTCCAGGTCTCGCTCAGCAAACTCATCTGTACACACTCTACGAAGCTGACACTCCTCAGCAGTCGCCCATTCAACAAGATCAGCTAACCAAGCGTCATGCGGGGGGGGGGCTCGTCCAGTGTATTGCAATGCGTCGTTTGGCAAGGATAAGTCCTAACTGAGCAAATCTGTAAGTCATTTTACAACCTTTTTTTGTGCAAGGGATCAGACCCAATAGGCAGTGCTTCCAGGACACCCACACGTCAATCGCCAACACTTCCCTCAGCGTGCTCGCTATTTGGGTCCAAAAGGGTTGAATCTTACTACATACCCATGTCATATGGTCAAAATTAGTGAAAGCCCCACCACAGCGAGCACATCTATCTGGGCGTACTGGGAATATCCTATGTAGGCGGTGCGGTGTCATGTAAGCCCGGTGGACATAATAAAAGTGTATCAATTTAAATCTCGCATTGCTGGGCGCATCCCGCACCAGGGTACACGTTCTAGACCATTCACCATCCGTAAGCGGAACATCCAGAACAGCATCCCAACTATCCCTAACCCCTGCCATGCTTATCTGTCTGTCCTGTTTTAGGGCCTTATATAGTCAGGAGATGAGACCTCGGACACCACCAGGGTCAATAAGGGTAGCTGCAAGGTGGGATTCAGTCGGCTCTGTAGGAAAAGAGGTCCAAACCTCACGTACCGTCTGCGAAAGGCCTGCCTATTGCAAAAACTGACCCTGGTCAATGCCAAAGAGGGCCTGCGCTTCCATCTGAGTAATAAATGTATTGTTCTGGTAAAGATCACCAGCAGCATTACAGCCGCTGTCTCACCATTTTCCAAAGTCTAGCGTTTCTGCAACATGGGCGAAGGGGCGCAGCACCCAAAGCGGAAGTAAGCGTGCATACGGCGCCCTGCGTAACACCTTCACAACGGCCTGCTCCCAGACTGGTGACACCTGCGCGACCAGGAAGGGGGTCCCCGGTGGCGACCTAGAGCCACCCATCAACAAGCTCAGTAAACGCGAAAAGCAAACGGAGCCCTCCAGCAGCTCTTTCTCCCAATTAGAGCCATCATTGCACCACAGAGCCGCATATTGCAGCCAACATGCTGCATAATAGAGGAACAAATCGGGGAGGCCCAGACCACCGTTGACTAGGTCCAGCTTCAGCACATCCAAGCGTACCCTGGGCCGCTTGCCCACCCATACCAAAGACAGAAGTAGTTTATCAAGCTGCCGAAAAAGAGGGGTTGGCACAAAAAGAGTTCTGTAACATGTATAGGCATCTCGGGAGAAGAATCATTTTGCAGAGCGCGACTCTATCCATAACTGACAGTGGGAGGGAGGTCCAAAAGAGGACAGAGGCACAGTGACTATCCATCACCCTACCCATATTTAAGGCATATTGTAGGCGAGGGGAGTGTGTCACCCACATACCCAGATACTGAAACGACTCCGACTCCCAATCCAGATCCATTCACGGCAGCTCAGATACAGCCACAGACGACAGACCCGCCATGGGGAACAGTACCGTCTTCTGTCAATTTATACAGAGCCCCGACACCCTACTGAAATCGTCCATCAGCTGTAATAAGAGAGGGACTGAGCACTCCGGATCAGTAACATACACCAGTGCATCATCAGCATATAGTGATATAGTGTGCGTCTTTGCTCTAACCGGTATGCCCCAAATCCGCAGGCGTTTTCGCAACCATATAGCTAGGGATTCCAAGGCCAAAGCGAATAATAGCGGAGATAAGGGGCAGCCTTGTTGGGTGCCCGCTGTATAGGAAACGCCTCGGACACTAGAGCCCCCATGCGAACCCGAGCCCGCAGGGGCAATTAAAGCAGACGTACCCATGACAAGAAGGAGGGTCCCAGGCCCACCCTACGCAGGACAGCCCACAGGTATTCCCAGGACAGAGTGTCGAAGGCTTTCTCTATGTCCAGGGCAACCAGCGCAGCACGGCCAGGGAGTCCGCGCGTCTCGTGCATGACATGTGATAGTCTCCGCAGGTTCATGTGGGTCCCTCTTCCAGGAATAAACCTGCACTGGTCCTGCCCCACTAATGAAGTCACCACCCATCCCAATCGCATTGCAAGGACCTTGGTGAGGAGTTTCACATCCACATTTAACATAGAAAGTGGCCTATATGAGTTCGGGTCCGCAGGATCTTTCCCAGCTCTAGGTAGCATCACAATCAATGCCTCCCTCATCTGCTGTGGAAACAGGCCCCCTTCGCATGACTCCCAAAGTATTTACAGAATTCGGTGGAGCAGTGTCGCAGAGTAAGTGCGATAAAACTCGACCGGAAGGCCGTCAGGACCCAGTGCCTGTCCAGAGGCCATGTCACTCAAGGCTCCCTGAAGGTCCTCCAGGGACAATTCTGCCCCCAACTCTGCTGTCTGAGCGTCTGTGAGACTGGGTAACTGGAGGCCATCTAGATATTCTCGTATCTGAGAGCTCGCATCACACCGCAGAGAGGAGTAGATGGTCTCAAGGTGCTCTCGTAAATGAGCATTCATGCAAGTTTGATCTAAAATCCTATAACCAGTTGGGCCCCGAAGAGACACAATTATGGGGGTGGAGCATTCACGGCAGAGCAGCCAAGCGAGTAAGCGCCCAGATCAGTCCACTTCATCATGCAATCACTGTCGAAAATCTTTACAAGCATAACTATCCAGTCTACTCCACAGGGCACCTATGTGACCACGCACCGCTCGACTCTCGTTCTCCAGCGCGCCCCAATTGTCAATTTGACGTTGTAAGGCATTTAAGGCGTCCTGTTGCTGCACCAGTTCCCAATCTAGTTTCTTCCGAATACCATATGTTTTAGCGAGGCTTTCACCTCTTATAACAACTTTAAGGGCCTCCCATTCCAAGCTGCAACTCAGGGCTGTAGTCCAGTTCTCGCTAAAATACCCAGCCAGCACTTCCTAAATATCATGCCTATACTCATGGTCACCCAGTAATTCCGGCCGCATGCCCCAGAGAGGGATCACCGGCCACGGTGTAGGGGTATCACACTCCAACAGAAGAGGGGCGTGATCCGACAGAAACCTGACCTGATAGTCAACCCGATGAATATCAAGGGACCCGTCGTTCCCCAGCAAAAATCTGTTTAAGCGGCCATACGCTCCATGTATGGGACAGTAACAGTAAAAGGTTGTAGAGGTGGGGTGCATATCCCTCCATATATCCACGAAGTGTAGATTATCCATTATACCGCGAAGCATGGAGGTCATATGGGGCTTAGTGCCCATTTTGGGGGGGCTTCTATCCAATGCCCCGTCTAATCCACAATTAAAATCACCCGCCCAAATAATGGGCATCCCAGCATAGGGCACCAACTCCCACTGGAGCCCGCGGAAAAACTCTGCATCGTCGGAGTTGGGGGTATATATATTCAGAATGCAAAGTTCACTGCCATCCAGCTCCCCATGCAGAAAGACAGTGGCCCTGTACATCCGCAGTGCAACTCCTCAACTGGAAAGGCGTCCCAGGGGCTACCCAGATGGACACCCCCCTGGCATGAGATGAATATGTCGCTGAATAGAGCTGACCTCGCCACTTTCTCTGTAATTTTTGTGCTTCATTATCTAACAGGTGTGTCTCCTGCAGGAGGGCAATATGGATCCCAAGTCTCTGTAGGTACGTATGCACCCTATAACGCTTTACAAAAGAGTTCAGCCCCCTCATGTTCCATGTGACCATCTTGATCAATGTACCTGCCATGCTCTATGCTAATTCGCAAACCCTCCCCCAACCCCCCCACACCAACCAACTGCCACTCCAGCCCGGCACCACAGGCACTCGTATTTGCAGCAATGAAGGCGTGGCCCACCCATCTGTCTACAATCAGTGCATGATGCAAAACTCCAACAACAATCGAAATTAGAATCCATAACCAACAGTCCCAACCCAGGTAAACACCACCCACAACTAGTGTCTGCCCATTCCGTGTATGCGCCCCGCAGTCTACCTCAAAGATCAGGAAGTAGCAGCAGCACCAAACTGTACTACTGCGGGGAACTGGTCTGGACAGAGTCCATTCTACACTCCTACCTCTCGCATCTGCCCACCCAGACTTCACACACACAGTACCCAAACTCCAATGCTACTCACAACAAATACTTAGTATAAGCCACAACGGGTCGCACTCCCCACTACAGAAAGGTGGGGGAAAAAAACAATGTTAGCTTTGGTCAAGCAAAGAGGGGAAAGAGAGATGGGGGAAAGGTAGAGTGTGAACCCACATGAACCCCGCCCTGTGTCCTACAGACTCCTGAGACTCCACCATCCCGCAATAAAGGAGCTGAACAGCAAGGAGAAAAAGGAAAGAGGGGGGGCTGAGGTGGGAAGTGGGAGGGCAGCCGCAGAACAGGAGGAGGGAAGGAGGAAGAGCAAGTGATCAAGGCAGATTCTTAAGTCCGGTAGCAGTCACAGCACCGCCCATCTAGTTCAGAAGTCCATTCCCAGAGGCTCTTCAGGCGTTGGTGCTGTCTGAATCCTGTGTCAATCCACCATCCTCTCGGGGGGAACCAGACCCAGGGGACACTTCGGCAGTGACGGAACGCACCAACAATCTCGCCTCCTCCTGCTCCTGACGCCTCCTGTCCAAACTCAAGGTGCCATCCTTTCGCACTATCACCTTGGCGCTCCGGGTGGCACGGCGTCGCCTAGTGGTCCGGCTCAAGGCGGATTGTATGTTACCCATTTTGGTGGGCTGCTCGCGGACTCCTCCGCTCTGGGGCCTCGGTGTGCCATCGCCACTACCCAGCTCCAGCCAATCCCATACCGCCTCTGGGGTGTCTGAAAAAAGTGAGAGCCGCCTGCATGAAGAACCTTCAGTTTAGCTGGGAATAGTAACATGTGGGTGTACCCAAGTTCTTTCAGTTTGCGCTTAACACCCATGAATGACTGCCTCTGGAGCTGCACCTCCCGGGTGTAATCAGAGAAATAGCGGATTATGTGTTTCTCATAGGAAGGGTCTCCATACTTGCACACCTCTTGAAGGATAGTGTCCCGGTCCCTGTAGTTGAGAACCTTGGCGATGATCGCCCGAGGGGGGCACCCGGCGGAGGGGCCAATGCCCTGTGCGCACATTCCACAACAAACACAGTTGACAGGGAGGCGTTAGGCAGTGCTCTCTTAATCCAGTCTTCCAAGAAGGCCTCTGGGTTCGAGCACTCAGCCCCCTCGGGGAAACCCACCACTCGGAAGTTAGATCTACGACCTCTTCCTTCTGCATCCTCAACTCTCAATTCCAGTCTGTGCATTGTAACCTCCACAGCGGCCACTGAAGTCTTTAGGGTGTCAATATCGGTCCCCATAGAGGTCACTTGTTGTTCGGTCACCACTGAGCGTTCAGCCACCACTCTCAAATCTGCTCTCAGCAAGTTAACATCAACTGCTATGGCGGCAATTTGCGACTTTACTGCCTGACCCCAGGCCTCAATGGTGGCCAGGATTTGCCTGCCAGTGGGTTCACTTCCTTTGTTCAAGGGACATGAAGATTCTTGCAGTAGAGGCCCACTCATAGTCTGTGTTGTATTAGTCCATCCGGGTTTGCTGTGTTCCCTTCCCTGCTTTGTCCTTGCCCATGGTGCACTCTGCATGTTAGCACTCACTTTCCCCACTCGTCTAGGCACTGAGGGTCTCAGTGAAAGCCATAGGGCCAACTCACAGTTTCAGGTGCTCACCAACCGTAGAAGCGATGTAGGAAGGGCCCAGCACGATCCAACCGGCTTGGGTCGACGTCCCACACAAGTCTCAGCCGCTCACCGTGCCCATGCGCCAAAATCACACCACTGGTGCTTAGGTCGCCACTCAAGAGATTCACAATGTCTGGCGCCGTATAGGTCCGGGGGGGGGGGAAATCAGGCTGATTGCCCCAGCATCTGCCCTGTACGTTTCCAGTGCGGAGATAAAGCAGAGGAGGGGGACAGAATTCGTTCCCCACTACCATCGATCTGCTCAAACCATATCACTGCACCTGGTGCACCCCACTCAGCGCGCTCTCCGGATGGCACCACTCGACAACTCTGGCCCTAAATGTGATGGCTGCCCGACACGACGGGCGGCACGCCGGGAACAGGTCGTCACGCTGGGGCGAGCTAGCTGGGGGGGCTACACTCCTCCAATAGCCCCCCAACAAAATGATAGCGCCAAGCGTCTCCTCCTCGCCTCCAAGGGGGCGGCCTGCGCTGCAGGGGTCCCCCACAACTGGAGCAGCACACGCCTCAGCAGGACCACCAGGCCCCGGGACAGCCACAGGCCCGGCCCGCCTCTCACGACGGGCCGCACAGCTGAAAAAAAAAGGGGGGACCCTCTCCCCACCGGTACCGACTGCCGGTGGACAAAGCACCACCACTGGGGGTCCCCCCCGCTGCGAACGCCAGGCGGAGCTCCGCAGGTCCCCTCGCGCCAGGCTACCAGCTGATAAACATGGCGGCCGCCAAGTTAAGGTCAGGCAATTGCTCGGGGCTGGATGATACAGCTCTGCCTCAGCACGATTCTCACCTCCTGTGGCACATCCTCCTCCACGAGACCCCCGGGACTACATTGCGGGGTCTATGGAGCCCGGGGGCGACAGGGTGGTGCAGGATTCCAGACACAGGGCCGCAAGCACTGCTTTAGTGTGTCCGAGCGGCCATCTTGCCGGCCACGCCCCCTAGAACTCATAGTTATCCTCACTCCCCCCCCAACATCAATTCCCTACAACCACATGTATAGTGGAAATGAGTGAGCAGTATCATATTGTATGGAACTTGGGTACATATACTTATATGCTACCCAAATTCCATACTCTACCATCCTCCAGCCTAGCAGCGCACACCGCATCACTTCACCTCTTGGGGAATCTCACCAGCAAGCCAATTCCTTCTCAACCAAACCTGGGGGCATAGTTACAAGAAAGTGGTGCATCATAAATGATGCACCACTTTTCTTGGGCCCCCCCCCCCCACCCGGCACCTAACAACACCATGGTGGGTCCATATTTTCAATACGGTGCACCATGGCTGTTGTTAGCATAATGGCATCAAACGTTTTGATGCTATTGTGGCGCTTTGCTACACTAGTGTCAAAAAATTTGACACTAGTGCAGCAAAGCACAGGGAGGCCCGTTGAATATAATGAGTGTGTCATTTTAATGCCTGCTCTGAGCAGGCGTTAATAATGACGGAAAATATGGCACAGTGAAATGTTATAAATTTCACTGCACCATTTTTTCGGGCCTCCCTGCGTCGGAAAACCCCCCTTGTATACATTATGCCTGACACAGGCATAATGTGGTGCAAGGGGTTGCACAGTGGCTCAATGCAAGCATTGCACCTCTTTGTAAATATGGTGCGGCAGAAAAGCCACCTTAGCACCACTTTAGCGTAAAAAAATTGTGCTATGGCGGTGCTAAGATGGCACAAGGGGCTTGTAAATATGCCCCAGGCTCTTTGATCTTGGCCATTTGTCCTCCTATAACAATCATGATGATGATAAACTTATTATAAAGAACTAAATAATACTTTTCATACAATAAAACTTTACATAAAATATGAAGCAACTGTTCAATCATTTTGCACTCGCCAAGGCAAAAGTCAATAATTATTAAGAAGATTAAAAAAGAGAAATGCAAAATTAGAAAGAGGTTTTGGTAATGGAGAGAGGGATTGAAGAGACTACACAGTGCTCATGGTTTTGATGAACTCTTTTTAAGAATTTGGTAAAACAACAGTTCAAAATAGTGTCAGTAGAATTAGAACAGGCAGTCACCGCCTGTCTACATGATCGCTTTCATGTTGGTTAAAAAACACTCTTTAAAGGTCTCTTCTTTCACTTTGGAGATTGAGGCAGATACAAATTAAATGGACAATGTCCTCCTCAGCCATCCTGCATATCAGACAGGTGTGTAGATCTTCATTTCAAAGCCAAGGTAAGGTGTGCGCACGTGGAGGGAGATGACCGAAACACAACCTCATAATTTGGTGCAGCAACCATCCAGCCTCCAGATAAGCCTGTCCTTCAAGAGATTTGTACCCATCCAAGATCATCCAGCCATGTGATCCACTTGCTAAAGACACCTTGTCAAAAGCTGCAAAAGTTTCCCCACTACACGGTTGATTGATGCTTTATTTTATTTCCTGGACATAATCTCTTCTAAATTTTCTTTGATTTAGTTTTCATAAGGATCTTGTCCAGCAACACTTTATGGTAGGTCACATGTGATGGCAATGGCTCCCAGGACTGCAAACAAACTGGTCAATGGTTTTCCCTTCCTTCTGTGTCCTTAAATAAAACGTAAACCTTTCCAACATAGTATTCAACTTTATATATTTATTCTGGACCACACTGAAAAGTAACACAACATATAAACAAATGGAAGTAAGCAGTCAGATCCGTAGATCCTATTTTATTTACACAACCTAAAAGGTACAATTTGTTCTAAAGTTGTTAATGGGCAGTCAAGGTTACAATACATTTCATGAAAAGGAAGTTCTTGCTTAAAGCTACTGTGTAAAGTATTCAGAACAATCTTGGTAAATGAAAGCGCAAACTTCTGATTATGAGGTGCAGACAAAAAAAATTATACTAGGCTTCTTGTTGTATTATGGGCAAAAGTTCCAAATTCACAACCAAAGTATTCATGCCATACAAAGAAACAGCTAACACGTTTCCTCAGTATGACTTTACCAGTGCATTGTAGGAATTTTATAGGCAGAGAATGTTCAGAAAATTCTGTATTTGCGTTGTCCTTGATTTGGTGATAGGGAGCTGAACAGGGAGATGGGGATGATGAGGTGGTCAGACCAGTCCAGAAGTGTGGGAGGTTGACTTGGATAGTTGGTGATGTTGAAAAGACAAGATTGAGGATGTATCTTCTGGAATGTGTCTGGGTGACATGTTGATAACAGTGATGAATGTTTTTTTTTTTTTAAACTTGGACTGTCTGGGAGGTTGAAGTCACCAAAGAAGGTAGTGTTGATGGATCAATGAATACGGTGGTAAGGCGATCCAAGAGTTCAGAAATGATGTCCTTGTTTTGCCCAGGAGACCTATAGATGAGAGAGAAGAAATTATACAGAAGATGTGTAATCTGTGTTAAAGGGAAGTGAAACATTACTTAGCAAACTGGTTGAAGAGATTAAGGGGAAGTTCCTAAGTGTCGGCCATCTTGGTTGTACAAACAATATTGGATTCATCCTGTGTCAGTATTTCAGTCCAAAGCCAAGCTGCACGACACAATGTAGTTTTGGGATTAGGGTTAAAAGGGTTGAGCAAAAGATTGGTGTAACAGTAAGAAAAAAAGTCTAAATATCTGGATGATGTAAGCAGCATGAGGAATAGATCTGAACATGTGTAGGGGTCTTGCAGAAAGTGTGACAGCTGGAAATCAGCCTTCTCAAGGGGCGTATTGCGTAGTACATAATTACCATGTGTAGGAGGCTGGCCTGGTTTGTAGTGGGTACCTACCAGGTCCAGTTATCCCTTATTAGTGAAGTAGTAGTGTTCTAGCAGTTTAGGCTGATAGAGGTAGCTATAGCAGAGCAGATTAGGCTGAACTAGGAGACATGCAAAGCTCCTGCAATACCATTTATAGTTACACAGTATTTATACACAAGCAAAGACAATACTCAGTGTTACCAAAAAAGGTATTTATTTTGGTGGCACAGTACCAAAAATATCTTAAAGACAATACTCCTTCTGGAGGTAGGTATTATACACAATATATACACTAGACACCAAAATGAGACAAGTAAATAGTCATAGAACAATGCAAACAGTAGGAAATCCTATAGAATGCAATGGGAGAAAATAGGTCTAGGGGCAACACGAACCATATGCTAAAAAAGTGGAATGTGAATCACAAATTCCCCCCCTAGACAAGTGTAGTGTGTGCAGAATCACTGGGAGAGTAAGAATACAGTAAAGGTAAGTAAATTATCCCATCCCAGAGCCCAGAAAAGCAGGAGTAAAGTACTGCAAGTTTCCTTAGGACACACTACACCTCGTTTTGGGGATTTTGCAGCAGCCAACCAAGTCTGCAAAGAACAACTGTTGGATTATTGGACCTGAAGACCTGCAAAGGAAGGGGACCAAGTCCTGAAGTTTGAAAGAAGGTCCAGGAAGGACAGGAGCCCCTGCCAACCCAGAAGAGGGTGTAAAAGAAGAGTCCCTAGTTAGTCGAAGACTGCAGGAATGCACCCTAGGAAGATGCCAGCGGGTTCCTGCATGATGCAAAAGATGTTTCATGGCGTGAAGATCGTTGCAGATGAGATTTCATGCTGGAAGGTGCCAACAAGCCTTGGCTATGACAAAAGTGTGTTTTTCATCAAAATGGCACTGGATGGACCCAGGAGGGACCTGGGGGCCTCAACTCTCTGTGAGGAGGAAGAGGTTGCTCTTAGCACTCTAGAGAGCCCTCAGGATGCCAGCCAGCACCCCCAGAAGCCGCAGGATCCAGGTTCAAAGGAGGTGCAAACACAGCTGATGCAGCATACCAAAAGAAGGCCCCACGCCGCCGGAGAACAACTCAGCGAGTTGAGCGTCGCAGGGTGGAGTGCTGGGGACCTGGGCCAGGATGTGCACAAAGGAATTTTGCAAAGAGTGCACAGAGGCCTCAGGAGGTGAAGAAGACACAGTACACAGGGGTACCGTCATTCTCGGGGAAGGCAAGGTCTTACCTCCTCCAAATTGCATCAGCAGGACCTCAGGACAGCCTATGTCGATGATATCCATCCTCTGTGTCCTTAGGAGCATGCTCGTCATTGTGAGCGGAGTCCCATGGTACTGGTCATCGACTTGGAAGGTGCCTGCTTGGAGCAGAGGAGTGACTCTGTCACTCCATAGGAGTTTTCTTCGGTTCTTCTGGTGCAGGACGAAGACAGGGAGTCCCCAGAGTGTGCACACCATGGAAACTGTTGCAGTTGCTGACTTGGAGCTGAGGTTGCTGAAGAAAAGTGTCTCTTGTAGACACTTTGCTGCAGTTACAGCGTTTCTTGGAGCAGGCTGCCTTTGATTCGAGGTCAGAAGAGTCTGAAGTTGTTGCAGAGGATTCCTGAAGGAAACTTGAAAGCAGAATCTGAAGAGAACACAGGAGAGACCCTAAATAGCCCTGAGAGGGGGATTGGCTACCTTATCAGGTATGAACCTATCAGGAGGGGTCTCTGACGTCACCTGCTGGCACTAGCCACTCAGAGCCCTTCAGAGTGCCCCCACACCTTGCAAAGCAAGATGGCTGAAGTCTGGGTCACACTGGAGGAGCTCTGGGTACCACCCCTGGGGTGGTGATGGACAGGGGAGTGGTCACGCCCCTTTTCTTTGTCCAGTTTCCCACCAGAGCAGGGGACAAGGGGTCCCTTAACCAGTGTATACTGGTTTATGCAAGGAGGGCACCATCTGTGCCATTCAAAGCATTTCCAGAGACTGGGGGAGGCTACCCCTCCCCAGCCTGTAACACCTATTTCCAAAGGGAGAGGGTGTAACACCCTGCTCTCAGAGGAAATGCTTTGTTCTGCCTTCCTGGGACTGGGCTGCCCAGAACCCAGGAGGGCAGAAACCTGCCTGTGAGGTGGCAGCAGCTGTAGCTGCAGTTCAAGCCTCAGAGAGCTGGTTTGGCAGTACTGGGGGTCCATGGTGGAGCTCCCAAGATGCATGGAATTGGCTCCCCAATACCAGATTTAGAATGGGGGGACAATTCCATGATCTTAGACATGTTACATGGCCATATGCGGAGTTACCATTGTGAAGCTACATATAGGTATTGACCTATATGTAGTGCACGTGTGTAATGGCGTCCCTGCACTCACAAAGTCCCGGGACATGGCCCTGAACTATGTGGGGGCACCTTTGCTAGTGCAAGGGTGCCCTTACACTTAGGCCCATATTTATACTTTTTTAGCACCTCATTTGCATCATTTTTTTACGCAAAAGCGGCGGAAACTTTCAAAATACAATTGTGTTTTGTAAGTTTGTGCCATTTTTGCACCAAAAAGCCGCGCAAATGCGGCGCTAAAAAAGTATAAATATGGCCATTAGTAACTTTGCACCTAACCTTCAGCAAGTGAAGCTTAGACATATAGGTGACTTATAAGTTACTTAAGTGCAGTGAAAATGGCTGTGAAATAGTGTGTGCACTATTTCACGCAGGCTGCAGTGGCAATCCTGTGTAAGAGTTTGTCTCAGCTCCCTATGGGTGGCAAAAAAAATGTTGCAGCCCATATGGATCTCCTGGGACACCAATACCCTGGGTACCTAGGTACCATATACTAGGGACTTATAAGGGGGGTCAGTATGCCAATTGAAATTGGTAAATGAAGTCACTGGCCTACAGTGACAAATTTTAAAGCAGAGAGAGTATAAGCACTGAGGTTCTGGTTAGCAGAGCCTCAGTGACACAGTTAGGCACTGCACAGGCATTCACATTAGGCCACAAACTATGTGCATTGGGGTCCTGGCTAGCAGGATCCCAGTGAGACAGGAAAAACACACTGACACACACTCACAAACAGGCCAAAGGTGGGGGTAACCATGCTAGAAAGAGGCTACTTTCTCACACCATAACACATCCATTCACACAAAACACACATGCACACAGGAATCAACAACACACAAACACCTAAAAGGAGAACCATTAATTTCACCTGCATCTTTTTGTGTGTGTTGTCCAACTCCTGGGTGATGAGACATCCCATATCAATGAATCTAGAGGAGGTGGAAGGCATCCCATAATACTCACAGTAGTTTGTGGATGCTCATTAGGCGGTCCTCAGCCAATCACAGTGTGCTGGTGGGGCTACTCCCATCTGAGCAGGGCCCACAGCACATCCTGAGTTCTGGCGTGCACCTTGTCAAGGGCAGAGGGAGGGTGGACGAATGGGTAGCAATTTGTATGGAGGGGTGGTAAAGGGACTCAAGAGGACTACAGCCGTGAAAGGCCAGCAAACCTTCTCTGATGGCACCTGCCAGGGGTGTCACTATCAATACTGCAGCAGGTGCAGTTGCACCAAGACCCAGAGTCAGCAAGTGTGATAAGGTGAGAGTGTTTGTAAGTGAGAACCAGTGAGTAGGATTTTGCTTGTGAGTGAGTAACAGTGAGGGGGAGTGAGAATGAGAAAGTGTGAGAGTGTGAGTTACATTGAGTGGTTAGAAAGAGAGTGAATGTGAGGGAGTGAGTATGAGTGAGTAAGAGTCTGTGTGTGTGTTTTCTGATTGTGAGTCTTCCTCCGGCCATGGCAAACCTATTATTATTAGAGATTTGTAGAGCGCATGGCTACACAGAGGCCTCCCAGCGCTGATGCAGGACCATTAAACAGACAAAACTGACAGACTATGAAGGAAAGAGAAAAGTCTTGAGCTTTTTTCTGAAATCGAAGTTCCGAGTTCGCATATCAAAGTCCCAGAGGTAGGGAATTCCACAGATGACCTGCTTTGAAGGCAAAAGACCTGCCTCCCCATCTTGCTTTGTTAAACCGGAGTGTATTGATCAAAAATACGGAAGAAGATCTTAGTGATCTCTGGGGGGTGTAGGGGGTGATAATCCGCGTAAGAAAGGCCGCACCCCTATTGTGGAGTGCCCGATGCACCTAGCAGGCGGCTTTGAAATTAATGCGCTGTTCAATGGTGAGCCAGTGAACGACCCCAGAGCCGATTTGGCTGAATGATGTCTCGGGATGCCCATTAGGAGGCACGCGGCAGCATTTTGCGCCACCTGTAGTCTCTTTAAAACATAGGAGGGGGAGCTAAAAAATAAAACATTCCCGTAGTCCAAACGGGACAATCTCAAGGCCTGAACAATGAGCCTCTTGGCTGCAAAGGAGAGAAGTGTGAACATTTTCATACAGGTCCTCAATAGATAAAAACAGGTGGCCGCAAGTTTTTTTGAGTGGCATTCCATTGTGAGACAAGAGTCCAGCCAAAAACCTAAACTCTTTATATTACTTTTAGGCAAGGGAAGATCGTTTAGCCCAGCTGACACTGAAGCAGGGAGCGTCAGGTGAGAAGAGTCACCTACCAGCATAACCTCAGTTTTGTCATCATTTAACTTGGGTTTACTGTTCGCCATCCATCTAGCATCTTCGGATAGGCAAGAAGAGAGAGTGGCCAATTCTGAGCTGGTCCCAGTAGAAAAAGAAAAAAAACTATTGAGTGTCCTCGGCATAAGACACAAGAGACAACCCATGGGGTTCCACGACCTTTGCCAAAGGGGCCATATAGATATTTAGAGTGTAGGACTTAATGACGAACCTTGTGGAACCCCGCAGGTCAATGGGAAAGTGTCAGAATAATAGATTTGATCAAGGACTTGAAAAGTTCTCTGATTCAAAAATGGAGAAAGCCAGTTAAGGCATGTGACCTTGATTCCTATTTGAGAGGCTCTGCGAAGAAGGATGTTGTGATCTACTGTATCAAAGGCAGCGCTCAGATCCAGTAAAATGATTGCTGCGTAGCCATCAGCATCCACACGTCGTCTAGTATCTTCGGTGACAGCCAGCAAGGCTGTTTCAGTGCTGTGGAGCGGTCTAAATCCAATTTGAGTATTGTGGAGAAGATTATGTTCCTCAAGAAAACCTGACACCTGAGAATTAATATGTTTCTCAATTATTTGTGATGCAATAGGAAGAAGAGCAATTGGTCTAAAGTTGGAAAGTGAAGCTGTATCAAGATTAGTTTTTTTTAATAAAGGTTTAACTACTGCATGTTTCCAGTGTGTTGGTATATACCTGTGTAGAAACAAATCATTCAAAATGTCAGTTAGCACAGGTGATGTAACTTCTGATCCTAATGCTAAAATAGAGAGAGGGGAGGGGTCCAAGGGATATCCAGACTTCATTGAACCAAGATAATTGTCTACTAGTTCTTTAGTGACAGGCTGAAAAACGGAAAGAGGGACTTGAGGATCCTGAACATCAGGATCATGGGCAGACTCATCTTCAGTAATAATATTGCTAGGAAGAGTTGCATGGATGTCAGCATTTGTTTTTTAAAGCAACAGGCTAGTTCGTTACTGTGTGCACGAGAACCTTCTACTATGTTATTAACCGGAAGAGGCTTAGTCATTTCCTCAAAAATCAAGAAAGTGTCTCGAGGAGAGTGGGAGGACCGCTCGATCCTGGAGGTATAGTAGGAGGCTTGAGCAGCCTTAATTTCCAGATGTAAGGAACAAATCATATTCCTATAGTCTCTTTTGAGGCCGGGGTCATATGATTTCCTCCGTTTCCTCTCTATCCGCTTACGTTCTTTTTTTAAATCCAGCAAATGAGGGGTGAACCAACATGAGGTTTTTTTCCGAGCTGTCTTAGTAATAGTTTTAGCGGGTAAAATGATATCTAGAGACTTCGAAATCCATTTGTCAAAGCCGTTTGCAGTATAAGATTGCGGGAGGGAAGATGAGGCACACTGGTTCGTAAATGTGTCCATCCAATCATTTTTCTTCAGCTTTGACCATTGACGTACCTTTGATTTAGCGCAGGGTTGGTGGATTGCCGAAGGTTGGATAGGGAATGTAAGTACAATTAGAAAGTGATCTGACCAAGCCAAAGGCAGAGGAGCCTGGGCTAATAGATTAAGGAGATTGCTAAAAACTAGGTCAATTGTGTGGCCATGAAGATGAGTGGGGCCACATATCAGTTGTGTCAGATCCAAAGCTGCCAGGTCTGTAAGTAGGGTTTTAGCAGAGGCGTTGTGAGGTTCATCTATCTGAATATTAAAATCACCTAAAATGGTGCAATTAGGATATTTGCAAGCAAACTCTGCCACACAATCAGGCAGAGCCTGCAGGAACCTAACATAGGGGGCCGGGGGGCTGTAGATTAAGATACCAGAGAAGGTGAAAGTGGCATCAATTGTCAAAGGAAAAGCCAGACTTTCACAGTCCGGAATACAGAGGGGGTGAAAATGACAATAAATATAATTTTTTGGGATTATTCCAATCCCTCCTCCTCTTCTCTGGGGTCTATCTAGACGCTGTATGGAGTAATTTGAGGGAAGGGACATAATTATGTCAGGAGTGGAGTCCTCAGATAGCCAACTTTCTGTTAGAAACAGAACCTCTGGGGTATATTCCTCTAACAGTGAATGAATATAACGTTTATGTGCAGGTAAGGAGTGACAGTTAAGCAGCAATAATCTGATGGTCTGTTCTTACTCCAGTCTTATATTTGGAGAAGATGTAGAATGGGGGATTAGTTGACAGGAGTTGTAAATTGGGGGAGGATGGATTGGAAGGGATTTGGGATTAGGCCAGTGCTTAATTTGTAAATAAAAAGGTGCCGGTGCCCAAAGCCCTCCTCTTAAACACGCAGCTGCTGCAATTAAATGTGTGAACACGGAATACTGAGGCAGCGTAATCCTGAAGCCATCTCGGGCCTCTTCAATCCATGTACAGCCCCTCCCTGCCCCTTGAGCTCACTCTTGCAGCTTTCTGCTTTCTCCCTTTGTGACGCTTTTTAGTTTTTCCCTTCCTTAGTCTGTCCCATATGTGTCTTTTGTTCGCAGCAAATGTTTGAGGCAGAAGAATAAGCCCCGGCCCTCAAAAATAAATACCGGTGCTCAGCACCGGAAACAACAAGCACAAATTAAGCACTGGATTAGGCCAGTATTGACTGGGTTTCACTGTGTTATTATTATTGAGGGTGATACAAGATTGCTTGCAATAACCTAATCTCTCAGGGGCTAGATTTATAGCCTTTCCTGGCCCTGAGCCCGGCCAGGCGCGGACAGGTGCAGACGGACTTGCCTTTGGCGCGTCCGCTTCATGGGCTCTCTTATGGGCCCAGGAAGCAAATACTGACAACTAGACCACAAACAAAAATGACGGTGCTAGTTGGAACAGAAAGGCGGATGGAAAATGGCTGCCGTATGAGGCTTTCATTTTTTATTCTGGGTTTAGGGCGGCACCAATGTATCATGCTGTCACTCAGTCGCTGGAATACTGGATACAAATCTTGGCATAAAGAAGGACACCGGTGGCACAATGCAGGCCCAGACATACTAGAAGAATTCTTGGCATGGGGCCCCTGTGGAAAATGCTGGTGGTTGCATACTGAAGGAGATGAATGGGTGGGAACAGAATTTGGCTAAATGCTGCAGCTGGGACGTTGGAGATAATTCTTGGACCATTAGAGGGCACCAAAGGCAAAATGCAGACCCTGAAATACTGAAAGAAGAACTTGACGTAAGGGGGCACCGATGTCAAGGCCCTGATGATGGCACACTGGGGGCATTTCTTAGTCCTAGAGATGGCAGCCATGGCTGGGGAAGCACACCGAGATAAGATGCTGGCTCTGAAGTAAGGAAGGGAATGTTTGCCACCCGTGGCCAATGGTAACATTGTGGCACTGGAATATTGTACATCATTGTGGACAATGATTCTCTGTTAATAAAAAGAGCCCCGTGATTCGAGCCGATGCTGGCATCAGTCTGTGTTTACGCTGAGTGCCACCCTGCCCCAGTGTTACAAACTTCACGTGATGGCTTTTGTTGATTCCGGTTCTAAATAAAACTCGACTAGTTTCATTTGTATCAACAGAGAGTGTTCTCCGAGAAACCTCTGTGTTACTGTGAATCAAACCATGTATCAGCTCCACTGTGGCCTGATGACGATGGGAAAGATGAAATCTCAACGCCCCACTTCTATGCTGGGAGCACTTCTAATGTATGCCAGGGTAAAATGCCGCTTCTGGAATGTTTCTCATTGGTTCAAATCCCTAGGATGACTTGTCCCCACAAAACGCATGAACCCCTTTGTCTAAAGTCTTATATGAGAGTGCGTATTTGTTACCCATTAACTAGAGCCCTGTTCCCTGTCTCAGAAGGCAAACCTACGAAGGATTTTACCGAGAGCCGCACACACGCCCATATTTATACTTTTTATGCGCCGCATTTGCATAATTTTTTTGACGCAAAAGTGGCACAAACTTACAAAATATAGGCCCATATTTATACTTTTTTAGCGCCGCATTTGCGCTGCATTTTGACGCAAAAGCGGCACAAACTTACAAAATACAATTGTATTTTGTAAATTTATGCCGCTATTGTGTCAAAAAATAACGCAAATGCAGCGCTAAAAAAGTATAAATATGGGTCTGAGTGCTTTGCGCGTATGATTTACAAGATCTTCTGCTAATTTAGGTAAGGCGCTTTATTTGTATTTGAAAATGAATTCTTACATAGCTCTTTGAAAGATGATTTTTGTCTGCCATTTTTAGGAGAATGGCCCGGCACTGCTGCCTGGGTTTAACAATCTGCCAGTGATGGGTGCAATGGGACAGCACTACGGTCCCTATAGGGCCGCTCCGCGCCCAGTCCTAGATGATGGCCTACCCTAGGGGAAGGTACTTGATGCAGAAATTTTTCAGCTGACATCATTCTTGGCATAAGGGGTACCCATAACAACATGCTGGCATTGGCACAATGGAAGTCATTCTTAGCAAATGGGGAACTCTGAAAGCATTTTTTTTTTAAAGGGGTGTACTCCTGTCGAGTATTACACCCTCCGCTTTCATAGATCGCCAGGTGACACTGTTTGCACCCCACGCGTGGCCGTGCAGCTGGGCAGAGAGGCTGAATAGGTCAGCAAGTGAATGCTGATGCCACAGAGATGTGTGTACCCTCCACGCTACAGTGTGGAGGGAGCTCTTTATCCTTCAGTGCCGATAAAATGAGGACACTTAGGCCCATATTTATAGGAAAATGACCACAACGCAGGGATGCGCCGTATTTAAGTGAATACGGCGCAGCCCTGCGTTTCCCCCTGCACTGGCGCTAAATTTAGCTGCCAGCGCCAACTCTGGCATCTTTGTGCCATCGTGCAAGGATGTCTGCGTTGAGGGGTGTGATTGTTTATGTGCGGGAAGGTGCCCCTTCCTGCACGTAAACAATCACTAATGGCGCTTTGGCACTTCTGTGTGTGCTGTAGAATGCGGCACAAATAGAAAAAGATAAAAACGAGGAGGAATAAAACTATGCCTCCTCGTTGCGCCCTGCTAACCCCAACCCTAGCGGGGCATTAGATTCTGGCGCTGCCTCAGGTTTATGAAAACTCGTAAATCTGAGGCAGCGTCAAAATTGCAATGGGTGTCGCTGTGGCACGCCAACAGCAACACCCGCTCATTGCATGCCCATTCTACTGCTGCGTGTGAAGGGGCCGTATTTACAAGGTGTTGGTAAGCCACAAATAGTGGGTCAAGGCCACCTTGTAAATACGGCGCAAGTCATTGCGTCACCGGAGCGGCACGAAAAGTGGCGCTCCAGTGACGATAGTGGCTCTTAAATATGCGCCTTAGCTCGGCTGGCAATAAAAAGCACTGTTTGAAGTACTATGCAGCGCTCTACAGAAGGGTATAGAAACAAGGCGCTATTACGGAGTGTGAGCCGGGAGGACGGGGGGATGGGACAAGTTAATGAATTGTAATGTTATTTTCTTTTTTAAAATCAATACTTTTTTAAAGCAAAAAAATGAAGTTTGAGCCGTCCTGTCTGTTGTGGGCACAGTGGAGCACGGGAAGGGGTGGGGTGGAGGGGGACCCGAGGCAGATGGCACTAGGACCCCACCCTCTCTTTCCGCGCAGAGGCCCCAGATAGACCCAGGTGGCCTGGGCGCAGCGAGGCGCATCTCCAGTGTATTCAAAGCAGGCAGGCTCGTGTTTGCGCACAACGGACTCGCAGTGGTGCCGGACGGAGTGTGTGCAGGGCTCGCTGCCTCAGACCGAAGGGACCCTCCGTGGCACCGACTACGCACCCTTTCCGAACACAGTTCACCAACTGGGAGCCTGGCGCCCCCCTGCCCGCCAATGCCCACTCGCTGGCTGCTGCTGGTCCCCCTAATGGGGGCGGTGTGGAGCAGGGAGCACGCCCAAGGAACATCTGGTAAGATAGCTCAGCCTGCTAATGCGCCTGACGCAGGGGTCAGTGTCGGGACATAAGATAGCTCAGCCTGGTAATGCGCCTGACGCAGGGGTCAGTGTCTCGATATAAGATAGCTCAGCCTGGTAATGCGCCTGACGCAGGGGTCAGTGTCTCGATATAAGATAGCTCAGCCTGGTAATGCGCCTGACGCAGGGATCGGTATCGCGAAATAAGATAGCTCATCCTAGTAATGCGCCTGATGCAGGGATCGGTGTCGCGACATGAGATAGCTCAGCATGGTAATGCGCCTGAAGCAGGGATCGGTGTCTCCATATAAGATAGCTAAGCCTGGTAAAGCGCCTGACGCAGGGATCGGGGTCTCGATATAAGACAGCTCATCCTAGTAATGCGCCTGATGCAGGGATCGGTGTCGCGACATGAGATAGCTCAGCATGGTAATGCGCCTGACGCAGGGATCGGTGTCTCCATATAAGATAGCTCAGCCTGGTAATGCGCCTGACGCAGGGGTATATGTCTCGATATAAGATAGCTCAGCCTGGTAATGCACCTGACACAGGGAACGATGTCACGACATAAGATAGCTCAGCGGGTTTGTACACCTGCGGCAGAGGCTGTGAGTGGGTCAGTGCAACCCGTTTGTGCTTCCTCGGCCTTTTTTTGTTGTTTTGTGATGTTTTTTGGCAGTCTGTGTACCTGTGGTAAGGAAACATAATTTTTAAATAATTAGTTCTTTGTATGTGCATTAAAATATTTAAATTGTTTTTGTTGTTAGGTTTACATCATGTTATAATTCGGTACTTATTTTGTGAATGTAGGTGGCAAATCTGCATCAGATGAGTGTACCCCCCAATCCACAGGTTCCAATCCTAGTAAGACAGCTCAGTGACTCTTTGTTTGACGCCTCGACGGGGTAGTCAGTGCTATATGTATGTAATGTAAATTACGCGTAGCAGAGATCTGTGACCAGGTCACGTGCTTCATTCTTAGTGAGCTACTGCAGGGTGAATGATCCTGCTGCAGAAACGTGTGTGTACATAACCTGCATGACACCTGCTGCTCTACTAAAGTACCTCATTCCTGACTGAGCCTCACACACAACTGTGGCATCCACTACCTTTCCAGTACCAAGACTGAATCACAGCTCAGTCAATGCATCTTAATGTGGTCCTGCGGCACCCGGTACTTTTCCAGTACTAGGACTCACACACAGTGCTATCAATAGAGCTCAGTCCTGGCCTGTCGTACCCGCTGCTGTCATTCCAGTACTGAAACACACACAGCTCTGTCAGTGGAGCTCAGTCCTGGCCTGTGACATCCATAGCTATTCCAGTACTAGGACTCACACACAGTGCTGTCAGTTGAGTTAATTCCTGGCCTGTGGTACCCGCTGCTTCTATTCCAGTACTGAGACACACACAGCTCTGCCAGAGGAGCTCAGTCCTGTGGTGCCCGCTGCTGCTATTCCAGTACTGGGACACACACACAGCTCTTTCAGTGCAGCTCAGTCCTGGCCTGAGGTAACCTCTGCTCCTATTCCAGTACTGGGACACACACAGCTCTGCCAGTGGAGCTCTGTCCTGGCCTGAGGTACCCGCTGCTCCTATTCCAGTACTGGGGCTCACATCACATATAGCTCTGCCAGTGCGGCTCAGTCCTAGCCTGTGTCACCCACAGCAATTCCAGTACTAGGACTCACACACAGTGCTGTCAGTGGAGCTCTATCCTGGCCTGAGGTACCCGCTGCTCCTATTCCAGTACTGAAACAAACACAGGTGTGCCAGTGGAGCTCAGTCCTGGCCTGTGGTACGTGCTGTTCCTATTCCAGTACTGGGACACAGACACAGCTCTACTAGTGTAGCTCAGTCCTGGCCTGTGACACTCACAGGTATTTGAGTACTAGGACTCACACACGGTGCGGTCAGTGTAGCTCAGTCCTGGCCTGTGGTACCCGCTGCTCCTTTTCCAGTAGAGACATACACAGCTGTGCCAGTGGAGCTCAGTCCTGGCCTGTGGTACCCGCTGCTCCTATTCCAGTACTAGGACTCACACACGGTGCTGTCAGTGGAGCTCAGTCCTGGCCTGTTGTACCTGCTGCTCCTATTCCAGTAATGGGGCCCACATACAACTCTTTCAGTGTAGCTCAGTCCTGGCCTGTTGTACCCGCTGCTCCTATTCCAGTACTGGGACACACACAGCTGTGCCAGTGTAGCTCAGACCTGGCCTGTGGTACCCGCTGCTCCTTTTCCAGTAGAGACATACACAGCCGTGCCAGTGTAGCTCAGTCCTGGCCTGTGGTACCCACTGCTCCTATTCCAGTACTAGGAGTCACACAGTGCTGTCAGTGGAGCTTAGTCCTGGCTTGTGGTACCAGTTTCTGCTATTCCAGTACTGGGACCCATATGCAGCTCTTTCCGTGTAGCTCAGTCCTGGCTTGAGGTACCCTCTGCTACTATTCCAGTACTGGGACACAGACACAGCTCTGCCAGTGTAGCTCAGTCCTGGCTTGTCGTGCCCGCTGCTGTCATTCCAGTACTGAAAAACACACAGCTCCGCCCGTGTAGCTCAGTCCTGGCCGGTCGTGCCCGCTGCTGTCATTCCAGTACTGAAACACACACAGCTCTGTCAGTGGAGCTCAGTCCTGGCCTGTGACATCCATAGCTATTCCAGTACTAGGACTCACACACAGTGCTGTCAGTTGAGTTAATTCCTGGCCTGTGGTACCCGCTGCTTCTATTCCAGTACTGAGACACACACAGCTCTGCCAGAGGAGCTCAGTCCTGGCCTGTGGTGCCCGCTGCTGCTATTCCAGTACTGGGACACACACACAGCTCTTTTAGTGCAGCTCAGTCCTGGCCTGAGGTAACCTCTGCTCCTATTCCATTACTGGGACACACACAGCCCTGCCAGTGGAGCTCTCTCCTGGCCTGAGGTACCCGCTGCTCCTATTCCAGTACTGAAACAAACACAGGTGTGCCAGTGGAGCTCAGTCCTGGCCTGTGGTACGTGCTGTTCCTATTCCAGTACTGGGACACAGACACACTCTACTAGTGTAGCTCAGTCCTGGCCTGTGACACTCACAGGTATTTGAGTACTAGGACTCACACACGGTGCTGTCAGTGGAGCTTAGTCCTGGCCTGTTGTACCCGCTGCTCCTATTCCAGTACTGGGGCCCACATACAACTCTTTCAGTGTAGCGCAGTCCTGGTCTATGGTACACGCTGATCCTATTCCAGTACTGGGACACACACAGCTGTGCCAGTGTAGCTCAGTCCTGGCCTGTGGTACCAGCTGCTCCTTTTCCAGTATAGACATACACAGCTCTACCAGTGTAGCTCAGTCCTGGCCTGTGGTACCCGCTGCTCCTATTCCAGTACTAGGAGTCACACACAGTGCTGTCAGTGGAGCTTAGTCCTGGCTTGTGGTACCCGTTTCTGCTATTCCAGTACTGGGACCCATATACAGCTCTTTCAGTGTAGCTCAGTCGTGGCCTGAGGTACCCTCTACCACTATTCCAGTACTGGGACACAGAGACAGCTCCGCCCGTGTAGCTCAGTCCTGGCCGGTCGTGCCCGCTGCTGTCATTCCAGTACTGAAACACACACAGCTCTGTCAGTGGAGCTCAGTCCTGGGCTGTAGTACCCGCTGCTGCCATTCCAGTACTGGGACACACAAAGTTGTGCCAGTGTAGCTCAGTCCTGGCCTGACCTACCCACTGCTCCTATTCCAGTACTAGGACTCACACACAGTGATGTCAGTAGAGCTCAGTCCTGGCCTGTCGTGCCTGCTGCTCCTATTCCAGTACTGGGACACACACAGTTGTGCCAGTGTAGCTCAGTCCTGGCCTGACGTACCCACTGCTCCTGTTCCAGTACTAGTACATGCGCAGCTCTGCCAGTGGAGCTCAGTCCTCCTGGCCTGTGGTATCCTCTGCTCACATTCCAGTACCCACCGCTCCTATTCCAGTACTGGGACACACACATCTCTGCCAGTGGAGCTCAGTCCTGGCCTGAGGTACCGTCTGCTTCTATTCCAGTAGTGGGACACACACAGCTCTGCCAGTGGAGCTCAGTCCTGGCATGAGGTACCCTCTGTTCCTATTCCAGTACTGGGACACACACAGCTCTGCTAGTGGAGCTCAGTCCTGGCATGAGGTACCCCCAGCTTCTATTCCAGTACTGGGACACACACAGCTCTGCCAGCGGAGCTCAGTCCTGGCCCGTCGTGTCTGCTGCTTCTATTCCAGTACTGGGACACACACAGCTCTGCCAGTGGAGTCCAGTCCTGGACTGAGGTACCGTCTGCTCCTATTCCAGTACTAGGACACGCGCAGCTCTGCCAGTGGAGCTCAGTCCTCCTGGCCTGTGGTATCCTCTGCTCCCATTCCAGTACCCACCGCTCCTATTCCAGTACTGGGACACACACAGCTCTGCCAGTGGAGCCCAGTCCTGGCCTATGGTACCCGCTGCTGCTATTCCAGTACTGGGACACTCACAGCTCTGCCAGTGTAGCTCAGTCCCCCTGGCCTGTGGTATCCGCTGCTCACATTCCAGTACCCACCGCTCCTATTCCAGTACTGGGACACACACAGGTCTGCCAGTGGAGCTCAGTCCTGGCCTGAGGTAACCTCTGCTCCTATTCCAGTACTGGGACACACACAGCTTTTCCAGTGCACCTCAATCCTGACCCGCAGCACCCATGCTTTTCCAGTACTGGTACTCGCACACGCACACACAGCCCTCTTTAGAACAGTGCATCAATGCACGTACGGGGGGGGGGGGGGGGGGGGGTGGGTGGGAGAGGGGGTTTGTGGCAGTCTGCTGTGGCATTCAAATCAAAGCCCTCAGTGCGTGGACTATGAATGAAGAAGTGAAAGCGCTACCCCTTCCTGCCCCACCCCTGAGATGGCTCCTGAGCAAAAAACATTCATCCTTGAGCAATCGAGGAAGTACTGTGACTGTTAATGCCGTGGTCGGGCAGCGCCTGGAGGCCAGTGACTGGGTGATGCGTCCCACTATCACTGTTACTGTTTGATACTAAGCGAGAGGCAGAAAAGGACCCATCGGTCCTGAGGTAGGAGGCAAACTATTGGTCTCCGAGCCCTACGAGGGTCCAGGAGGCACCATCCGGGCCTCTGCAATGACGCGATTGTGCGGCTGCGGAGATTTACGTATAATTGTATATTTGCAGCATTCGCCTCACACTCCATCATCTGTTGCATAATCTGCAGATTTTACCCCAATAAATGTTTCTAGCTCAAAAGCCTCGAAAGGTACTAAAAAGGAGCGCCACGTGTTGCCGCGCAGTGGAAGGCCCTCCGCAAAGGTTGACTGGTCTCCTTTCTGTAGCTTTTTGCCATATTTAGGTGTTAAACTAGTACTAATGAGGTACAATCAATGCCTAGACAGTGTTAACAGGTTTAAAAATGACTAAATATTGACGTAATACTGTCACAAAATGTGCTGCATAATGCCGCATAATTTGGCTTTTCTTGCCACATAATTTGATCCTCCCTTGCCGCATTAATTCCAGCTGCCCTGGGTATGATGGATCCAAAGCATCTTAAGAGGGGTGTGACATGGAAGATGGGTCTCAGATTCCCAGGTTTGAGATGAAGGGTCATTGTCCGGGGCTCAGGAGCCATGCTGCTCAGAAGTACCAGCAGCTAAGAAGCCAAGGCACCTGAGTCCATCCAGCAGTGTCCACCCTGTGTCCGCTCCTTGCTTCTCTGCCACAGATGCGTCATGCATGACACACAAGTGTCACCTATCAAGTTCTTTTCAGTCATTTTGCAACAACCCAGACTCCCCTGCGGATCGCCTCCTCATCCAGAGGGACCCCAGTAACCAGCACACTGTGGCTCTTACCCCAGGCCACCTCCCTGAGGGCCCAAAGGGCAGTAGCCCAGACAGAGCCATGTGGCTGCTGGGACCTGTGGCCGAGCCCCCATCTCAGGGGAGCTAAGGATCAGGTGGAATAGACACAAGGAGGAGTCACTTGGAGGGTCTGACCTTCATTCGCATTTTGGTCGCCCATCCTTGTCTATATATCCTGCCAGAAAAGGGTCACTATTCAACTGTGAGCTCACAAAACAGATATGTAATTCCAATGTTTTTAAGGCAATGTTCACATTGTGGCCACATTTTCACTGCAATGAGCCTGGCACCAGGCATGATGTATGTAAGGGGGGCATTCCCCCTTTAGGGGGCCTGTAAAAATGGCACAGGTTGTTGGCTCTAATCCTGCAAAGTTCAACAATAGCGCCACAAATGATGATACTAGTGTCCCTAACCTGCACCATGGTGTGCGGTATGTTAAATACGGGGCACACATGGTGGAGTTAGGGGGGCCCAACAGGACGCAAGAAAAGTGATGCTACATGACATGAAGTGCCACTTTTCCTCAACCTGGGCCTAAGTTCTTCCCTTCATTAATGGGACCAGTGCAAATGCAGCAACAGAATCTTCTGTGCACAATTAGTGGACTGAGTTGAAACATCGCAGTGCGCCTACTAGAAGAAGACATGCACTAGGACCAAAAAAGACAAAGTGATATGCTATAGTTTAGTGTATTGCTCCTGCTTTTACAAACAGAACTACATTTTGAAGATCCAACATTCCCAATAGAAATTAAAATTTAATTTTTTGCATTTTTTTCTGTTTGTGAATTAGACATTATTTCATGATCTGTGGAATTGTTTGATGTATACTTGTTTCTGTACTGTTTGCATTGTTTTGAAATTCAAATTGTAGAAGTGACTTAGATCGGGCTCCCTGGCTTCCAGTGATTATTCTGTGAGGGTTCACAGATGCGAGAAGATTAAGAACCGAGGGGCAGATTTAACAAAAATGGCCCTGCTTCCAGAGCAACACCACTTCTCTGCCGGCCCTTAGCACCTCACTACCGCCACCATGTGTGCGCGGAATTTAAAATACAGCGCACCGTGGCCCAGGGTAGGGGGCGACAGCGTCAGAACTTTTGAAGCTATTGATGTACTGTTCAGAGTTAGAGCCAAAATGTTGGCGCTAACAGTGAACAGTACATAGGGCCTATTGTAACCAGTGATGTGTCCCCTTTTAATGCCTGCTTTGAGCAGGCGTTAAAAATGGCAAAAACAATTACTCAAAGAAATCTTTTAGATTTCTGTGCGCCAATTTTTCATCTCCATTTATGGGGGAATGCCCCCCTTGCATACATTATGCCTGTGCTTGCCACGAGCGCATCTTCGTCCACCTCAGATCCTTACACTGGCTGCCCATCAACAAAAGGATCGTCTTAAAAATCCTAATCCGCGCTCACAAATCCCTCCACGATACCGGACCGGCCTACCTCAACGAACGAAACAACTTCCATATCCCGACCCGCCAGCTCCGCTCCGCTCATGTCGCCCTTCCAGCCGTCCCCTGCATCCAACGCACCACCTCTGGCGGAAGATCCTTCTCCAACCTCGTCGCCAGAACCTGGAACTCCCTCCCCACCAACCTACGCAAGACCCAGGACCTCCTAACTTTAAGAAAGCGCCTCAAAACATGGATCTTCGAGCAGTAACACCCCCCGCAACCGCCAGCACCTTGAGACCCTACTGGGTGAGTAGCGCTCTTAAGAAATTATGATTGATTGATTGATTGACAAAGTGGCGCAAATCTGGCACAGCGATTTTGGCCGTGCCCCCATTAGGGTGTTGAAAAAATGGCGCAAAGAAATCTAAAAGATTTCTTTGGGGCATTTTTAACACCTGCACAGAGAATGCGTTTAAAGGAGGCACACCATTATTTATAATGGGCATCAAGATGCTTTGCAGTATTAGCGTCAAACTTTTTGATGTTAATCCTGCAAAGTGCCAAACTAGCGTCACAAATGTTGACGCTTGTTCCCTAACTACCGCCATGCTGCACCATATCTTAAATACGGCACACACATGGTGGTGCTAGGGGGGCACTACGGGGTGAAAGAAAAGTGGTGCTCAATTGGATGCAGCAGTACTTTTTTAAAATCTGCCCCTAAAGGGCATATTTACAAGAAAGTGGCACATTGGTCCCGATGCAACACTTCTCTTGCGTCGCCCCTGCCCCACCTAACGATACCATGGTTGCACTGCATTTACAATACGGCACACCATGGCGGTCGTTAGAACAAAAGCGTCAACATTTGTAACGTGATTGTGGCACTTTCCTGCACTAGCTTCAAAAATGTTGGTGCTAGTGCAGCAAAGCACAGGGAGGTCCATTGATTAAAATGGATGCTTCAATTTAACGCCTGCTCTGAGCAGTCGTTAAAAATTATGGAAAAAATGGCGCAGTGAAATGTAAATTTTACTGTGCCATTTTTCGGGCCTCCTGCGTCGGAACGCCCCCCCGCCTTGCATACATTATGCCTGGCGCAGGCATAATGTGGCACAAGGAGTTGCAAAGTGGTGCAATGGGAGCATTGTGCCAATTTGTAAATACGGCGCAGGGAAATCCCACCTTAGTGTCGCCTTAGCATTAAAAAATAAAAGTACTCTAGGGCAGCGCAAGATGATGCTAGGTCCCTCTTATTCAGTGCCACCGTCTTCATCAAGACCCTCATCAGACTCCCTTGTGGGCCAGAGGTCTTCTTGAACTACAACACATTTCACACTGCGGTGTTTGACTTTATTTCCTTGGGCAGGCCGACCAGGGCGAATATTTTCTCCAAAACGTGCTTCACTTTTGAAAATGCAGTTGTCTGTGTCAGTTCTACTGCAGGCTATTTAGTGTGGGAGTTTATGAGCAATGCCGTGAGATGTCCATTGGGGAAACTCCCAAAATCCATGCTTACGTTCGATCAGGGTTTTAGGCTGGGCTTTTCTGTTATCTCTGGGGCTGGGGTGAGTCTCCAATGGTGATGACGCATGAATGGCAGCTTCACACCCTTTCCCCCACTTGAGTGTCCATCCCTGGGAACTACACCGTGTAGTGTATTCTTGCCTTTGTATTGACTATGCCTCGGCGACCCTGGTGTGCCAGATCGATCCCTCTTGCCCACAAACTTTGCATCACTATTTGTGGACTCCACAGCAGCAGTTCTTCCTCACTTTGACTCTGCTCATTCCGCACTTGCCATATCTGGTTCCTTGTCATTTGCTCTGCGTGCGCCAGCAACCGAGATCCGTCTAGAAAATGTTTCCACAGTCTCTGGGTTAGGGCCTCCTTTGCTTGAAAGATGCTCTTGTCTCCCTCTGTCGCTTCTTGAACTTCTTGTGTAGTGAGGGATTTGGGGTATGCTCCTTGCACAATCATTCACACAAAAGCCTATGCTCCTTCATTGTCCTCCATCTGCTGTTTTCCTTCAGGAGAGGGAGGGTGTCTTGACATGCAGTCTAATGGGTTGTGTTGTTGGCCCCTGGATGGTAGATAACTTAAAAGGAATATGGCTGTAGCTGCACGGCCCGCCTCTCAATCCTCGGTGGGGGGCAGTTGGGCTGACCCTGTGAAAAGCGGGACCAGTGGTGTGGGATCTGTGACCACCAGGAACTGCTGACCACAATGGTACAGATGGAAGTGGTGGCATGCCCACTGGATGGCCCGCGCCTCACACTCGATCTGAGCATACCTGGTCTCGGTGTCAGAGATGCCGGGGTGGAGTATGTGATGAGGACCCACAAATCTGTCTGCCTTCTCTTGCAGGAGCACCGCTCCTATCTCAACCGGGATGCAATCAACCACTAGCCTCGTTCTTCTCTGCTGGTTGATATACGCCATGGTGGCATTGTCAAGGAGGGCTCCCTTTTACCTTGAGGAATACTTTCTCAGCCTCCGGTCCCCACTCCCACTGAGCACTTGTGTTTGTCAATGTCCTTAGCGGCTCCAACAGGATAGCCAGATTCAGAATAAATCTCCCACAATGTGTCACCATACCTGGGAAGCTCCTTACTTCTGTTCGATTCTGGGGTATGGATGTGTTCCTGATGGCATCTGCTTTTGTTGGGTCCACCCTTAAACCATCTTATGAGAATATGTATCCAAAGAACTCTCTGCCTCCCGAAAGCACTTCCCGTTTTTTGTGCCCTTTTCTCTTCCTAGGGCTAAAAAAGCACCAAGATACCCCTCCTGGGGTGATTTGTGTACTATAACAAATGAAAATAACATAACATGATTGTACGACGAAACAACAACTTCAAAAACAACTACTGCCTTAACAACGAGGTCGGGACACCGACCTCGTTGCTACTACTAATGATTTTACCACGAATGCCTTAACAACGATATTTCGTTGTAAAGGCATTCCTGATAAAATCATTAGCAATAGGCACCATTCACCCTACATCCCTCACCCCACCCCCACAACCCCACCCCAAAACCTAAAACCCCCTGACCCCCCACCCACTCCCCGAAACCCAAAACGCCCCACCCCCCAACCCCACCCCAAAACCTAAAACCCCCTGACCCCCCACCCACTCCCCAAAACCAAAAACACCCCACCCCCCCAACCCCACCCTAAAACCTAAAAACCCCTGACCCCCACCCACTCCCCAAAACCAAAAACACCCCACCCCCCCAACCCCACCCTAAAACCTAAAAACCCCTGACCCTCACCCACTCCCCAAAACCAAAAACGCCCCACCCCCCCAACCCCACCCCAAAACCTAAAACCCCCTGACCCCCCACCCACTCCCCAAAACCAAAAACGCCCCACCCCCCCAACCCCACCCCAAAACCTAAAACCCCCTGACCCTCCATCCCCTCCCCAAAACCTAAACCCACCACTTACCTTCGCCAACTCCCTTCTTTGTACCTTAACCACGCATGTTCGTTGTTCAGAACATACGTAGTTAAGGCACAAAACACCGGAGTTGTGGTTAAAAAAAAGCGTTGTTGCGCTTTCGTTAACCACGACTTTCGGAAAAAAAAAGTCGTAAAAAAGGATGTTCCCCACATAACATATGCATATGCATATGGAGTCGTGATGAAGAAGAGCATTTTTGTCAATGCAGGGTCAGGCTGCAATTCACCAGCCATTGCCTGGTGGCTCTCAGCGTCATGTGGTGTTCCTCGAGGTTCTCTGAAAAAAATCAACATGTCGTCACCTATGTTGATTACCCCATTCAGCCCGAACAGGGTCTCCTTGATGGTGTTTTGGAACAGCTCTGCAGCAGACAAGATTCTGAAATGTAACCTTTGATATCACCTGAGGCCCACATGCGTGGAAAATTTGGTGATGTATCGGCTGGGCAATTTAAGCTCTAGCTGATTGTACCCAGTGTTTGACTAGTTTCGAAAACCCATTTGGGCCATTCAAGTCCGCCCCAATGTCATCCTTGGTTGGCGTGATGTGCTGCTCCCTCTCAATGGACTGGTTTGGGAGCTTCATGTCAATGCACAGCCTGATCGCCCCTTGCTGATTTGGCTTGGGTGCAAGAACTAGTGGGGACATCCACAATGTGGGGCTGGCCACCTTCTCTATGACTCCTTTCTAGTCTAGGTCCTGTAATTCCTGTTTCACTTGCGGCCGCAAGTGAAAGGGGATTCTCTAATACAGCAGTGTAGTTGTCAATGTGTAGTCGGATCTACTTCCCTTTCAGTTGTTCGAGTCTGGTGAAGAATAGTAAGAACTCGGCCAGCATTGTATCAGCATGTGACTCGTGCACCTATTTAGCACTAATTCTTGGTCTTCTGCCATGTGGCACCACTGCAGCATGCCCCTGCTGCCCTTGGTGATGTGGAACTTCATCCAGACAGCCTTTGGTTACGACATCGACTTCTGTCAGTCCTTTGAGGGGCATTGGCTCGGTGCCCCTGCACGAATATATTTGTGCTTTCCTGGGTGATAATGCCGGCCACAGCATGATTCGATTGAACTGCACCAAGTCCATGACATTGACTGGTGTCAATCACCACAGTGATTGTAGTGCCTTCAATCTCAACTGTGCACATGGGACGCGTTCTCTTCCTGTTGCCTTCCCTCCTAACAAATAATATTACAAAAACACCGTCTTCATCATCTTCCTGACGGGTGCCTGCTTTTCCGCTGCTCAGCACATCTTTGGCTGCCTGCTTGTCAAGGGATAGCTGCAGTAGGGCCGTTGCCATCTTCGTTGGATACCCTGCAATGTGCACTTGCTTCCCACTCCTGCACACTTTTGCAAAGTGGTTTGCTTTCCCACATTTTGAGCAGGTTCACCCTCTGGCTGGGAAGATGTTCGGGGTCTTGTGTTTTAGCCTGCCATAGCTGCATCCCCCAGCTGATTGTCTCGGGACACCCCCTGGACGTTTTGGGATTGTGTCAACACATTCTTCTTTTATGTTTGTGTTCTTTTTGGGCCCACTCCTGAGTGCAGCTTTGTTTCCATATCTTCAGCTCTGTTGTTCGACAGCTTGTGGGACTGGTTAAGACTAGAATGTTGTCCAAAGAGAAGTGTGGCTTCCACATGATGAGACATTCGAGTACTGTTGATTTGCTTCCTTTGATCATCTAGGCACTGATCTCCTATGGATGATTGATATTGTTGTTGTTGTGCTATTTGGGAGCACAGCACTCACAGGCTGGGACATGGAGCATGGCGACGGTGAACACCATCACTGATTGGGGTGGGAGCCTGGGCTGGGCCGGGCCGGGCCAAAGAGGGAATCTCACCAGCAGGTAGAGCTCGATCGCTTCCATGGGTGGATTGCTGGGGAGCGCTTCAATTTTCTTCACTTCTCGGCCAGGTAGCCCGCTCCGACGGTCACCGTCCAGTGTGACTGCAAGTTGCAGTGGGGTGGCCAGCACACTGCATGCATGGAGCAGTCGCCAGCCTCTTCACCAGTGTGATGTCCTAGCCTGAGGGGGGTGTAGAAAAGTACCCTCTTTTTGGCATGGTTACCCCCACTTTTTGCCTCCAGGCAGTGTGTTTTTGACTGTGTTCACTGGGCTCCTACTAACCAGGACCCCATTGACTGTACTCTCTCCCTCTAAATTTAGTTGTCCCTGACTAGTACACCCCACAATTGACATACTGGTGCCCCCATGTAAGTCCCTAGTATATGGTACCTAGGTACCCAGGGCATGGGGCACTAGGGGTTCCCCATGGGCTGCATCATGTATTATGCTACTCATGGGAGCACACGCAAAATGTGTCTGCAGGCCTGCTAGTGCAGCCTCCGTGAAAAGATGCATGCACGCTTTCACTACAGGTCACTGCACCAGGTCACTGTAAGTCACCCTATGGCAGTCCCTCCTAGCCCAGAGGGCAGGGTGCAAGTACCTATGTGTGAGGGCACCCCTGCATGAGCAGAGGTGCGCCTACGAACTCCAGCTCCATTTTCCTGGACTTTGTAAGTGTGGGGAAGCCATTCTAGCCGTGTACTGGACATAGGTCACTACCTATGTCCAGCTGCATAATAGTAAATCCGCACCTGGGCATGTTTGGTATCAAACATGTCAGAATCATAGCCCAATACTGTTTCCAGTATTGGTTGTATGATTCCATGCACTCTGGGGGGCTCCTTAGATGATCCCCAGCTTTGCTCCTACCAATTTTGCAGGGTTTTCCTGGGCAGCCGTGCTGCTGCCATCCTACAGCCACGTTTCTGCCCTCCTGTTGCTTGACCAGCTCAAGCATAGGAAGGCAGAACAAATGATTTCTTTTCGGAGTGGTAGGCAACACCCTCTCTCTTTGGAAACAGGTTTTACATGGCTCAGGAGGGGTAGCATCCCCAAGCCACTGGTATGCTTTGAAGGGCACATTTGCTGCCCTCATTGCATAAACCAGTTTGCACCAGTCTTGCAACCCCCAGTCCCTGCTCTGTCGAAACTGGACAATGGAAGGGGGAGTGACCTGCTCTTCCAGGTGACCACTTGATTCTGCCATCTTGGAGCAAAGGTGGGCAGAGGCCCCGGGGAGAATCTGAGTGGCCGGGACAGGTAGTTGACATCACAGCCCCCTCCTGATAGGTGGTCACCCTGCTAGGTGACCAATCCCCCTTCCTAGGCTTTTTAGGGACTCCCTCCAGGGTGGGTCCTCAGATTCGACGTGCAAGATTCTAGCAGAAATCCTCTGCATCGTTTACTTCATCTTCTGGCCACCAGGACTGCAACTGGACCCTCCAGGAACCGACAATCTGCAACTCCAGCGACGACTCCGTTCTGCAACATTGTTGCTCTAGCTCTTTCCAGCAACTGCAACATTTCCCTGGCTGTGCATCCTCTGAGGGCGACAAGTCTTCAGCCTGCACAAGAAGCAAGAAGGAATCTCCCTTGAAGTGAAGGAGTCACTCCCCTGCATCCGCAGGCACCAACTGCAATGACAAATGGCTGCATGGATCTTCTCTCCTGCCAAACTGCGTGGATTCTGCATCATAGGTGGTAGTCTGGAGTGGTCCCCTTGGTCCTCTCTACCAGCTGTCCAATGTAGGAGATGGTAAGCCCTTGCCTCTCCTTGCAGAACAGTACCCCTGTGCACCGCAACTCTTGCAGCTACCAAGGCTTGGTGGCTCTTCTTCCAAGGGATTTTCGGGCTCCGTGTAACCCCAGCCTCCAGCACTCTCTTCCTGCAGCATACAGTCCCCTGCCTGCTGCCCCAGCGACATGGGACTCCTCTCCAAGTGTGCTGAGTGGGCCTCACTGCGACTCCTGGGTCTGCCGCCTGTGAGTTGCCTCTGGGGGGGCTGCATCTTCAACTTCTGACTCTCCACACTGCTGAGGGTCGCCTAGGATTCCCCTCCTTGGGTTGAGTCCCGCTAGACCTTCCTGGTCCCCGGCAGCTCTATAACGCTTCATCTGCAACTCTTACCTTTGCCAAGGCTTGTTGGTGGTTCTTCCACACCACTGACTGACTGAACACTTCTTCCGATGTGGGACATTGACTGCATCACTTCTGGAACTCTTCTAATGCTCCTGTGCTGCTTAGCCGACTCCTGAGCTCCACCGTCGACCTTGTCCTGCATCTCCAAAAGGGTGGGTAGTGGCTCCTGTCCCAACTGGACCCTCCAACTCGAATTGGACTTGGTCCCCTTCTTTTTCAGATCCTCTTCTGTCAGGATCCACCTTCTGTTCCTTCCAGTCTTGCTTGGGTCTTGCACAGTCCTTTTACAAAGCTTACCTGTGGGTTTGGGAAAAACCAGGTACTTACCTCCTCTCTCCTTTTCGCTGGGGGACACTCTGGTACTTACCTTTTGGGGTTCCTTGTTACTCTAGCTCCCCCTAAAGATTCCAGTTCCTTGGGGGCCTGCCTTTCACATTCCATTTACTTAGTATATGGTTGGTCTCCCCCAAGGTCTCCATTATTTTCTGTTATTTCACTGTTTTCTATTGCTTTCTATGCCCATTTCTGATTACTAATGTGTATATAATAGTGTGTTTACTCACCTGCTAGTAGAGTATTGCCTATACATGATATTACTATTTGTGTTACCATAATAAAGTACCTTTATTTTTGTAACACTGTGTTGTTCTTTCATGTGTGTAAGTGCTGTGTAACTACAGTGGTATTGGATGAGCTTTGCACGTCTCCTAGATAAGTCTTGGCTGCTCATCCACAGCTACCTCTAGAGAGCCTGGATTCATAGAGACTGTCTACACCTCACTAATAGGGGAAACCTGGACCTGGTATAAGGTGATAACACCACAGGTAATCACCACACACCAGGCCAGCTTCCTACAAGGGGTACCAAGTGCAAATGTAGAATGAACAAATACACACACACTCAGTAACTGTCTCAGCAGTGGCCTGGAGGGACCACTTGCTCACTCATCTATATCCCCATGCTGAGTCTGGCCCTCGGAGTGATCTAGACTCTGGTGGAGGGGTTACTCTAACACAAAGGGGACAAATATCCTGTCTGTTATATTACGATTCCATTATAGCCTATAGGATTTATATTTTGGCGAACGGGATATCCATCACCATTGTGCCATACTCTAAATCAGGCCCAAAGTATAGTACAGACTGGGTGGTACTCTACAATAACATACTCCCATTGTCTAGTGCAGGTCAATTATACACCCGACTACGGCAGCGCCCCCATTCACGATACCCCATGAGCATTGGAACCTGGCCATACATGCAGGTAGTTCAGTACCCCCATTTTCTGTCCTCAGATTAATTACACCCCAGTCAAAGTAGCGAGGCACTCACTTTTTCCAGGGCAATGGAACAAACCGGTCATTCACGAAGGGTAGCGGTACCCATATTCTTAGTCCTCAGGGAGGCACCACCCATAGACCAAGTTACCTTGGATCTCTTTCCCAGCATTTGCTCTTCTTACCCTCTGGTCTCCCTTGCAGGTGATGCGGGCAAGGACATCTCGGTTGAGTGGGTGCCCACCTCCTTGACGTGCCTGGAGGGACAACGCGCCACACTCAAGTGCAGCTACACTCCAGAGAAGCTTGGTGTCACGGTGACCTGGACGAAGATTCAGATGGCCAGGAACGAGTCTTTGGCCACCAATGTCACCACCACCAGGAACCCAGAGGACAAGTTCTACTGCCTGCCAGACCACGGCGTGGCCAACCTGTCCATCAACGAGGTGGAGAAGGCGGACTCCGGGCTCTACATCTGCAAGGTGACCAAAGGTAGAAAGTCCGGCAGCTCCTGTGGCACCTACCTGCGTGTCCTCAGTAAGTAGCACCGGGGACCCTGGGAGGGGGGCTCCCCACCAACCCTACTAGGAGGGTCATAGCTGCCAGAGGTCCTCTTCAGCCACTTCTAGCTTACAGACATCTCTACTCCACACCCTGGGCCTAGGCAGCTCTCACTCGGAGCACTCAGTCCAAGCTACAGGCTCCTGAAGCAGAGCTGGCTAAGAATGAGAACCGGAAGAGGAGTCACGGGGGTCTGTGGGCACGTGGCAGTAGTACAACTAACAGACCTTGGACTGACAGGAAGTCGGCATGCTGGGGGAGGATCTATCATGGCCTCCCTTCTTTTCTAAACCACCTCCTCTTCGCTTCCCTTCGGCTTTTCTCTGCCTCTTCAATTCTTTCTTCACGTCTCATTCTACCCAGCCAGCCTCACTGCCCCACAGTTTATTTTTCTTCCAGCGAGAAAAGGCAGGTCAGTTTGTTTGCATAGATCAGGTGCTTTCAGGCGGACTGGGATGGAAGGGTCAAGCCTCCGTGTGCCAGGGTCCCTTGCCGGCCAGTTTGTTTACAGGGGGTGGCAGTGCCCCATGCACGGAAATAAAAAGTATTCCCTCTGCCAGGAATGCTGTACCGTTACCCGAGGGGCAGGCGTCCTCTGTGCCATGGACACTCCACGGGTACCCGAGGGGCAGGCGTCCTCTATGCCATTCATACTGTACTGGTACCCGAGGGGCAGGTGCTCTCTGTGTCATGAACACTGTACGGGTACCTCAGGGGCAGGCGCCCTCTGTGTCATGAACACTGTACGGGTACCTCCGGGGCGGGCGCCCTCTGTGTCATGAACACTGTACGGGTACCTCAGGGGCAGGCGCCCTCTGTGTCATGAACACTGTACGGGTACCTCAGGGGCAGGCGCCCTCTGTGTCATGAACACTGTACGGGTACCTCCGGGGCGGGCGCCCTCTGTGTCATGAACACTGTACGGGTACCTCCGGGGCAGGCGCCCTCTCAGCCATGGAGACTGTACGGGTGCCCGAGGGGCAGGTGCTCTCTCTCCCATGAACACTGTACTGGTTCCCGAGGGAGAGGCGCCCTCTCTGCCATGGGGACTGTACGGGTGCCGAGGGGCAAATGCCCTCTCTGCCATGAACATTGTACGGTTACCCGAGGGGCAGGCGCCCTCTCTGCCACGGAGACTGTACTGGTACCCCATGGGCAGATGCCCTCTCTACCATGGACACTGTACGGGTACCTCAGGGGCAGGTGCCCTCTCTGCTATGGACATTGTACGGGTACCTCAGGGGCAGGTGCCCTCTCTGCCATGGACACTGTACGGGTACCCTAGGGGCAGGTGCCGTCTCTGCCATGGAGACTGTACTGGTACCCGAGGGGCAGATGCCCTCTCTGCCATGAACACTGTATGGGTACCTGAGTAGCAGGCGTGCTCTCTACCATGGTCACTGTACGGGTACCTCAGGGGCAGGTGCTCTCTGTACCATGGACACTGTACGGGTACCTCAGGGGCAGGTGCCCTCTCTGCCATGGACACTGTGCGGGTACCTCAGGAGCAGGTGCTCCCTCTGCCATGGAGACTCTAGGGGTATCCAAGGGGCAGGCGCCCTTTCTGCCTGTATGGGTACCTGAGTAGCAGGCGTGTTCTCTACCATGGACACTGTACGGGTACCTCAGGGGCAGGCGCCCTCTGTACCATGAACACTGTACGGGTACCTCAGGGGCAGGTGCCCTCTCTGGACACTATACGGATACCTCAGGGGCAGGTGCCCTCTCTACCATGAACACTGTACAGGTACCTCGAGCTTCCTGCCTGTCCTTCCAAGGTGGGATGTAATGCTCTGAAATACCGATGTGTATGGTGCACATATCCCCCGAGAGGGTATCCAGGCTGTTGGGCAAGGATTAAAGTCTGCCCCCTCAAGCCAGTGCCTCGTACTTTGTCAGACTCTGGGGGACTCTGCTTGCCGGTGCTGAGTTGTGTTGGCAAGAGTCCGGGGCCTGCTGGGTGGGCTGGGGACAAACCTTGTACCCTAGAGAACCATGCAGCTCTGACCTGGGTGCATGGAGAGGATTGGCACTGCCCATTGTGGAGAGGAGCTGACCCCTGGCAGCCTTGGAAGACCTGCACATGGCCCAGATGATGAAAGAGCTGTGGGGGTCCAGTGGGCCCAAGTGCAAGAAACTAGCTCCCCAGCTGGTATTAAAATACTGCTATAGATGAGGTGCAGTGCCCATCACACCTCTGGACCCTGGTGTCACTGCACCTGCTACACTAATGTCATTTACAGTTCTCCAAGTTCCTCAATCTACTCATTTTCCTTCTGGCCTCCCTATGCCCACCCCCTCTCCTCTCATCTCCTTCATCCATTGGATACTCTTTCCTTTCTCCCCCTCTTCTGTCTCTCACTCATACTCTTCCAACACCCTCTCCTTAGTTCTGGTTCCTTTCTCTTTATGTTCCCTCCCCACGGTGCTCATCCTTATCTCCTTCTTGCTCCACCCTGTTTCCTTCTCCCATTCTGTTACATTTTCCTGCCCTCCTCTCTGTTCTTCGCCCCTCCTTTATTTCATCCCTTTCTTGTCTCTTCTGTATTCTTCCCTCATCCTCTTCTTCTGGGCCCCTCCCTGGGCCCTGGCAAGGCCTTGGGGCCCAGCTGGTGTGGGCAGCTCCATGGATGCCCTGTCCAGACAGTCTCGACTCTGACTGGTCCTTATCGAGGTGCAGACCCTTGAAGTAAGTGGGGAAAGGGGAGTGAACGGGGGGGAGGTGGGAGGGGGGGTCTCACATTGAGTGTCCCTTTGCAAGAACTGGGAGGTCAGTTCCAGTTACTCTCCTTGCCAGCTGACTGCACACCACTTAGAACTGAGCACCACGAACCCTGACACTCTACATTTGTCATGTATTCTACGTGGTTTGGAACCCTTGTTTGGTTGCTAGAATTTTTATTCAGACCAGCTTTTACCCATTTTTTCCCTGAAAACTCCGCAGCTCAAGCATCATTCCTCTGAGTTGTCCATTTTGTAACCAGGGTCAGAAACCACTGAAAGAGAAGCCCAGGCGGATCATTCTAAATGTTCTACATTGTATTCTTTGTCTGGCGCCTCACGAGCATTGACTGAGTCTCAGGCCCACTGATTGAGAGCTAAGCTCATTGACTAAAGCCAGTTTACTGACACTCTAGCCCACTGACTGAGGCTCAAGCCATTTGACTGAGAGCCAAGCTCACCGCCTGAAACTCAAGCCAACTGACTGATACTCAAGTCCACTGACTGAGAGCCAAGCTCATCGACTGAAACTCAACCATACTGATTGATACTCAAGTCCACTGACTGAGAGCCAAGCTCATCGACTGAAACTCAAGCCAACTGACTAATACTCAAGCCCATTGACTTAGAGCCAAGCTCATCGCCTGAAACTCAAGCCAACTGACTGATACTCAAGCCCACTGACTGAGAGCCAAGCTAATCGACTGAAACTCAAGCCAACTGACCGATACTCAATCCGAATGACTGAGAGCCAAGCTCATCAACTGACACTCAAGCCAACTTACTGAGACTCAAGCCCATTGACTGAGAGCCGAGCTCATCGACTGAAACTCAAGCCAACTTACTAAAACTGAAGCCCATTGACTGAAAGCCAAGCTCATTGACTGAAACTTAAGCCCATTGGCTGAGAGCCAGGCTCATTGACTTAAACCCAAATCCATTGACTGAGACTTAAGCTCAATGACTGAGAACCAAGCCCACTGACTGAGACTCAAGGCCATTGACTGAGACTCAAACTTACAGACTGAGACTCAGACCTATTGACTGAAACTCGCTGATTGAGACTAAAGCCCACTGACTGAGACTCAAACCCACTGACCGAGAAAAAAGGCTATTGACTGAGACCCAAGATTGAAACCCATTGACTGAATCCCACTGATTGAGACTCAAGCCCATTGACTGAGAACCAAGTTCACTGACTGAGACTAAAGCCCACTTAATGAGCCTCAAGCCTACTGACTGAGACTCAAGACCACTGACTGAGGTTCAAGCCCACTGACTGAGACTCAAGCCCATTGTCTGAGATTCAAGTCCCTTGACTGAGACTCAAGTGCCATGACTGAGACTCAAACCCATTGACTGAAGCCCACTGATTGAGACTCAAGCCCGTTGACTGAGATTCCATCGCATTCACTGAGGTTCAGGCCATGTCTGAGACTTGAAGTAAAAGCCAGTGGCTCACAAACACTTTCCATAGGGAGCCATCAGCTGCAGGTCTCAGTATGATTTTGAAAACTAGTGCCCAGCTGTAACTACCCATTCAAATACCTGTTAATAAAACTGAAATGTTTCTTTGAAGAGGCAGCATCTGCTGTAAATTGAGCTTACTGGATAATGTTGTCACACTGTGCCTCACTTTTGAGCCCTGACCACCTGCTAGGGTAAGCCCTGGCTGCTCACCCTTACTAGCCCTGGGCAGTCAAGCGCCCACATTAGAGTGGGTTAGTAGTGTGGCCCTAGTACACCAGTGGTAAACAACTGAACCCCCACAGGATACTGCCCAGTAACCACAGACTCCCTCAGGACCCATGAAAAGGTCGTACAGGGTTCTGTTTGCAATGAACATGGTATGGATGCAGAAGGGGCTCATGTTCCATGTTCTCCACACCTGAACACATTGTCGGTGGTGCTCTGAGACTCAGCCACCTCGAGTTCCGCGGTTGCACTAGGGCTCTAGAGGGTGGTACTGTGACACAAATCTCTAACTCGAAGCTCAAGAACTTCTGTAAATTTGCTGATTTCCAGAGCCGGTTCCCAAAGCCTTGCTGCAGCTGGAGGAAGGGACCAAGAACACCATCATCACGGCTGAGGGTGTGATCCTGCTGATCTGTGCCGTGGTACCCGGCACCATCCTCCTTTTCCAGGTGAGCTTCGGCTATTCACTAGCCATATGAGACGGCGAAGGCTGTGCGTAAGGTGTGAGAATCCTACAACAACAGTGTCCTGAAAAGCAGAGACATGAGGTGGAAGCATTGCTATCCCACCACAACCCCTGGGTTGCCTTTGCAGGGGGTGTGAGTGTCCCTATCTCAGCACAATCCTAGTGGCATGTGCAGGGGGTGTGAGTGGCCCTATCACACCACAATCCTAGGGGGCATGTGCAGGGGGTGTGAGTGGCCCTATCTCAGCACAATCCTAGGGTCATGTGCAGGGGGTGTGAGTGGCCCTATCCCACCACAATCGTAGGGGGAATGTGCAAGGGGTGTGAGTGGCCCTATCCCACCACAACCCCTGGAATGCCTGTGCAGGGGGTGTGAGTGTCCCTATCTCAGCACAATCCTAGTGGCATGTGCAGGGGGTATGAGTGGCCCTATCACACCACAATCCTAGAGGCATGTGCAGGGGGTGTGAGTGGCCCTATCCCACCACAATCCTAGGGGCATGTGCAGAGTGGGTGAGTGTCCCTATCCCACCACAATCCCAGGGGGCATGTGCAGGGGGTGTGAGTGGCCCTATCTCAGCACAATCTTAGAGGGCATGTGCAGGGGGTGTGAGTGGCCCTATCTCAGCACAATCCTAGAGGCATGTGGCTGGGGTGTCAGTGGACATACACCAGCACCGTATTAAGTAGGTCTGTGCATGAGGTGTGATTGGTCCAATCCCATCACTGTCCTGGGGGCCTGTGAATGAAAGGTACCTGGCCCTAATGCAGAACAGTCCTGGGTGGAGTATGTGCATGGGATGTTAGATGGCATGTGCAGACATAATGGGTCCAATCACACTTCTTGCGGTCTGTATATAATCGATGCTCGTGCCCCCTAACACGGTCAAGAGGGCCCTCACATGGAGTGTGAGAGGCACAATTCTATCATGTATCCTGGGGCCTGCACATGAGCAGTGAGTGGTTCTATCTTATCACAGTCATGGGTGGGGGTGCCTGAGCAGTGAGTAGTTCTAAATTATCACAGACATGGGTGGGGGGTGCTGGAGCAGTGAGTAGTTCTATCTTATCACAGTCATGGGGTGTCTGCCTGAGCAGTGAGTGGTTCTATCTTGTCATGGGGTGTCTGTTGAGCAGTGAGTGGTTCTATCTTGTCATGGGGTGTCTGTTGAGCAGTGAGTGGTTCTATCTTGTCACAGTTATGGGGGGGGACCTGAGCAGTGAGTGATTCTATCTTATCACAGTCATGGGGGGATGCTTAAGTAGTGAGTGGTTCTATCTCATCTCAGTCTTGGGTCCTGTGCATGAGCACTGAGTGGTTCTATCTTGTCAAACTCATGGGTGACTGCTTGAGCAGTGAGTAGTTCTATCTTGTCACACTCATGGGGTGTGTGCTAGAGCAGTGAGTGGTTCTATCTTGTCACACTCATGGGGTGTGTGCTTGAGCAGTGAGTAGTTCTATCTTGTCACACTCATGGGGTGTGTGCTGGAGCAGTGAGTGGTTCTATCTTATCACAGTCTAGGTAGTCTCTTCTTGAGCAGTGAGTGGTTCTATCTTGTCACACTCATGTGGGTGTGTGCTTGACCAGTGAGTGGTTGTATCTTATCACTGTCATGGGGGTGACTGCATGAGGTGTGAGTGGTGCTGTCCTGTCACCACCCTGTACCTCTGCATGAGGTGTGAGTGGATGAGGGCCTCTGCATGAGGTGTGAGTGGGTGAGGGCCTCTGCATGAGGTGTGAGTGGGTGAGGCCCCTGCGTGAGGTGTGAGTGGGTGTGGGCCTCTGCATGTGGTGTGAGTGGATGAGGGCCTCTCCGTATGGTGTGAGTGGGGAAGGGCCTCTGCGTGAGGTGTGAGTGGGGGAGGGCCTCTGTGTGAGGTGTGTGTGGGGGAGGGCCTCTGAGTGAGGTGTGAGTGGGGGAGGGCCTCTGTGTGAGGTGTGTGTGGGCCTCTGCATGAGGTGTGAGTGGATGAGGCCTCTGCATGAGGTGTGAGTGGGGGAGGGCCTCTGCGTGAGGTGTGAGTGGGGGAGGGCCTCTGCGTGAGGTGTGAGAGGGTGAGTGCCTCTGTGTGAGGTGTGCGTGGGTGTGGGCCTCTGCATGAGGTGTGAGTGGGAGAGGCCCCTGCGTGAGGTGTGAGTGGGTGTGGGCCTCTGCATGAGGTGTGAGTGGATGAGGGACTCTCCATATGGTGTGAGTGGGGAAGGGCCTCTGCGTGAGGTGTGAGTGGGAGAGGGCCTCTGTGTGAGGTGTGTGTGGGGTAGGGCCTCTGCGTGAGGTGTGAGTGGGGGAGGGCCTGTGTGAGGTGTGTGTGAGGGAAGACCTCTGCATGAGGTGTGAGTGGATGAGGCCTCTGCGTGAGGTGTGAGTGGGTGAGGGCCTCTGCGTCAGGTGTGAGAGGGTGAGGGCCTCTCCGTGCGGTGTGAGTGGGTGAGGGCCTCGGCGTGAGGTGTGAGTGGATGAGGCCTCTGCGTGAGGTGTGAGTGGGGGAGGGCCTCTGCGTGAGGTGTGAGTGGGCCTCTGCGTGAGGTGTGAGAGGGTGAGGGCCTCTATGTGAGGTGTGAGTGGGTGTGGGCCTCTGCGTGAGGTGTGAGTGTGTGAGGCCTCTGCATGAGGTGTGAGTGGGTGAGGGCCTCTGCGTGAGGTGTGAAAGGGTGAGGGCCTCTCCGTGCGGTGTGAGTGGGTGAGGGCCTCTGCGTGAGGTGTGAGTGGGGGAGGGCCTCTGTGTGAGGTGTGAGTGGGCCTCTGCGTGAGGTGTGAGAGGGTGAGGGCCTCTGTGTGAGGTGTGAGTGGGTGTGGGCCTCTGCGTGAGGTGTGAGTGGGTGAGGCCTCTGCATGAGGTGTGGATGGGTGAGGGCCTCTGTGTGAGGTGTGAGAGGGTGAGGGCCTCTCCGTGCGGTGTGAGTGGGTGAGGGCTTCTGCATGAGGTGTGAGTGGGTGTGGGCCTTTGTGTGAGGTGTGAGTGGGTGAGGGCTTCTGCGTGAGGTGTGAGTGGGTGAGGCCTCTGCGTGAGGTGTGAGTGGGTGAGGCCTCTGCATGAGGTGTGGATGGGTGAGGGCCTCTCCGTGCGGTGTGAGTGGGTGTGGGCCTCTGCGTGAGGTGTGAGAGGGTGAGGGCCTCTGTGTGAGGTGTGAGTGGGTGTGGGCCTCTGTGTGAGGTGTGAGTGGGTGAGGCCTCTGCATGAGGTGTGAGTGGGTGAGGGCCTCTGCGTGAGGTGTGAGTGGGTGAGGGCCTCTGCGTGAGGTGTGTGTGGTACTGTCCTGTCACCACCCTGTGCCTCTGCGTGAGGTGTGTGTGGCACTGTCCCGGTACAGTCATGGGGCACCTGTGCCGTGAGCCTGAGTGTGAGAGTGATCTCCTGCAAGGACACACCTGGGTCTTCTTCTAAGGACAGTGTGCACTCGGGCTTTGTGGGGTGTGCGCACCGTTGACCTCATACACACCTGTGTGTTTTTGGCATGTTGTCAGTACTGACATTCCATCAACCCCTATAAGGCATCTTATATCCCGTCTGTAAGTACAGAGCAACACGAGTACTTGTGACTTGTTCGAAAGAGTAACGCATAGATGGAGTAACATTGCATCGTGTACATGAAATCCTAATCCTGGGTGTGGGCCTCTGCGTGAGGTGTGAGTGGGGAGGCCTCTGCATGAGGTGTGGATGGGTGAGGGCCTCTCCGTGCGGTGTGAGTGGGTGAGGGCCTCTGCGTGAGGTGTGAGTGGGTGAGGGCCTCTGCGTGAGGTGTGAGTGGGTGGGTGAGGGCCTCTCCATGCGGTGTGAGTGGGTGAGGGCCTCTGCGTGAGGTGTGTTTTTGGCATGTTGTCAGTACTGACATTCCATCAACCCCTATAAGGCATCTTATATCCCGTCTGTAAGTACAGAGCAACACGAGTACTTGTGACTTGTTCGAAAGAGTAACGCATAGATGGAGTAACATTGCATCGTGTACATGAAATCCTAATCCTGGGTGTGGGTCTCTGCGTGAGGTGTGAGTGGGTGAGGCCTCTGCATGAGGTGTGAGTGGGTGTGGGTCTCTGCGTGAGGTGTGAGTGGGTGAGGGCTTCTGCATAAGGTGTGAGTGGGTGAGGGCCTCTCCGTGCAGTGTGAGTGGGTGAGGACTTCTCCATGAGGTGTGAGTGGGTGAGGGCCTCTGCATGAGGTGTGAGAGGGTGAGGGCCTCTGCGTGAGGTGTGAGTGGGTGAGGGCCTCTCCGTGCGGTGTGAGTGGGTGAGGGCCTCTGCGTGAGGTGTGAGTGGGTGAGGGCCTCTCCGTGCTGTGTGAGTGGGTGTGGGCCTTTGCGTGAGGTGTGAGTGGGTGTGGGCCTTTGTGTGAGGTGTGAGTGGGGGAGGGCTTCTGCGTGAGGTGTGAGGCCTCTGCGTGAGGTGTGAGTGGGTGTGGGTCTCTGCATGAGGTGTGAATGGGTGAGGGCCTCTCTGTGCGGTGTGAGTGGGTGAGGGCCTCTGCGTGAGGTGTGAGTGGGTGAGGGCCTCTGCGTGAGGTGTGAGTGGGTGGGTGAGGGCCTCTCCATGCGGTGTGAGTGGGTGAGGGCCTCTGCGTGAGGTGTGTTTTTGGCATGTTGTCAGTACTGACATTCCATCAACCCCTATAAGGCATCTTATATCCCGTCTGTAAGTACAGAGCAACACGAGTACTTGTGACTTGTTCGAAAGAGTAACGCATAGATGGAGTAACATTGCATCGTGTACATGAAATCCTAATCCTGGGTGTGGGTCTCTGCGTGAGGTGTGAGTGGGTGAGGCCTCTGCATGAGGTGTGAGTGGGTGTGGGTCTCTGCGTGAGGTGTGAGTGGGTGAGGGCTTCTGCATGAGGTGTGAGTGGGTGAGGGCCTCTCCGTGCAGTGTGAGTGGGTGAGGACTTCTCCATGAGGTGTGAGTGGGTGAGGGCCTCTGCATGAGGTGTGAGAGGGTGAGGGCCTCTGCGTGAGGAGTGAGTGGGTGAGGGCCTCTCCGTGCGGTGTGAGGGGGTGAGGGCCTCTGCTTGAGGTGTGAGTGGGTGAGGGCCTCTCCGTTCTGTGTGAGTGGGTGTGGGCCTCTGCGTGAGGTGTGAGTGGGTGTGGGCCTTTGTGTGAGGTGTGAGTGGGGGAGGGCTTCTGCATGTGAGGTGTGAGGCCTCTGCGTGAGGTGTGAGTGGGTGTGGGTCTGCATGAGGTGTGAATGGGTGAGGGCCTCTCTGTGCGGTGTGAGTGGGTGAGGGCCTCTGCGTGAGGTGTGAGTAGGTGAGGGCCTCTGCGTGAAGTGTGAGTGGGTGAGGGCCTCTGCGTGAAGTGTGAGTGGGTGGGTGAGGGCCTCTCCATGCGGTGTGAGTGGGTGAGGGCCTCTGCGTGAGGTGTGTTTTTGGCATGTTGTCAGTACTGACATTCCATCAACCCCTATAAGGCATCTTATATCCCGTCTGTAAGTACAGAGCAACACGAGTACTTGTGACTTGTTCGAAAGAGTAACGCATAGATGGAGTAACATTGCATCGTGTACATGAAATCCTAATCCTGGGTGTGGGTCTCTGCGTGAGGTGTGAGTGGGTGAGGCCTCTGCATGAGGTGTGAGTGGGTGTGGGTCTCTGCGTGAGGTGTGAGTGGGTGAGGGCTTCTGCATAAGGTGTGAGTGGGGGGGGGCCTCTCCGTGCAGTGTGAGTGGGTGAGGACTTCTCCATGAGGTGTGAGTGGGTGAGGGCCTCTGCATGAGGTGTGAGAGGGTGAGGGCCTCTGCGTGAGGTGTGAGTGGGTGAGGGCCTCTCCGTGCGGTGTGAGTGGGTGAGGGCCTCTGCGTGAGGTGTGAGTGGGTGAGGGCCTCTCCGTGCTGTGTGAGTGGGTGTGGGCCTTTGCGTGAGGTGTGAGTGGGTGTGGGCCTTTGTGTGAGGTGTGAGTGGGGGAGGGCTTCTGCGTGAGGTGTGAGGCCTCTGCGTGAGGTGTGAGTGGGTGTGGGTCTCTGCATGAGGTGTGAATGGGTGAGGGCCTCTCTGTGCGGTGTGAGTGGGTGAGGGCCTCTGCGTGAGGTGTGAGTGGGTGAGGGCCTCTGCGTGAGGTGTGAGTGGGTGGGTGAGGGCCTCTCCATGCGGTGTGAGTGGGTGAGGGCCTCTGCGTGAGGTGTGTTTTTGGCATGTTGTCAGTACTGACATTCCATCAACCCCTATAAGGCATCTTATATCCCGTCTGTAAGTACAGAGCAACACGAGTACTTGTGACTTGTTCGAAAGAGTAACGCATAGATGGAGTAACATTGCATCGTGTACATGAAATCCTAATCCTGGGTGTGGGTCTCTGCGTGAGGTGTGAGTGGGTGAGGCCTCTGCATGAGGTGTGAGTGGGTGTGGGTCTCTGCGTGAGGTGTGAGTGGGTGAGGGCTTCTGCATGAGGTGTGAGTGGGTGAGGGCCTCTCCGTGCAGTGTGAGTGGGTGAGGACTTCTCCATGAGGTGTGAGTGGGTGAGGGCCTCTGCATGAGGTGTGAGAGGGTGAGGGCCTCTGCGTGAGGAGTGAGTGGGTGAGGGCCTCTCCGTGCGGTGTGAGGGGGTGAGGGCCTCTGCTTGAGGTGTGAGTGGGTGAGGGCCTCTCCGTTCTGTGTGAGTGGGTGTGGGCCTCTGCGTGAGGTGTGAGTGGGTGTGGGCCTCTGTGTGAGGTGTGAGTGGGGGAGGGCTTCTGCGTGAGGTGTGAGGCCTCTGCGTGAGGTGTGAGTGGGTGTGGGTCTCTGCATGAGGTGTGAATGGGTGAGGGCCTCTCTGTGCGGTGTGAGTGGGTGAGGGCCTCTGCGTGAGGTGTGAGTGGGTGAGGGCCTCTGCGTGAAGTGTGAGTGGGTGAGGGCCTCTGCGTGAAGTGTGAGTGGGTGGGTGAGGGCCTCTCCATGCGGTGTGAGTGGGTGAGGGCCTCTGCGTGAGGTGTGTTTTTGGCATGTTGTCAGTACTGACATTCCATCAACCCCTATAAGGCATCTTATATCCCGTCTGTAAGTACAGAGCAACACGAGTACTTGTGACTTGTTCGAAAGAGTAACGCATAGATGGAGTAACATTGCATCGTGTACATGAAATCCTAATCCTGGGTGTGGGTCTCTGCGTGAGGTGTGAGTGGGTGAGGCCTCTGCATGAGGTGTGAGTGGGTGTGGGTCTCTGCGTGAGGTGTGAGTGGGTGAGGGCTTCTGCATAAGGTGTGAGTGGGTGAGGGCCTCTCCGTGCAGTGTGAGTGGGTGAGGACTTCTCCATGAGGTGTGAGTGGGTGAGGGCCTCTGCATGAGGTGTGAGAGGGTGAGGGCCTCTGCGTGAGGTGTGAGTGGGTGAGGGCCTCTCCGTGCGGTGTGAGTGGGTGAGGGCCTCTGCGTGAGGTGTGAGTGGGTGAGGGCCTCTCCGTGCTGTGTGAGTGGGTGTGGGCCTTTGCGTGAGGTGTGAGTGGGTGTGGGCCTTTGTGTGAGGTGTGAGTGGGGGAGGGCTTCTGCGTGAGGTGTGAGGCCTCTGCGTGAGGTGTGAGTGGGTGTGGGTCTCTGCATGAGGTGTGAATGGGTGAGGGCCTCTCTGTGCGGTGTGAGTGGGTGAGGGCCTCTGCGTGAGGTGTGAGTGGGTGAGGGCCTCTGCGTGAGGTGTGAGTGGGTGGGTGAGGGCCTCTCCATGCGGTGTGAGTGGGTGAGGGCCTCTGCGTGAGGTGTGTTTTTGGCATGTTGTCAGTACTGACATTCCATCAACCCCTATAAGGCATCTTATATCCCGTCTGTAAGTACAGAGCAACACGAGTACTTGTGACTTGTTCGAAAGAGGAACGCATAGATGGAGTAACATTGCATCGTGTACATGAAATCCTAATCCTGGGTGTGGGTCTCTGCGTGAGGTGTGAGTGGGTGAGGCCTCTGCATGAGGTGTGAGTGGGTGTGGGTCTCTGCGTGAGGTGTGAGTGGGTGAGGGCTTCTGCATGAGGTGTGAGTGGGTGAGGGCCTCTCCGTGCAGTGTGAGTGGGTGAGGACTTCTCCATGAGGTGTGAGTGGGTGAGGGCCTCTGCATGAGGTGTGAGAGGGTGAGGGCCTCTGCGTGAGGAGTGAGTGGGTGAGGGCCTCTCCGTGCGGTGTGAGGGGGTGAGGGCCTCTGCTTGAGGTGTGAGTCGGTGAGGGCCTCTCCGTTCTGTGTGAGTGGGTGTGGGCCTCTGCGTGAGGTGTGAGTGGGTGTGGGCCTTTGTGTGAGGTGTGAGTGGGGGAGGGCTTCTGCATGTGAGGTGTGAGGCCTCTGCGTGAGGTGTGAGTGGGTGTGGGTCTGCATGAGGTGTGAATGGGTGAGGGCCTCTCTGTGCGGTGTGAGTGGGTGAGGGCCTCTGCGTGAGGTGTGAGTAGGTGAGGGCCTCTGCGTGAAGTGTGAGTGGGTGAGGGCCTCTGCGTGAAGTGTGAGTGGGTGGGTGAGGGCCTCTCCATGCGGTGTGAGTGGGTGAGGGCCTCTGCGTGAGGTGTGTTTTTGGCATGTTGTCAGTACTGACATTCCATCAACCCCTATAAGGCATCTTATATCCCGTCTGTAAGTACAGAGCAACACGAGTACTTGTGACTTGTTCGAAAGAGTAACGCATAGATGGAGTAACATTGCATCGTGTACATGAAATCCTAATCCTGGGTGTGGGTCTCTGCGTGAGGTGTGAGTGGGTGAGGCCTCTGCATGAGGTGTGAGTGGGTGTGGGTCTCTGCGTGAGGTGTGAGTGGGTGAGGGCTTCTGCATAAGGTGTGAGTGGGGGGGGGCCTCTCCGTGCAGTGTGAGTGGGTGAGGACTTCTCCATGAGGTGTGAGTGGGTGAGGGCCTCTGCATGAGGTGTGAGAGGGTGAGGGCCTCTGCGTGAGGTGTGAGTGGGTGAGGGCCTCTCCGTGCGGTGTGAGTGGGTGAGGGCCTCTGCGTGAGGTGTGAGTGGGTGAGGGCCTCTCCGTGCTGTGTGAGTGGGTGTGGGCCTTTGCGTGAGGTGTGAGTGGGTGTGGGCCTTTGTGTGAGGTGTGAGTGGGGGAGGGCTTCTGCGTGAGGTGTGAGGCCTCTGCGTGAGGTGTGAGTGGGTGTGGGTCTCTGCATGAGGTGTGAATGGGTGAGGGCCTCTCTGTGCGGTGTGAGTGGGTGAGGGCCTCTGCGTGAGGTGTGAGTGGGTGAGGGCCTCTGCGTGAGGTGTGAGTGGGTGGGTGAGGGCCTCTCCATGCGGTGTGAGTGGGTGAGGGCCTCTGCGTGAGGTGTGTTTTTGGCATGTTGTCAGTACTGACATTCCATCAACCCCTATAAGGCATCTTATATCCCGTCTGTAAGTACAGAGCAACACGAGTACTTGTGACTTGTTCGAAAGAGTAACGCATAGATGGAGTAACATTGCATCGTGTACATGAAATCCTAATCCTGGGTGTGGGTCTCTGCGTGAGGTGTGAGTGGGTGAGGCCTCTGCATGAGGTGTGAGTGGGTGTGGGTCTCTGCGTGAGGTGTGAGTGGGTGAGGGCTTCTGCATGAGGTGTGAGTGGGTGAGGGCCTCTCCGTGCAGTGTGAGTGGGTGAGGACTTCTCCATGAGGTGTGAGTGGGTGAGGGCCTCTGCATGAGGTGTGAGAGGGTGAGGGCCTCTGCGTGAGGAGTGAGTGGGTGAGGGCCTCTCCGTGCGGTGTGAGGGGGTGAGGGCCTCTGCTTGAGGTGTGAGTGGGTGAGGGCCTCTCCGTTCTGTGTGAGTGGGTGTGGGCCTCTGCGTGAGGTGTGAGTGGGTGTGGGCCTTTGTGTGAGGTGTGAGTGGGGGAGGGCTTCTGCGTGAGGTGTGAGGCCTCTGCGTGAGGTGTGAGTGGGTGTGGGTCTCTGCATGAGGTGTGAATGGGTGAGGGCCTCTCTGTGCGGTGTGAGTGGGTGAGGGCCTCTGCGTGAGGTGTGAGTGGGTGAGGGCCTCTGCGTGAAGTGTGAGTGGGTGAGGGCCTCTGCGTGAAGTGTGAGTGGGTGGGTGAGGGCCTCTCCATGCGGTGTGAGTGGGTGAGGGCCTCTGCGTGAGGTGTGTTTTTGGCATGTTGTCAGTACTGACATTCCATCAACCCTTATAAGGCATCTTATATCCCGTCTGTAAGTACAGAGCAACACGAGTACTTGTGACTTGTTCGAAAGAGTAACGCATAGATGGAGTAACATTGCATCGTGTACATGAAATCCTAATCCTGGGTGTGGGTCTCTGCGTGAGGTGTGAGTGGGTGAGGCCTCTGCATGAGGTGTGAGTGGGTGTGGGTCTCTGCGTGAGGTGTGAGTGGGTGAGGGCTTCTGCATAAGGTGTGAGTGGGTGAGGGCCTCTCCGTGCAGTGTGAGTGGGTGAGGACTTCTCCATGAGGTGTGAGTGGGTGAGGGCCTCTGCATGAGGTGTGAGAGGGTGAGGGCCTCTGCGTGAGGTGTGAGTGGGTGAGGGCCTCTCCGTGCGGTGTGAGTGGGTGAGGGCCTCTGCGTGAGGTGTGAGTGGGTGAGGGCCTCTCCGTGCTGTGTGAGTGGGTGTGGGCCTTTGCGTGAGGTGTGAGTGGGTGTGGGCCTTTGTGTGAGGTGTGAGTGGGGGAGGGCTTCTGCGTGAGGTGTGAGGCCTCTGCGTGAGGTGTGAGTGGGTGTGGGTCTCTGCATGAGGTGTGAATGGGTGAGGGCCTCTCTGTGCGGTGTGAGTGGGTGAGGGCCTCTGCGTGAGGTGTGAGTGGGTGAGGGCCTCTGCGTGAGGTGTGAGTGGGTGGGTGAGGGCCTCTCCATGCGGTGTGAGTGGGTGAGGGCCTCTGCGTGAGGTGTGTTTTTGGCATGTTGTCAGTACTGACATTCCATCAACCCCTATAAGGCATCTTATATCCCGTCTGTAAGTACAGAGCAACACGAGTACTTGTGACTTGTTCGAAAGAGGAACGCATAGATGGAGTAACATTGCATCGTGTACATGAAATCCTAATCCTGGGTGTGGGTCTCTGCGTGAGGTGTGAGTGGGTGAGGCCTCTGCATGAGGTGTGAGTGGGTGTGGGTCTCTGCGTGAGGTGTGAGTGGGTGAGGGCTTCTGCATGAGGTGTGAGTGGGTGAGGGCCTCTCCGTGCAGTGTGAGTGGGTGAGGACTTCTCCATGAGGTGTGAGTGGGTGAGGGCCTCTGCATGAGGTGTGAGAGGGTGAGGGCCTCTGCGTGAGGAGTGAGTGGGTGAGGGCCTCTCCGTGCGGTGTGAGGGGGTGAGGGCCTCTGCTTGAGGTGTGAGTGGGTGAGGGCCTCTCCGTTCTGTGTGAGTGGGTGTGGGCCTCTGCGTGAGGTGTGAGTGGGTGTGGGCCTTTGTGTGAGGTGTGAGTGGGCGAGGGCTTCTGCGTGAGGTGTGAGGCCTCTGCGTGAGGTGTGAGTGGGTGTGGGTCTCTGCATGAGGTGTGAATGGGTGAGGGCCTCTCTGTGCGGTGTGAGTGGGTGAGGGCCTCTGCGTGAGGTGTGAGTGGGTGAGGGCCTCTGCGTGAAGTGTGAGTGGGTGAGGGCCTCTGCGTGAAGTGTGAGTGGGTGGGTGAGGGCCTCTCCATGCGGTGTGAGTGGGTGAGGGCCTCTGCGTGAGGTGTGTTTTTGGCATGTTGTCAGTACTGACATTCCATCAACCCCTATAAGGCATCTTATATCCCGTCTGTAAGTACAGAGCAACACGAGTACTTGTGACTTGTTCGAAAGAGTAACGCATAGATGGAGTAACATTGCATCGTGTACATGAAATCCTAATCCTGGGTGTGGGTCTCTGCGTGAGGTGTGAGTGGGTGAGGCCTCTGCATGAGGTGTGAGTGGGTGTGGGTCTCTGCGTGAGGTGTGAGTGGGTGAGGGCTTCTGCATAAGGTGTGAGTGGGGGGGGCCTCTCCGTGCAGTGTGAGTGGGTGAGGACTTCTCCATGAGGTGTGAGTGGGTGAGGGCCTCTGCATGAGGTGTGAGAGGGTGAGGGCCTCTGCGTGAGGTGTGAGTGGGTGAGGGCCTCTCCGTGCGGTGTGAGTGGGTGAGGGCCTCTGCGTGAGGTGTGAGTGGGTGAGGGCCTCTCCGTGCTGTGTGAGTGGGTGTGGGCCTTTGCGTGAGGTGTGAGTGGGTGTGGGCCTTTGTGTGAGGTGTGAGTGGGGGAGGGCTTCTGCGTGAGGTGTGAGGCCTCTGCGTGAGGTGTGAGTGGGTGTGGGTCTCTGCATGAGGTGTGAATGGGTGAGGGCCTCTCTGTGCGGTGTGAGTGGGTGAGGGCCTCTGCGTGAGGTGTGAGTGGGTGAGGGCCTCTGCGTGAGGTGTGAGTGGGTGGGTGAGGGCCTCTCCATGCGGTGTGAGTGGGTGAGGGCCTCTGCGTGAGGTGTGTTTTTGGCATGTTGTCAGTACTGACATTCCATCAACCCCTATAAGGCATCTTATATCCCGTCTGTAAGTACAGAGCAACACGAGTACTTGTGACTTGTTCGAAAGAGTAACGCATAGATGGAGTAACATTGCATCGTGTACATGAAATCCTAATCCTGGGTGTGGGTCTCTGCGTGAGGTGTGAGTGGGTGAGGCCTCTGCATGAGGTGTGAGTGGGTGTGGGTCTCTGCGTGAGGTGTGAGTGGGTGAGGGCTTCTGCATGAGGTGTGAGTGGGTGAGGGCCTCTCCGTGCAGTGTGAGTGGGTGAGGACTTCTCCATGAGGTGTGAGTGGGTGAGGGCCTCTGCATGAGGTGTGAGAGGGTGAGGGCCTCTGCGTGAGGAGTGAGTGGGTGAGGGCCTCTCCGTGCGGTGTGAGGGGGTGAGGGCCTCTGCTTGAGGTGTGAGTGGGTGAGGGCCTCTCCGTTCTGTGTGAGTGGGTGTGGGCCTCTGCGTGAGGTGTGAGTGGGTGTGGGCCTTTGTGTGAGGTGTGAGTGGGGGAGGGCTTCTGCGTGAGGTGTGAGGCCTCTGCGTGAGGTGTGAGTGGGTGTGGGTCTCTGCATGAGGTGTGAATGGGTGTGAGGCCTCTGCGTGAGGTGTGAGTGGGTGTGGGCCTCTGCGTGAGGTGTGAGTGGGTGAGGGCCTCTGCGTGAAGTGTGAGTGGGTGAGGGCCTCTGCGTGAAGTGTGAGTGGGTGGGTGAGGGCCTCTCCATGCGGTGTGAGTGGGTGAGGGCCTCTGCGTGAGGTGTGTTTTTGGCATGTTGTCAGTACTGACATTCCATCAACCCCTATAAGGCATCTAATATCCCGTCTGTAAGTACAGAGCAACACGAGTACTTGTGACTTGTTCGAAAGAGTAACGCATAGATGGAGTAACATTGCATCGTGTACATGAAATCCTAATCCTGGGTGTGGGTCTCTGCGTGAGGTGTGAGTGGGTGAGGCCTCTGCATGAGGTGTGAGTGGGTGTGGGTCTCTGCGTGAGGTGTGAGTGGGTGAGGGCTTCTGCATGAGGTGTGAGTGGGTGAGGGCCTCTCCGTGCAGTGTGAGTGGGTGAGGACTTCTCCATGAGGTGTGAGTGGGTGAGGGCCTCTGCATGAGGTGTGAGAGGGTGAGGGCCTCTGCGTGAGGAGTGAGTGGGTGAGGGCCTCTCCGTGCGGTGTGAGGGGGTGAGGGCCTCTGCTTGAGGTGTGAGTGGGTGAGGGCCTCTCCGTTCTGTGTGAGTGGGTGTGGGCCTCTGCGTGAGGTGTGAGTGGGTGTGGGCCTTTGTGTGAGGTGTGAGTGGGGGAGGGCTTCTGCGTGAGGTGTGAGGCCTCTGCGTGAGGTGTGAGTGGGTGTGGGTCTCTGCATGAGGTGTGAATGGGTGAGGGCCTCTCTGTGCGGTGTGAGTGGGTGAGGGCCTCTGCGTGAGGTGTGAGTGGGTGAGGGCCTCTGCATGAGGTGTGAGTGGGTGAGGGCCTCTGCGTGAGGTGTGAGTGGGTGAGGGCCTCTGCGTGAGGTGTGAGTGGGTGAGGGCCTCTGCGTGAGGTGTGAGTGGGTGAGGGCCTCTGCGTGAGGTGTGAGTGGGTGGGTGAGGGCCTCTCCATGCGGTGTGAGTGGGTGAGGGCCTCTGCGTGAGGTGTGTTTTTGGCATGTTGTCAGTACTGACATTCCATCAACCCCTATAAGGCATCTTATATCCCGTCTGTAAGTACAGAGCAACACGAGTACTTGTGACTTGTTCGAAAGAGTAACGCATAGATGGAGTAACATTGCATCGTGTACATGAAATCCTAATCCTGGGTGTGGGTCTCTGCGTGAGGTGTGAGTGGGTGAGGCCTCTGCATGAGGTGTGAGTGGGTGTGGGTCTCTGCGTGAGGTGTGAGTGGGTGAGGGCTTCTGCATAAGGTGTGAGTGGGGGGGGGCCTCTCCGTGCAGTGTGAGTGGGTGAGGACTTCTCCATGAGGTGTGAGTGGGTGAGGGCCTCTGCATGAGGTGTGAGAGGGTGAGGGCCTCTGTGTGAGGTGTGAGTGGGTGAGGGCCTCTCCGTGCGGTGTGAGTGGGTGAGGGCCTCTGCGTGAGGTGTGAGTGGGTGAGGGCCTCTCCGTGCTGTGTGAGTGGGTGTGGGCCTTTGCGTGAGGTGTGAGTGGGTGTGGGCCTTTGTGTGAGGTGTGAGTGGGGGAGGTCTTCTGCGTGAGGTGTGAGGCCTCTGCGTGAGGTGTGAGTGGGTGTGGGTCTCTGCATGAGGTGTGAATGGGTGAGGGCCTCTCTGTGCGGTGTGAGTGGGTGAGGGCCTCTGCGTGAGGTGTGAGTGGGTGAGTGCCTCTGCGTGAGGTGTGAGTGGGTGGGTGAGGGCCTCTCCATGCGGTGTGAGTGGGTGAGGGCCTCTGCGTGAGGTGTGTTTTTGGCATGTTGTCAGTACTGACATTCCATCAACCCCTATAAGGCATCTTATATCCCGTCTGTAAGTACAGAGCAACACGAGTACTTGTGACTTGTTCGAAAGAGTAACGCATAGATGGAGTAACATTGCATCGTGTACATGAAATCCTAATCCTGGGTGTGGGTCTCTGCGTGAGGTGTGAGTGGGTGAGGCCTCTGCATGAGGTGTGAGTGGGTGTGGGTCTCTGCGTGAGGTGTGAGTGGGTGAGGGCTTCTGCATGAGGTGTGAGTGGGTGAGGGCCTCTCCGTGCAGTGTGAGTGGGTGAGGACTTCTCCATGAGGTGTGAGTGGGTGAGGGCCTCTGCATGAGGTGTGAGAGGGTGAGGGCCTCTGCGTGAGGAGTGAGTGGGTGAGGGCCTCTCCGTGCGGTGTGAGGGGGTGAGGGCCTCTGCTTGAGGTGTGAGTGGGTGAGGGCCTCTCCGTTCTGTGTGAGTGGGTGTGGGCCTCTGCGTGAGGTGTGAGTGGGTGTGGGCCTTTGTGTGAGGTGTGAGTGGGGGAGGGCTTCTGCGTGAGGTGTGAGTGGGTGTGGGTCTCTGCATGAGGTGTGAATGGGTGAGGGCCTCTCTGTGCGGTGTGAGTGGGTGAGGGCCTCTGCGTGAGGTCTGAGTGGGTGAGGGCCTCTGCGTGAAGTGTGAGTGGGTGAGGGCCTCTGCGTGAAGTGTGAGTGGGTGGGTGAGGGCCTCTCCATGCGGTGTGAGTGGGTGAGGGCCTCTGCGTGAGGTGTGTTTTTGGCATGTTGTCAGTACTGACATTCCAACAACCCCTATAAGGCATCTTATATCCCGTCTGTAAGTACAGAGCAACACGAGTACTTGTGACTTGTTCGAAAGAGTAACGCATAGATGGAGTAACATTGCATCGTGTACATGAAATCCTAATCCTGGGTGTGGGTCTCTGCGTGAGGTGTGAGTGGGTGAGGCCTCTGCATGAGGTGTGAGTGGGTGTGGGTCTCTGCGTGAGGTGTGAGTGGGTGAGGGCTTCTGCATGAGGTGTGAGTGGGTGAGGGCCTCTCCGTGCAGTGTGAGTGGGTGAGGACTTCTCCATGAGGTGTGAGTGGGTGAGGGCCTCTGCATGAGGTGTGAGAGGGTGAGGGCCTCTGCGTGATGAGTGAGTGGGTGAGGGCCTCTCCGTGCGGTGTGAGGGGGTGAGGGCCTCTGCTTGAGGTGTGAGTGGGTGAGGGCCTCTCCGTTCTGTGTGAGTGGGTGTGGGCCTCTGCGTGAGGTGTGAGTGGGTGTGGGCCTTTGTGTGAGGTGTGAGTGGGGGAGGGCTTCTGCGTGAGGTGTGAGGCCTCTGCGTGAGGTGTGAGTGGGTGTGGGTCTCTGCATGAGGTGTGAATGGGTGAGGGCCTCTCTGTGCGGTGTGAGTGGGTGACGGCCTCTGCGTGAGGTGTGAGTGGGTGAGGGCCTCTGCGTGAGGTGTGAGTGGGTGAGGGCCTCTGCGTGAGGTGTGAGTGGGTGAGGGCCTCTGCGTGAGGTGTGAGTGGGTGGGTGAGGGCCTCTCCATGCGGTGTGAGTGGGTGAGGGCCTCTGCGTGAGGTGTGTTTTTGGCATGTTGTCAGTACTGACATTCCATCAACCCCTATAAGGCATCTTATATCCCGTCTGTAAGTACAGAGCAACACGAGTACTTGTGACTTGTTCGAAAGAGTAACGCATAGATGGAGTAACATTGCATCGTGTACATGAAATCCTAATCCTGGGTGTGGGTCTCTGCGTGAGGTGTGAGTGGGTGAGGCCTCTGCATGAGGTGTGAGTGGGTGTGGGTCTCTGCGTGAGGTGTGAGTGGGTGAGGGCTTCTGCATGAGGTGTGAGTGGGTGAGGGCCTCTCCGTGCAGTGTGAGTGGGTGAGGACTTCTCCATGAGGTGTGAGTGGGTGAGGGCCTCTGCATGAGGTGTGAGAGGGTGAGGGCCTCTGCGTGAGGAGTGAGTGGGTGAGGGCCTCTCCGTGCGGTGTGAGGGGGTGAGGGCCTCTGCTTGAGGTGTGAGTGGGTGAGGGCCTCTCCGTTCTGTGTGAGTGGGTGTGGGCCTCTGCGTGAGGTGTGAGTGGGTGTGGGCCTTTGTGTGAGGTGTGAGTGGGGGAGGGCTTCTGCATGTGAGGTGTGAGGCCTCTGCGTGAGGTGTGAGTGGGTGTGGGTCTGCATGAGGTGTGAATGGGTGAGGGCCTCTCTGTGCGGTGTGAGTGGGTGAGGGCCTCTGCGTGAGGTGTGAGTAGGTGAGGGCCTCTGCGTGAAGTGTGAGTGGGTGAGGGCCTCTGCGTGAAGTGTGAGTGGGTGGGTGAGGGCCTCTCCATGCGGTGTGAGTGGGTGAGGGCCTCTGCGTGAGGTGTGTTTTTGGCATGTTGTCAGTACTGACATTCCATCAACCCCTATAAGGCATCTTATATCCCGTCTGTAAGTACAGAGCAACACGAGTACTTGTGACTTGTTCGAAAGAGTAACGCATAGATAGAGTAACATTGCATCGTGTACATGAAATCCTAAGGACACAGAGAGCTGCAGTGGGGCTGCGACATGCATTTATTTGTGATAGAGGGTGTTAGGAAGAGACAGTGCACTGGTAAGTGTTTCACCTTTTCATAATTATTTACACCACAGAGAAGAAGAAGGTAATTGTCCAGCTAAATAAAATAGTGCACCATTACATACAAACAACAACCAACAAAGCAAGGGAATCCGGAGGGCCTTCCTCGTGATGGGTAATTTTTTAGCTTCACTATCTCCCAATATTCAAGTTGTGGGGTAAACTCTCCAGAGGTCCCACCACTGAACCGAAGCAACTAACTCAAGATTTGTTTGTTGTGTACTTTTGTGCATCTCGGGCCAGTTCACGTCAACATCAGATCGCTTCACACGATTCAAAGTGAAATATTCACCAGTAAAAATGATATATTTAAGAGGACATAGAAAATCAGGCATCCGCAGAGGGGTTTTAACTTCATTTTCACAGGTAAAGAGCACAGGCTCACCAAACAGAATAAAAAAGACTGGGCAATGCCGAGGCCTGTGAGGGGCAGGACAGTGATCCTGTGCGCGAGCGCGCGAGTACCTGATACTCAGCAGCGCGAGCTGGAAGTCTGGCCTCGAGGGGAATAGGAACCAGGGGGGAGGCTCCAGCAAGATGCTGCAAAGGGATGGACAATCCAAGTGGCCGAAGAACGGGAGGTCAAAGTTCGGGCTGAAGGAGCTTCACAGAGAACCAGCCTTCGCTGAGGTAGCTCCCTGGGTGGGACCCAGTGCTTAATTTGTGCTTGTTGTTTCCGGTGCTGAGCACTGGAACTTATTTTTGAGGGTCGGGGCTTATTCTTCTGCCTCAAGCATTTGCTGTGAGCAAAATACACACATGGGAAAGACGGAGGAAGGGAAAAACGAAAAAGCGTCAAACTGTGCACATTTTGTTGCATGGTGCTTATACTTCAGCACACATCTTGTTGTATGGTGCACCTACCCCTGCCACACCCATGCTGTATGAAGTGTGAGAGGACATTTCTCACCCCAGCCACTGGAGTGGATGACTCTCATGAACTAACCCCTCTCTTCTCTTCAATCCTGCAGAAAAGATGGGAGAATGAGAGGAAATATCAGATTAAGAAGCACCTGGACGAGGGCGACAACCTGTATGAGGTGAGTGTGGACTTCGATGCCAGGCACGTGTATACACACGCACACACACACACACAGAAACAACCTATATGAGGTGAGTGTGGGCTTCGAGGTCAGGCACACGCATGCACACACACACACACACACACACACATAGACACAAACTCTTGGACACACAGACACAACCTGTATGAGATGAAGGTGGGATTTGAGGGCCAGCCAGTCGCACAAACATGGGAGAAGACAGGCACACAAAGGCACAAACAAACATTGAAACATGTACACATGCGCACAAGCACACATAGAGACACAAGGACTAACAAGAACACACATAGTCATACAGAAAGCCATTCATACCGACACACACATATACACAAAGACACACACAAAAACAGGGGCACAAAGGCCCACACTCATAGGCACACTCACACACAGAGAGACAAAAAATACACTATGTGAAATAAGTGCATAAACAGGCACACACCTGCAGATCCATAGATCAGCACACATACGTACATGCACACAAACTCAAAAACATGCATACAGAAACATACAAATAGAAAGAATGAGGCATATACAATCGTATTCACACAGACATACGTGATCACACAAATGCACACACATAGACACAGTCAAACAGAAACGCTGTCACCACACAAACACCCGGACACTCCGGGCCTGAACCACGAAGGAAAAGTTAGACTTTTGATCTCAGGGACCGATTCCCAAAGGTAAAGTTAGAGTTTTGGTCTAAGTTTAAACCAAAAGTCTAACTTTACCTTTGTGATTCGGGCCCTCAAAGTCTAAGGCACACACAAACACATGCAGACTTGGGCATACGTGTGCAGACATGCACAAGAACACACACATATAAACACACAAACAGGGATACCAGCACACAAACAGACCCGAACAGGAGCACAAACACACAGGCACACACCTAGGCCCCATTGTCACAGACTGACACATGCACACATAGATGCAAATAAACACTCTTAGAACGGCACAGACACAGAGATACATAAACACAGTCACACACAGATACTGGCACACAAAACACAATAAGACACACATACACTGGCACACAGAGACACAAGAACGAGACACACATACACACACAGCTACAGCGCCGGGGCTAGGTGTCAGCATCCACCAGAGTCAGTAGTTAGTATTCACCAGAAACAGAAGAGTCAGGAGTCAGCACCCACCAGAGTTAGGAGGCAGAAGCTACCAGAGTCAGGGGTCAGCAATGAGCAGGGTCAGGGGTCAGCACTCACTAGGCTCAGGGGCCAGCACATACCAGAGTCAGGGGTCAGCACTCGCTAGGGTCAGGGGTCAGCACCCACTAGAGTTAGGAGGCAGAAGCCTCCAGAGTCAGGGGTCAGCAATGACCAGAGTCAGGGGTCAGCACTCACTAGGGTCAGGGGTCAGCACTCACTAGGGTCAGGGGTCAGCACTCAGCAGGGTCAGCACTCACTAGGCTCAGGGGTCAGCACTCAGCAGGGTCAGGGGTCAGCACTCACTAGGGTCAACGGTCACCACTCACTAGAGCCTGGGGTAAGCATTCACCAGGGTCAGGGGTCAGCAGTGACCAGGGTCTTGATTCCGGACCCGCTAGAGTCAGCGGTCACCACTCACCAGAGCCGGGGTTCATCACTCACTAGGGTCAGGGGTCAGCACTCAGCAGGGTCAGGAGTCAGCACTCACTAGGCTCAGTGGCCAGCACTCACCAGGGTCAGGGGTCAGCACTCACTAGGGTCAACGGTCACCACTCACTAGAGCCTGGGGTCAGCATTCACCAGGGTCAGGGGTCAGCAGTGACCAGGGTCTTGATTCCGGACCCGCTAGAGTCAGCGGTCACCACTCACCAGAGCCGGGGTTCATCACTCACTAGGGTCAGGGGTCAGCACTCAGCAGGGTCAGGAGTCAGCACTCACTAGGCTCAGTGGCCAGCACTCACCAGGGTCAGGGGTCAGCACTCACTAGGGTCAGGAGTCATCACCCACAAGATTCAAGGGTCATCACTCAGGAGCTAGCAACAGATAGAGAAACCAGTGGACACACTGGGGCATATTTAAGAGCCCCTAGCGCCACTGGAATGCCACTTTTTGTGATGCTCCGGTGGCGCAATGCCCTGCACAGTATTTACAAGGTGGCCTTGAACCACTATTTGTGGCTTACTGCCACCTTGTAAATACAACCCCTTCCCACGCAGCACTGTGCGTGGAAGGGCCGTGCAATGTGTGTTGGTGTGGGCGTGCCACAGCAACACCCATTGCGGTTTGACTCTGCCTCAGATTTACGAGTTTCCATAAACCTGAGGCATTGCCTAAATCTAACGCCACCCTAGGGGTGGCATTAGCAGGGCGCAACAAGGAAAAATAGTTTTAATCCTCCTCGTGTTTTGCTTTTGCTTTGGGTGCTGCATTCTGCCACACGCATAGAAAGAGCAAAATGCCAGAAACGATTGTTTATGTGCAGGAAGGTGTCCCTTCCTGCCTATAAACGATGATTTCAAAATAACACTCTGGCACTTCTGTGTGTGCTGCATTCCGAAGCACACACAGAAGTGCCAAAGCGCCATTAGTGATTGTTTATGTGCAGGAAGGGACACCTTCCCACACATAAACAATCACACCCCTCACCGCAGACATCCTTGCACGATGGTGCAAGGATGCCTGCGTTGGTGCTGGCAGCTCAATTTAGCGCCAGTGCAGGGGACAACACAGAGGTGCACTACATACAATTAAATACAGTTGCATTGTGAAAATGACGGAGCGCGGTGCTGTCAATTTTGGCGCAGCGTCGAACTCCGTCATTTTCCTTTAAATATAGGCCACTGTCTGCCATCAGGAGTCTTCAGTGGAATCATCCACTTCCTGCACCAACGCTTCCTGTGGTATTGGGCAGATCACTATATTTGCTCGGTCTGGACTCAGGAGAGAAATACTGGCATTAAGCATTATTACCCCCTCATCTACATCCTCCTCCTCCCAGTCCTAACTTGTGAGACATTTCCACACTAGATCCTACAGCTTAAGCTGTCTTCTATTTCCATAATAAAAGTATAAAACTACTCCCCCGCCTGTCCTCCTGTAATTTTCTAAGTCCTCATGGAACAGAGGTAATACACGCTGTAATTTTATTTTGGTGTGTTTTATCTTTTATCTCACTGTTGTCAGTACAGCTTTGTACATGCCCTCTTTGATGCGGGTCACGAGAAGTTTGTGTGCACTGCGGTCGCTGCACTCCTTGTCCATGTGCTGGTCCTGAGACGAGGAGCTGGAACTACACTGGCCAGCAGGCCGTTGAGGAGCTGTTGCTGTGGCTCCGAAAGCAGGGCCAGCGTCTGGTTGCACACATGGCCTCGGAAGGCCACCCTCTCTCTCTTGTTTGGTAGTGAACTCTCGCGAGAGAGCAGGATTTTTTTACCAAGCAACAGTACAAAGCAGGAAGAACACTGCTTTAGTGCGTTTGTGACCTGCTATCCATGATGGAGGGGACATACCTGCCAACTTCACCAAAAACCTCACAGTTTGAGGAGGGGGTGCGGCCTTCGAGGGGCATGGCCTCATGCAGAGACGCACCTAAAATGCACTTTTGCCCCCACGCAGGCCCCAAACCCAATTCTCAAAAAAAAAAGCTTGCTGAGTCTGTAGCCAATGTCCTGGTGTGTTTTCAAGCCCAATAATGGACATCTACAGTTAAAAGCCTCCAAAAACGACCTGAAAACCACTGTTTTCCCTGCCACTGTGTGGTATTGGTTCCTCACTGGGAGACTGTGTGAGGGGAGCCAATATCTTGTGCCACATGGTGGCAGCGTGTGAGTTGGCAGGTCTGAGGGGAGAAAGCATTCTCAAAAGGAGAATCATGCGGAGCTCCCTCCAGTGGAGGAAATTGAGGAGGTGCTCCAGATTTCTTGTTCAGAGCTAATTAAGAATGCCATTGATTGTGCCCTGTGGGACTCTTCATCAAAACAACTGAAGTTGGATGAGGCAGTTGAGGACATTGATTCTGATCCCAAAGGCAAATACATTCGGGGTTCACCATTAAAAGATCTCTTTCCTCACAATTTGGAGAAAACCCCCAGCAGGAGTAGGGGTTTTATTCCCAGTACAATGCAATTGATTGCAATTACTTGCCATTACATGATGTACAAAAAATCTATCCTATTGCAAGGATTAGAAGGATCCTGATAAGCAATCAATCCCCCCTTTTTTAATTAGCGCTATGTGTTACAAGACTTTGAGGCGCTGTTCCCTCAGTCTCGAAAGGTGAACACTTTGTTGGCCACTATGGCTTCTACATCGAGCTTGGCATCTGAGGATTCAACTTTGTCAGATGTGGTGGATAAGAAGGTTGAAGTTTCTCTAGAAAGGTCATACGCTGAGGCCACTTTTTCCATAACAGCCAGTCCTTCTGATGCTTATGTCTCACAGGCTTTGCTTAAAGACTTTAGGACATTGTGTTTTTTGTGCAAAATGACAAAGATTTACTATGATTCTGGCTAATACGGAGCTGCTCTCACAGTTTCTGTCAGACATTACATTCCATAGCTTGTGGGCAGCTGCCTCATCAGCAGGGGCTTTGATTGCTAACTGGAGATTGTGGTGGATGAAGTCCCGGAAGTTGGATGCTAGCCAGCATTCCCTGATTATGAAGCTTCCTTTTGCTGGCCAGAAGCCATTTGGGGCCAGATGTATGAAAGGATTTTACCCATTCAGTCTATGGGAAAAAGCTTTCGTACATATGGCCCTTTGTTCCGGAACTTGATCAGCTGGTGCAGAAAGCAGCCGAGGAGAAGAAAATCCTAAAGTCTTTTCAATTTTCAGTAGGCAGGAAATCTTTTATACAAAGAAGCCAACCTATACCACTCCTGACAAATGTCCCTTTTGAGGCTGAGCCTAAGGACAGGGGGTTGTGTTTGCCCATAAGAGCTCACCAAGCTTCCAGGCTGCCAATGAACAGTCAGCCAAATGACAATCAAAGAGTTAGGACACGCTCACTTCACTTTTTCCAGCACTGGAAGGCATCAATTTAAGACAAATGGATCCGGCAGATCGTCAAGTATGGCTATCAAATTCCCTTTCGAGGACCTCCTCCCCGGGGACGTTTCCTTGCTACTCCATTGCCAACTTGTGAATTAAAAATAGAAGCCATGCTTCAAGGGGTTCAGTCTCTTTTGGACAAAAGGGCAATAATTCCAGTTCTTTCTTCTCAAGTACGGACAGGGTTTTATTCCCTACTGTTTTTGGTCCACAAACATGATGGTCGTCGCCGTCCAGTTCTCAGCCTCAAGACTCTGAACAAGGATCTGGTGGTGGAACATTTCAAGATGGTTTCGGTCCAATCCATTCTTCCTTTATTGGCCTTAAATGACTACCTGGTCATATTAGATCTTCAAGACACTTACCTTCATGTTCCCAGCCATCCGACAAGTCAGAAGAATCTTCAGTTTGCTGTTGGAGGTCGGCACTTTCAGTTCCAGGTCTTGCCTTTTGGTCTGGCAACAGCTCCATTGGTTTTTACAAAGGTGAACCCTTTTTCACTTACAGCGTATTTCTATGTTTCCATACCTTCATGACTGCCTCTTATTTGCTTCTTCTTAAGGCTCAGGAAGACATCCAGCTGGTACTACGGACACAACAGGGTTTGGAATTCCTCATCTACTTTCCAAAATCTCAGCTGGAACCAACCGAGTCCTAGTTGTTCATTGGAGTCCAGTTCGACACAGTTTGGGGGTTAGCACTTCTTCCTGCACAGAGGGTGACAGCTATTCAGGACTCAGTGGCTCAACTTCTGGCTCATACCACCATGTCAGCAAGAGCATGACTATAAATTCAAGGACTTATGGCAGCCTCTACTGCTGTGGTTCTCTGAGGAAGGTTTCATCTCAAGCCATCAGTGAATCACATACTTTGCTTTTGTAGCCCAAGCTCTCACAACCACGATCATCAGATTCTAGTGACTTTCAGTCAAACAAACTTTGAGTTGGTGGCAGTCATAGGCAAATCTGTCATGAGGCATGCTGGTCAACTAAACCCCCCATGTATCTCACAACAGATGCTAGCATGTGGGGATGTGGGCAGTGTTCAAAGATCAGCAGCCAAAAGGTCCCTGGACAGCATGGAAAGCAATCCACTCCTCCAACTGGAGAGAATTGTCCGCAATTTGACAGGCTCTGTTAGTTTTTTCTCTGCATTTAATGGGGCAGAACGTGGTGGTTTGTACGGACAACAAAGTCTCCATGTGTTATCTGAATCAACGGGAGGGTACAAGGAGCAGGAGTTTGAATATCATTTTGACTCAGATCTTTGCTATGGGAGAGTCTCACCTTCTAACCCTTTGAGCTGTATATGTACAGGGATCTCTCAATCTTCAGGCCAACTGCCTGAGCAGAAACACAAAATCTTCGGTGTTGTATTGTATCTCGTACCAGGAGTGCAGTTCGGTGTGTGCAATTTTGGGGACTCCATGGTTTGTGTCGCCACACAATGTGACACTTCCTCTTTTTTTGTTCGGAGACTCCTGCTCCCCAGGTTTGGGCAGTCGATGCCCTCTCAGTCCCTTGGCGCAATGAGATTCTCTATGCATTCCCTCTAATTCCCCTTCTCCCGAGGTTGCTGCAGAAGATTCAGGGGGAGAAGTCATCAGTCATTCTCATTGCTCCATTTTGGCATTGGAGTCCCAGGTTCCCACTGCTGCTGTCCCTTTCCAACAGGATCTATCTACCTCTCTCTAGTCAGCCTTCCCCGCTTGTAGGAGGCTGGCCTGGCTTGTAGTGGGTACCAGAGATACTTACACCTTGTGCCATGTCCAGTTATCCCTTATTGGTGGTGCAGCGGTGGGATAAGTACTTGTAACTACTTACCAATTTGTCATTGTGTACTTTTCATAAGAGAATCATATACAAAACAGATCAGTGTATGTACACTTAACCAAAAAAGTTTGCTTTTCTTTTCTAAAACTTTTTACAAAGTTCTGAAAAGTTTCCTAAAACTTCTAAAAGTTTTCTAAAAGTTAGAAAAAGTTTTTTTCTCTGTGCTTTAAAAAGTTCTGAAACTTGTTCTCTCTTCTCACTATCTCTAAACCTTTTGCTATCATGTGTGTGGTAGATTCTGCTCCCAAAACCGTCAATGCTACTTATGACATTTGGAATTACAAGAGCTTAAGGAGTCTCAGCTTAGATAGAGGTTTAGTTATAGGAAAGAACCCTACAAAAGAGTTTCTGTATAACATGCTTATGGTGAATGACCAGAACCAGTCTGGTCCATCCAATGAGAGGTTAATAGAAGCTTCCCAGTCTGACTCAGAGGAACACCTTGAGAAAGGTGGGGAGGGTTCTGAACAGGGTCTGCCCCCTAGCAGGACACCCAGTAATGTTGGTAGTAATGGAGGTTCCCATCACAGTAGGGCATCCTTTATTCCTAGAGGCCAAGTTACCAGGGTCCAGACAGTTAGGGACAGGCCCCCCTCTGTAGTTTCCAACTTGTCTTCTGTGTCAAAGCATCCCCAACCCACCCACCCTGAGGATAACTTGTTAGAAAGGGAACTCAAAAAGTTGATGGTTGAAGAGACCAGACTGAAGCTTAAACAGCAACAGCTGGCCTTAGATAGGGAATCCCTAGACATTGAGAAGGAAAGACAGAGGTTGGGGTTAGGACCCCATGGTGGCAGCAGCAGTATTCCTGATAGTAATCCTGTTAGAGAGCATGATTCCAGGAATCTGCACAAGATAGTCCCCCTTTACAAGGAGGGGGGGGGGGTGACATCAACAAGTGGTTTGCTGCACTTGAGAGGGCCTGTATGGTACAGGGGGTCCCTCAAAGGCAGTGGGCTGCTATTTTGTGGCTATCTTTCAATAGAAAGGGTAGGGATGGGCTCCTTACTGTTAGAGAAAGTGAAGCTAGCAATTACACAGTATTGAAGGATGCACTCTTGGATGGATTTGGCTTAACCACTGAACAATACAGGATTAAGTTCATAGACACCAGAAAAGAGTCCTCTCAAGACTAGACAGATTTTGTGGACTGTTCAGTGAAGGCCTTGGAGGGGTGGTTGCATGGCAGTAAGGTATCTGACTATGAAAGCCTGTACAATCTTATTCTGAGAGAGCATATTCTTAACAATTGTGTGTCTGATTTGTTACACCAGTACTTGATAGACTCAGATCTGACCTCTCCCCAAGAATTGGGAAAGAAAGCAGACAAATGGGTCAGAACAAGAGTGAACAGAAAAGTTCATACAGGTGGTGACAAGGATGGCAATAAGAAAGATGGTGAGAAATCCCAGGATAAGCATGGGGATAAGGGTAAAATCAAAGATCCTTCTTCAAATCCTAAACACTCTTCAGGGGGTGGGGATAAATCATCTTCTTCCTCTTCTTCACAGCACACACACATCAAAAAGCCTTGGTGCTTTGTGTGTAAAAATAAGGGCCATCGGCCAGGGGATAAGTCCTGTCCAGGTAAACCCCCTGAGCCTACCGCCACTAATACATCAAACTCCAGTGCCCCTAACAGTAGTGGTAATAGTGGTGGGACTGCTGGCAACAGTCAAAGTAAGGGTGTAGTTGGGTTCACTTATGGGTCCATCATAGAAATTGGGGTAGTCATTCCCAAGACAGTTTCTGTCACACCTAGTGGCATTGGCCTTGCCACACTGGCTGCTTGTCCCCTTCCAATGGATAAGTACAGGCAGACAGTTTCAATAAATTGTGTTGAGGCTCAGGCCTACAGGGACACAGGTGCCAGTATCACTTTGGTGACTGAAAACCTAGTGTCTCCTGAACAACACATCATTGGACAACAGTACAAGATTATTGATGTCCATAACTCCACTAAGTTTCTTCCCTTAGCTATGGTTCAGCTTAGGTGGGGTGGAGTTACTGGCCCTAAGTAGGTGGTAGCATCACCTAGCTTACCTGTAGACTGTCTCTTAGGTAATGACCTAGAGGCCTCAGGTTGGGCTGAGGTAGAGTTTCATACCCATGCAGCCAAGCTGGGTATCCCTGAGGAATTGCTTCCTCTCATTTCAGCTGAAATGAAAAAGCAAAGGAGAGAAAAAGGCCTGAAAACTCAGGATCCTTCTCCAACAACAGGTAAAAAAGGCATCACAGTATCCCCTACCCACCCTGCCATTCAGGATACCATTCCTGTGGTAGGAGAAACCTCTCCTGGGGTGGCACCTGTACCAAGGGAACCATCAGCTGGCACAGCTGAACTCCATGAGGTAGAAGTACCTCTCTGTGGTACAACTAATATTGGTGAGGAAATGTGCACCATTTTAGTTAACATGGAGCATCCCTCCAACCCTCCCAGAGAAACTTTGGTGCAAAAACCCTGCACTGCCTCACAACACTTAGGACAGCAGCCCTGCCCTAGTGTGGAGCTCATAGGACAGCAGCCCTGCCCTGCTCCATCTCAAGAGAAACTGCACCCCTGTTCTCTCTTGCAGCCATATGGACAAAGTTCTTGCCCAGCTATGGCTTTACTGAGACAGCATACCTGTCTGGCATTCTCATCACTTGATATAGGTCCAGTGGACAATTCCCACTGCTCTAAACTAAAACATACTAATAGGAACTCTGAGAATATAACCTCACATTGTTGGCTAGCTAAAAAACTTCAAACAGGGTGGTTTATATCCCCACATGGAAGTAACCATATAGCGGATGATAAAGGGAGTAACCAAGCTATTGCAGAGCTACTCTCTACTTATCACCACTTAGACAATAAAGACTCAACTGGCCAAGGTTAGCCTTATTGTCCTTCATTTGGGGGGGGGGGGTTGTGTGAGAAAGTAGCCTCTTTCTAGCCTTGTTACGCCCACTTTTGGCCTGTTTGTGAGTATCTGTCAGGGTGATTTCACTGTCTCACTGGGATCCTGCTAGCCAGGGCCCAGCGCTCATAGTGAAAACACTATGTTGTCAGTGTGTTTGTTATGTGTCACTGGGATCCTGCTAGCCAGGACCCCAGTGCTCATAAGTTTGTGGCCTATATGTGTTCCCTGTGTGATGCCTAACTGTATCACTGAGGCTCTGCTAACCAGAACCTCAGTGTTTATGCTCTCTCTGCTTTCCAAATTTGTCACAATAGGCTAGTGACTAAATTTACCAATTAACATTGGCATACTGGTACACCCATATAATTCCCTTATATATGGTACTGAGGTACCCAGGGTAATGGGGTTCCAGGAGATCCCTATGGGCTGCAGCATTTCTTTTGCCACCCATAGGGAGCTCTGACAATTCTTACACAGGACTGCCACTGCAGCCTGAGTGAAATAACGTCCACGTTATTTCACAGCCATTTACCACTGCACATAAGTAACTTATAAGTCACCTATATGTCTAACCTTCACCTGGTGAAGGTTGGGTGCCAAGTTACTTAGTGTGTGGGCACCCTGGCACTAGCCAAGGTGCCCCCACATCGTTCAGGGCAAATTCCCCGGACTTTGTGAGTGCGGGGACACCATTACACATGTGCACTATACATAGGTCACTACCTATGTATAGCGTCACAATGGTAACTCCGAGCACGGCCATGTAACATGTCTAAGATCATGGAATTGTCACCCCAATACCATTCTGGTATTGGGGGGACAATTCCATGATCCCCCGGGTCTCTAGCACAGAACCCGGGTACTGCCAAACTGCCTTTCTAGGGTTTCCACTGCAGCTGCTCCTGCTGCCAACCCCTCAGACAGGTTTCTGCCCTCCTGGGGTCCAGGCAGCCCTGGCCCAGGAAGGCAGACAAAGGATTTCCTCTGAGAGAGGGTGTTACACCCTCTCCCTTTGGAAATAGGTGTGAAGGGCTGGGGAGGAGTAGCCTCCCCCAGCCTCTGGAAATGCTTTGATGGGCACAGATGGTGCCCATCTCTGCATAAGCCAGTCTACACCGTTTCAGGGATCCCCCAGCCATGCTCTGGCGTGAAACTGGACAAAGGAAAGGGGAGTCACCACTCCCCTGACCTGCACCTCCCAGGGGAGGTACCCAGAGCTCCTCCAGTGTGTCCCAGACCTCTGCCATCTTGGAAACAGAGGTGTTGGGGGCACACTGGACTGCTCTGAGTGGCCAGTGCCAGCAGGTGATGTCAGAGGCTCCTTCTGATAGGCTCTTACCTCTCTTGGTAGCCAATCCTCCTTCCTTGGTAGCAAACCCTCCTTTTCTGGCTATTTAGGGTCTCTGCTTTGGGGAATTCTTCAGATAACGAATGCAAGAGCTCACCAGAGTTCCTCTGCATCTCCCTCTTCACCTTCTACCAAGGATCGACCGCTGACTGCTCCAGGACGCCTGCAAAACTGCAACAAAGTAGCAAGACGACTACCAGCAACATTGTAGCGCCTAATCCTGCCGGCTTTCTCGACTGTTTCCTGGTGGTGCATGCTCTGGGGGTAGCCTGCCTTCACCCTGCACCAGAAGCTCCGAAGAAATCTCCAGTGGGTCGACGGAATCTTCCCCCTGCTAACGCAGGCACCAAAAGACTGCATCACTGGTCCTCTGGGTCCCCTCCCGTCCTGACGTGCGTGGTCCCTGGAACACAGCAACTCTGTCCAAGTGACTCTTACAGTCCAGTGACTCTTCAGTCCAAGTTTGGTGGAGGTAAGTCCTTGTCTCCCCACGCTAGACTGCAAAGCTGTGTACCGCGTGATTTGCAGCTGCTCTGGCTCCTGTGCACTCTTCCAGGATTTCCTTTGTGCACAGCCAAGCCTGGGTCCCCAGCACTCCGTCCTGCAGTGCACAACCTTCTGAGTTGTCCTCTGGCGTCGTGGGACTCCCTTTTGTAACTTCGCGTGGACTCCGGTTCACTCTTCTTCCAAGTGCCTGTTGGGGTACTTCTGCGGGTGCTGCCTGCTTCCGTGAGGGCTCTCTGCGTTGGTGAGCACCCCCTCTGTCTCCTCCTGCAAAAGGCGACAACTTGGTCCTTCCTGGTCCTCAGCAGGACCCAAAAACCTCTACTGTGACCCTTGCAGCTAGCAAGGCTTGTTTGTGGTCTTTCTTCGTGGGAACACCTCTGCAAGCTTCATCGTGTCGTGAGACATCTGTCTTACAAAGGAGCAGTCCCTAGTCCTCTTCTTTCTTGCAGAACTCTAAGCTGCTTCCATCCAGAGGCAGCTTCCTTGCACCTTCATCCGGGGTTTCCTGGGCTCCTGCCCCCCTGGACACTGTCGCAACTATTGGACTTGGTCCCCTTGCCTTGCAGGTCCTCAGGTCTGGAAATCCGTTGTCAGTGCACTGCTGGTGTTTGTTCTTCCTGCAGAGTCCCCCTATCACGACTATTGTGCTCTCTGGGGGTCGTAGGTGCACTTTATTCCTACTTTTCAGGGTCTTGGGGTGTTTTTTTTTTCTAACCCTCATTGTTTTCTTACAGTCCCAGCGACCCTCTACAAGCTCACATAGGTCTGGGGTCCATTTGTGGTTCGCATTCCACTTTTGGAGTATATGGTTTGTGTCACCCCTATACCTATGTGCTCCTATTGCAACATATTGTAATTCTACACTGTTTACATTACTTTTCTTGCTCCTACTTACCTAATTTTAGTTTGTGTACATATAACTTGTGTATGTTACTTACCTTCTTACTGAGGGTACTCACTGAGATACTTTTGGTATATTGTCATAAAAATAAAGTACCTTTATTTTTAGTAACTCTGTGTATTGTGTTTTCTTATGATATTGTGCATATAATATAAGTGGTATAGTAGGAGCTTTGCATGTCTCCTAGTTCAGCCTAAGCTGCTTTGCCATAGCTACCTTCTATCAGTCTAAGCTGCTAGAAACACCTCTTCTACACTAATAAGGGATAACTGGACCTGACACAAGGTGTAAGTACCTCTGGTACCCACTACAAGCCAGGCCAGCCTCTTACACCGCTCTAGTTTCCCAATCTTCAAGAGACACACAAATGTCATCTTCGTCTGACGGCCTTGAATGTGAAAGTCACGGCTGATGGGTCTTGGTTGTTCTAAGGTTGTAGCTCTCAACATTCAAGGCTCTTGTAAACCTTCTAACTTGGAGTCATAGAAAAAACACTGGGGTACGTTTCAGAGATGGTATTTTTCAAATTATTTAAATCCTCCCCCCTTGGATAGTTTTTTCTATTCTGGATTTTATTGCAGGATGGCTTCTTAAAAGGTCTTGCTCTGTCCTTCGTGCTCAGTGGGCGGCCATTAGGGCTTTTCATGTGCAAAGGGATTTTTCCAAGATTTCACCTTTGGTATCTTGGCTTCTGAAGAGCTTCAGATTTAAGAGGCCGGTTTTGTCCAACCCTGGTCCTTCCTAGGATTTGTCAATGTCAGAAGTTTTTCAGGGCCTCCAGTTGGCTACCTTTGAACGTTTAGGACCCGGACAGCTGCCCTGGTTGTCTGCTAAGACTTCCTTTCTCGTAGCCATCACATCTGCAAAGCGATTAGATGAACTGGGAGCGCTTCTTTACTCTACCCATTCCTATGCTTTATTCCTGCTAAAGTGATTCTTAGGCTAGATCCCACTTTCCCCTTGAAGCAGGAGGTTTTCTTATCAGTTTTTTTCTCTGAACTAGAAGGGGTCCAACCTACACTTGGTCTGAGTCATGCATTGTCTGTTCATTTGTCCAGGATCCAGGAGTTTCATAAATCCAAGAGTTTGTTTGTCTCGTTCGGTTCAGTCAAGGTTCCAAGGTTTCTTCCGAAACTATAGGCCGGTGAGTCAGACAAGCTATCATTCAAGCTCATATTCTGCTGGAGGATGTCCACTCTCCAGCATCCAGGGACGTTTCACTAGAGCAGTAGCAGCTTCCTGGCCTGAAGCCAGTGATTCTTCCATTCAGAAGTTCTTCTGCGCTGATATCTGGTCTTCCTAACAGACGTTCGCCCGCCGTTATCGTCTTGGTTTGTCAGGTGCTGAGGTCTCTTTTGGAACTTGTATTTTACAAACTGCAATGAAGTCATTGTTATTTCTCAATAAAGGCATTAGCATCAGATTCTGTGTCGGTGTACTTCTTGCTTAGTGTCTCCTCACAAGTTAGGATTGGGATGAGGAGGATGTAGATGAGGGGTAATGGCCCTATTTCTGGTCAGCACTCTTCATTACCCCAATTCGGAATCCTCCTAGTCCCAGTCCACAAGCCTCCCTCCCGCGTCTTGTGCACCTCCACAGTCTTCTCTCGGACTTGGTATATCACAGGACGACAGGTGGGGGGAGGAGTTTTATCCTGTTGTTATGGAAATAGGAGACAGCTTAAGCTGTGGGGATCTACCATCCCTAGCCTGGAAACCTTTGTCAGAGGCAGAAGCATCTCACAAGTTAGGAATGAAACGAGGAGGATTCTGAATCGGGGTAATGAAGATTACCATTCAGTAATAAGGGCATTCCCCTCCCTGTATCCCTCACATGACCCTGTAGACCATCATTCCTGACATTTGCTTTGCTTTCTTGACAGGGCTTGAACCTGGGTGAGTGCTCCATGTATGAAGACATCTCCAGAGGTCTCCAGTCTACGTACCAGGACGTGGCCAGTGTCAGGCTGCCTGACATCCAGCTGGAGAAGCCTTAGGGGGGCAGGAAGGCTTCCTCTGTGCTTCTCTCACACTTTACAGGGCAGGGGTCTGTCTTTATGCTCCTCTCACTTTAGGGGCGCAGTGCCTAGCTCTTCAGAAGGCAGCTTGGCTCCCTCTATGTCACCTCCCTTCAGGGGTGGGGCATGGCTCCTCGACGTCACCTCCTTTCACGGGGCGGGGCTTGGCTCCCTATACGATCCACCTCATTCAATACACAGCCCCTCTTAGTTTCAGGGTACAGGATCCGACTCTGTCCTTCTCTGCCTTCAGAGACTTGCTGCCTCTTTACTTCTCTTCATTAAGGGAGAGAACTGCTCCCTCTGTGCTCCTCTACCTTCAGGAGGCTGCGCTTGGCTCCCTCTGTGCTCTTCTACCTTCAGGAGGCTGAGCTTGGCTCCCTCTGTGCTCCTCTACCTTTAGGAGGTTGCGCTTGGCTCCCTCTGGGCTCTTTACCTTTAGGAGGCTTAGCTTGGCTTTTTCTGTGGTTCTTTACCTTCAGGAGTCTGACCTTGCCTCCCTCTGTGCTCCTCTACCTTCAGGAGTCTGGCCTTGCCTCCCTCTGTGCTCCTCTACCTTCAGGAGTCTGACCTTGGCTCCCTCTGTGCCCTTCTACCTTCAGGAGGCTGATCTTGGCTCCCTCTGTGCTCTTCTACCTCTAGGAAGCTGATCTTGGCTCCCTCTGTGCTCTTCTACCTTCAGGAGGCGGAACTTGCCTCCCTCTGTGCCCATCTATCTTCAATAGGCTGAGCTTGGCTCCCTCTGGTCCCCTTTACCAGCAGGAACTGATCCTGGCTCCCTCTGTGCCCCTCTACCTTCAGGAGGCTGATCTTGGCTCCCTCTGTGCTCTTCTACCTTCAGGAGGCTGCGCTTGGCTCCCTCAGGGCTCCTCTACCTTCAGGAGGCTGAGCTTGGCTCCCTCTGTGCTCCTCTACCTTCAGGTCCCTGATCTTGGCTCCTTCTGGTCTCCTCTACCTTCAGGAGGCTGAGCTTGGCTCCCTCTGTGCTCTTCTACCTTCAGGAGGCTGCGCTTGGCTCCCTCTGGGCTCCTCTACCTTCAGGAGGCTGAGCTTGGCTCCTTCTGTGCTCCTCTACCTTCAGGTCCCTGATCTTGGCTCCCTCTGGTCTCCTCTACCTTCAGGTGGTTGATCTTGGCTCCCTCTGGGCTCCTCTAGCTTCAGGAGCTGAGCTTGGCTCCCTCTGTGCTCCTCTACCTTCAGGAGCTGAGCTTGCCTCCCTCTGTGCTCATCTATCTTCAGGAGGCTGAGCTTGGCTCCCTCTGTGCTCTTCTACCTTCAGAAGGCTGCGCTTGGCTCCCTCTGGGCTCCTCTACCTTCAGGAGGCTGAGCTTGGCTCCCTCTGTGCTCCTCTACCTTCAGGTCCCTGATCTTGGCTCCCTCTGGTCTCCTCTCCCTTCAGGTGGTTGATCTTGGCTCCCTCTGGGCTCCTCTACCTTCAGGAGGCTGAGCTTGGCTCCCTCTGTGCTCTTCTACCTTCAGGAGGCTGCGCTTGGCTCCCTCTGGGCTCCTCTACCTTCAGGAGGCTGAGCTTGGCTCCCTCTGGTCTCCTCTACCTTCAGGTGGTTGATCTTGGCTCCCTCTGGTCTCCTCTACCAGCAGGAGCTGAGCTTGGCTCCCTCTGTGCTCCTCTACAAGCAGGAGCTGAGCTTGGCTCCCTCTGTGCTCCTCTACCAGAAAGAGCTGAGCTTGGCTCCCTCTGTGCTCTTCTACCTTCAGGAGGCTGATCTTGGCTCCCTCTGGTCTCCTCTACCTTCAGGAGGCTGTGCTTGGCTCCCTCTGTGCTCCTCTACCTTCAGGAGGCTGAGCTTGGCTCCCTCTGGTCTCCTCTACCTGCAGGAGCTGAGCTTGGCTCCCTCTGTGCTCCTCTACCTTCAGGAGGCTGAGCTTGGCTCCCTCTGGTCTCCTCTACCTGCAGGAGCTGAGCTTGGCTCCCTCTGTGCTCCTCTACCTTCAGGAGGCTGAGCTTGGCTCCCTCTGGTCTCCTCTACCTGCAGGAGCTGAGCTTGGCTCCCTCTGTGCTCCTCTACCTTCAGGAGGCTGATCTTGGCTCCCTCTGGTCTCCTCTACCTTCAGGAGGCTGAGCGTGGCTCCCTCTGGTCTCCTCTACCAGCAGGAGCTGAGCTTGGCTCCCTCTGTGCTCTCTCGTGAGGCCGGGTCAGACCCCCGTTGCCCTCCTCTTCCTCCATGAGGCAGGCGTGCGTCTCTTTCTGTTCTCCGCACTTACAGAAGTGCTGGGCTTGGCTCTCTCTGACTCCGTTACCTACGGAAAGCATTCTTCTGCGCCTCTCTCTCTCTCCCTCTCCACCTCCCACCATCCCCCTCTATGCCCCTCCACCTCTGCGGGACACAATATAGCTCCCTCTGGGACCCTTTTATTCAGGGACGGGGATGGCCCTCTCTGTCCTCTGGAACACGTATGACTTACTCGGGGACCAGCACCCTGAATTCAGGAGTAAGTGAGGAGTACTCCTGCTGTGGCAAATGGCCATGAGCTCGTGACCAGAGATGTGCCCGTTCCTCCACGGCTGCCACGCAGCGCCTAGAGGCCCAGAGAACTGGGAAAGGATAGCTTCCGTCTTTAGAGATGGACAGTACAGCCGAGTGACAGTGGGCTAGGGGCTACATTCACAGAGTCCCTTTAGCAAATATTGTTCTGCGAGTCACTGTGACTTACTCCTGACTTCTCTGCAGTGGATCTGAACTTCCAGGAGTGCTCACACTGAAAACTATGCTTCCTGATAGAATTTACACACCTCACATCCCAACAGCCCCCCCAGGCGCAGGTCTGCTGGGTTACCAATGTGCTAATTTTCAAATTGCAACAACTCACTGTTTCACAGCATCAAACAGAGAAACGCAATGACGGCAGCAAAGCAGCCCAAGCAGGGGTAAAGCAGCAACCATGCACAGCACAGGAAAGGGCAGGAGACTCACTCCAGGGCCTCATGAACGATAGGTTTGTTCTACTTCCACCAAATGTAGAACCCAATGCAGCTGTTTTTCTCTGCACCAAACACTCCAGAGACCTGCTTTAAGGCATTACATGGCGCGGCCCCTCACTTTGTGACCAAAAGAATTAGGAAGTATCCCCTCTCATGACTTTAAATGTCCTCCAGCTCAAACAATCCAGAGATTCCAAAATACAGGAGGAACTGTATGGGAGGACGCAGTTTCTCTGTTCAGGCTCCGATGCTATGGAACTCTCTACCGGAGCAGCTGTGTTTTGAAAGTAATAATTTCATACAGTTTAGGACAAAATTAAAAACTTGGGCCCATATTCATACTTTTTTAGCGCTGTATTTGCGCAGCTTTTTGATGCAAAGTGGCGCAAACTAACAAAATACAATTGTATTTTGTAAGTTTGCGCCTCTTTTGAGTCAAAAAATGACGTAAATGTGACGCTAAAAAAGTATAAATATGGGCCTTGGCTTTTCTGCAACTGATGATAAAAATTATCTTTATTTTCAACCTTCTCTCCATTCATTTGACTATTCAGTGCTAAGAGACCTCATGGTGAATGCACGCTTAATTAAGTTTGATTAACATAAATACACATATATATATAAAATTGCCTACAACCTCCACCGTCCCATGTACCCCTCCTTCCACGCCCCCTCACCCAGTTCTCGTGCAGTGGTGTTTCCCATACATCCCTGCAGTGGCCCCACCTGGCTGCTTTGGTTTGGGAACAGAGGGGAGACCGCTGATGAGCCCTAAAGACCAGAACTCATCAGACTTTGGCAATCACAACCACAGTCATTCAGTTTTCAATGTCACAAAGTGCCAGAAACCGTATTTAGACAGACTATCGGAAATAAAAATATCGTGGACCAAAATATCGTGTCAAGAATATTGAGGATAACAGATTTCATGGCGGTAATTCTAGAAGTAGCAAAGTTTTACAAGACGTAACTCCCCCTGTATGTACCATGACGATACATATGTATCTTCTAGGTATGTAGATCTGGAGTTATGAATAGTAAATCTATACTTACCTTCTCAATATTTTGGGCCTCGATATTTTTGACACAATATTATGTAAACACGATATTTCTGTTTCCAATATTCTCCCAGTGGTCTGCCAGAAGCGACATGAATCGCTCAACATATTGGTAATATGGCTTCAGCAACAAGCGCTTTACAAAAGTTACAGGGCGGAAGATAAGTGAATACAGGGCGGGGAAGGAAACACCTGGTACAACTGGCCCTGGTCTCCGCCATGCGCGCACCTAGCTACTGTTGGTTGAAACGCGTTCATACAAGAGTGAGGGTGGAGCCTGTTGGGAAATGACGCTCACTGGATGGGCAAGGGTCGCGGACAGCAGAGGTTGAGAGCCCAGGCTGCTGACACATCGATGGACCAGCCGGGGTGGTGGGTGGCATCGAGCAATAGACCATGGGGAGGGGGGGAGAGGTCAGTGGTCACCCTTGATGGACCATGATGGAAGTGGCCAGAGATGATCCACGACAGGGCAGTGTAGGGGCTAGAGTAGCGCTGAGAAGCACTCTGCTTGCATGCATTTGGTGAAGGAGAGGGTTGCACTAGGTTAGGGTACCACTAGCTTCTAGCGTTTCCTGCAGAGAGACGGCGTGTTTTAAGTAGAACCGATATCACCTTATGGCAGTGGTGACAAAAAGGCATTCACGAAATTATGTAACTATGTTTGGTCTTTTATGAGAACTTTCAAGCATTGCCATTACTTTAAAGAAGTGGTGATACAGTGGGGACATTCCCGATCCAAGATGGCTGCCACATTCAGGACCATTGCTGTTAGCTTTTGGCAGCTTTATGTACACCACAAAGTGCTAGGAGGGGCAGAGCATTGGAGCTGTGGGCCTGGCTGAGATGAGCAGCACCTCCAAGGGGCCTTGGTCATGGGAAGGAGACTGCGCCCATGAGAGGTAGCAGCCCCGCCTGGTCAGGGTCATGCTATAACCATTCAAGATACCCAGCTGTCATCCTGGCTACTTTGCCTTGCTGAACTGTAGAGAAAAGAGGAAGAAACGCATTTATAGGTCATGAGCGACAGCTACAGCCCTGATGGGCTGTTATGTGGGAGGATCAAACCGTGACTGACACAGGAGACGAGCAATGGCTGACGGAGGTGACCCACTGACACTCTCTCTCTCTGTTATTATGTATTGATTTCATGCTCTCTATGGTGGTCTTGTCAACTTCAAAATCGCAGCCTTTACCAACATGAGTAAGAGAAGAGCCGGCGCATTGTAGCTCAACACAGCAAACTCAGGGTCTCTTGTTTTAATTCCGAGCTTGCTTAAAAATGTATTTGTTTTTTCAGTTTGAAAACCGTATTGCATATTTTTTGTTTGTTCATTTTGATATTGTCCTAAAGTGGTGTTTTAATTAAAAAAGTTCAGGGATTATTTTAAATATCTGACATACTGCAAACGAGGTGAATGCGCTACGAATATAAACTCTTGTTTTCTCCTCTGCTCGCCTGAAAACCTGCGCCTGCTGCAGCTTTGTAAATCATTAATGTGCTGGAAATGATTTTCCTTAGTGTGTAAAATTACTATTATTTTCAATGCTGATGATAAAGTTGTGCGATAAATGTAAACCGGACTGATGTGGTTCTTTGTGTATGGAGAGCCTCGCCGGCCCCTATGAAGGGGGATTCCCGGGATCAGAGGAAAGCGTGGGAAGTGGAAAGGAAATATTCGCAGGATCTCAGGAATGTTTGCAGATCTCACGATGTCTGGCAACATGAATACCTGGAGATAGTATTTTACAATCTCCTTGCAGAACATGACGGGGCCTGCAGGTGGCGGTGTGTGTCAAGGAACGCGCAGCAGTGTATTGCTGTTGTAAGATGGCTGTAGCACAATCTAGGGGTCCGATTCACAAAGGTAAACTTACATCAAAAATCTAAGGAACAGATTTACGGAAAGCGTACGCATTACACAGTTTTAAAGTTAGCAGGGCTATTGCAATATTACAAACATGGCCCATAAAACACAACTTCTCCCAACTATATAAAACAAAAGTTACAGCCATGAGAAGGCTTAAAAAGACAATGAATGCTGGTAGGGGTTATTATTTTGAAGTCCCCAGTAACATAGTTTGGGGCCAAATAGATGATGTAGACAGAAAGAGCACATTGTGGTCAATGTACGCCCTGCACAGGCTGTCAAAGCATTTTTGGACAAGTTTCTGTGCTATGAATATTTTAATATGTTGATATGACCGCAATGAAAATAGCATTTGTAAGAAACATGGTCATGTAAATATATAATTAGCCCCTAGAGGGAATAACCACACAAAAAGAAAATGGCAATGAATAATATGGTGTAACCATATATTTAGAGTTTAGTGCATTACATATTTTCAGAGATTGCAGGCCTATAGCAAAAATATTACAAAAAAGACCCATAAAACACAAACTATTCTCAGGTGTAAAACAAAAGTTCCATCCTCAAGAGGACTTAAATAGACACTGAATGGTGGAAGGAGTTATTATTTTAGGGTCCCCACTAACCTATTGTGGGCACTCAAAGTTGACGTAGACAGAAAGAGCACATTGTTTTGAATGTTTTGGTGGTGGGCCCTTTGTCCTAGAACCACCACAGGTTGAGTTATGGTCAAAAATGTTGTGAAAAAGAATGCTTGCAAAGCAATATGGGTTGAATTTCCCAAGTGCAGTGAATATTGCAGTATTGACTCTCCTGCTGTGCCGGAAGAGCCACTTTTGCTTTGAGGATTTCTGTTTTACCGTAAAGCATTTACAAATTTCAAGTGTTTTAAGGAAAGTGACACAAGAAATGACTCTGATTAGGTTACTGTGAACAATAGGACCAGCGTTCCAATCCTGTAGATCGATTCACGCTGTTGTGCCTGTTCACACTGTGAGCATCATGGCTGCCATGAAGCACGAATGAGAGAGACACAAAAATGGTTAACCCACGCTGAAGTATATCGACAATCGTGCTATAATCCATGTAATAGGGTCGGTCCCCAAGCTGGTAACAAAACCGCCCCAAGGCGGGACAAACATAAAGCATTTACCAATGACATAAAAGGATTTTTGGAAGTCAAGCCCACGAACGAGTAAAGTGGTGGGCGTTACACAGGCATGGTTAAAAGCCCACAATGCTTACAACAGGTCAAAACGCTTGCGCGCTCCACATAAAAATGAAGGGCCCTAAGAAGTGTTCAACAATAAGACCGATGGCTGAGGCTCTGGACACGACGAGTCTTCCACCCTGGCCTAGAGAAGGAAAACACTGCTGTCATTAGCAGAAGGACCGCAAGAGGGCGCCAGATTCTTCTTCTCTGAAAAGGAGTTTATTTATGTATTTGTGAGAAAGTAGCCTCTTTTCTAGCATGGTTACCCCCACTTTTGGCCTGTTTGTGAGTGTGTGTCAGTGTGTTTTTACTGTGTCACTGGGATCCTGCTAGCCAGGACCCCAGTGCTCATAGATAAAAACATATATGTCAGTATGTTTTGCCTGTCTCACTGGGATCCTGCTAGTCAGGACCCCAGTGCTCATAGTTTGTGGCCAAATGTGTGTGTTGTCAGTAGTGCTTGACTGTGTCACTGAGGCTCTGCTAAACAGAACCTCATTGCTTATGCTCTCTCTGCTTTTAAATGTGTCACTGTAGGCTAGTGACTTAATTTACCAATTTCAATTGGTACACTGGACCCCCCTTATAAGTCTCTAGTATATGGTACCTAGGTACCCAGGGCATTGAGGTTCCGGGTGATCCTTATGGGCTGCAGCATTTCTTTTGACACCAATAAGGAACTCAGACAAACCCTTACACAGGGCTGCCACTGCAGCCTGCGTGAAACAATGCACACATATTTCACAGCCATTTTCACTACACTTAAGTAACTTATAAGTCACCTATATGTCTAACCTTCACTTGCTAAAGGTTAGGTGCAAAGTTACTTAGTGTGAGGGCACCCTTGCACTAGCAAAGGTGCCCCCACATAGTTCAGGGCCATTTCCCGGGACTTTGTGAATGCGGGGACACCATTACACGTGTGCACTACATATAGGTCAATACCTATATGTAGCTTCACAATGGTAACTCCGAATATGGCCATCTAAGATCATGGAATTGTCCCCCCATTCCAAATGTGGTATTGAGGAGCCAGTTCCATGGATCCTGGGGGCTCCACTATGGACCCCCAATACTGCCAAACCAGCTCTCAGAAGCTTGCACTGCAGCTACAGCTGCTGCCACCTCACAGACAGGGTTCTGCTCTCCTGGGGTCTGAGCAGCTCAGTCCCAGGAAGGCAGATCAAACCATATCCTTTAGGAGCAGGGTGTTACACCCTCTCCCTTTGGAAATAGGTGTTACAGGCTGGGGAAGGGTAGCCTCCCCCAGCCTCTGGAAATGCTTTCAAGGGCACAGATGGTGCCCTCCTTTCATAAGCCAGTCTACACCGGTTCAGGGACCCCTTGTCCCCTGCTCTGGCTCGAAACTGGACAAAGAAAAGGGGAGTAACCACTCCCCTGTCCATCACCACCCTAGGGGTGGTGCCCAGAGCTCCTCCAGTGTGTCCCGGACTTCAGCCATTTTGCTTTGCAAGGTGTGGGGGCACTCTGGAGGGCTCTGAGTGGCCAGTGCCAGCAGGTGACATCAGAGACCCCCCCTGATATGTCCTTACCTGAGAAGGTAGCCGATCCTCCTCTCAGGGCTATTTAGGGTCTCTCCTGTGGGTTCTCTTCAGATTCTACTTGCAAGTTTCCAGCAGGAATCCTCTGCAACTACTACTTCATCCTCTGACCTCAGATCAACCGAAGCCTGCTCCAGGAACCGCTGTAACAGCAACAAAGTATCCACAAGGGATACTTTTCCTCTGCAACTTCAGCTCCAGCCAGCATCTCCAATAGTTTCCACGGTGTGCAAGCTCTGAAGACTCCCTGTCTTCACCCTGCACCAAAAAGACCGAAGAAATCTCCCGTGGGGTGACGGAGTCACTCCCTGCTCATGCAGGCACCTTCAAAGTCGACAATTGGTTCTTTTGGACTCCTCTCCTGGCAACCAGTGTGCTCCTGGGAACACAGAGGGTGGACCCCATCGACACAGTCTGTCCTGTGGTCCTGCTGTCCCAATTTGGAGGAGGTAAGACCTTGCATTCCCCCAGAATGACAGTACCCCTGTGCACTGTGTCTTCTTCACCTCCTGCATCCTCTGTGCACTATTTGCAAAATTGCTTTGTGCACAGCCTGGCCCAGGTCCCCAGTACTCTCTCCTGCGGCGCTCAGCTCGCTGAGTTGATCTCCAGCGGCGTGGGACCTTCCTTTGTAGTGCTGCACTAACTGCATTTTGCACCTACTTTGTCCCCGTGTCCTGGGACTCCCGTGGGTACTATCTGGTGATCTGGTGCTCTGAGGGCTCTCTGAAGTACTGAGAGCCCCCTCTCCCTCCTCACACAGAGTTGAGGCCCCCAGGCCCTTCCTGGGTCCAGATAGTGCCTAGTTGACGCAAAGCCCGACTTTGCCGGAACCAAGGCTTGTTGGATGAATCCAGCGCCAAAACTCACCTGCATCCAATTTCACGATGTGGGACATCCTTTGCATCATGCAGGAACCTGCTGGCATCTTCCTATGGTGCATTTCTGCAGTCTTCGTCCAACTGGGGACTCTTTTGCACCCTCTTCTGGATTGGCAGGTGCTCCTGTCCTTCCTGGAACCTCTTTTGATTTCTGGACTTGGTCTCCTTCTTTTGCGAGTCTTCAGGTCCAGGAATCCACTGTTTGTTGTTTGCAGACTTGGTTGGTCCTTGCAATAATTCCAATCACGAGGTGTAGTGTGTCCCAAGGAAACTTGCAGTACTTTACTCCTGCTTTTCTGGGCTCTGGGGTGGGGTCATTTACTTACCTTTACTGTATTCTTACTCTCCCAGCGATTCTGCACACACTGTACTTGTCTAGGGGGGAATTCATGATTCACATTCCACTTTCTTAGTATATGGTTTGTGTTGCCCGTAGACTTATTTTCTCCCATTGCATTCTAAAGCATTTCCTATTGTTTACACTATCCTATGTCTAATTACTTGCCTTATTTTGGTGTCTAGTGTATATATTGCGTATAATACTTATCTCCAGAAGGAGTATTGTCTCTAAGATTTGTTTGGTACTGTGTCACCCAAATAAACTACCCTTATTTTTGGTAACACTGAGTATTGTCTTTCCTTGTATATAAGCATTGTTTAACTATAAGTGGTATTGCAGGAGCGTTGCATGTCTCCTAGTTCAGCCTAAGCTGCTCTGCTACAGCTACCTCTATCAGCCTACGCTGCTAGAACACTACTACATTTCACTAATAAGGGATAACTGGACCTGGTATAAGGTGTAAGTACCCAAGGTACCCACTAAAAACCAGGCCAGCCTCCTACATTGGTGGTGCAGTGGTGGGATAAGTATTTGCAATTGCTTTACCACTTTGTTACTGGTGCTTTTCACAAGAAAAGCTTGCTCCAAGACTTAGAGCATATATAATATGTACCTAGAAGTAATTTTCTAACTTACTAAAAAGTTCTTTAAACTTTGAAAAGTTTTTACAAAGTTCTGAAAAGTTGTTTTCTTCTTTCTCTAAAAAGTTAGCTCTGTTATTCTATTAACGTTTTACTCACTTTCCTAAACTTTTTTTTCTTTCAATATGTCTTCTGTAGAAGCTACCCCTAGAGTTGTCAAAACTACCTATGAGAATCTAAACTTTAAAAGTGTGAGGGGTCTCTGTACTGAAAAAAGTTTAGGGATTGGGAAGAACCCCAATAAGAAGTTCCTCTTAAATCTTCTCCTCCAAGATGACCAGGGACTCAGCACTGGTCCAGATCAGACAGGGGAAGAGGTAGAGGATGGTTACAACCAGGAAGGCTCAGAGGAGCAACATGAAAATCCTGGGGAGGGTCCTTCCACAGATTTATCTGTTAACAAGCCCCTTCGTACAACTGGAAGTGGGAAGGGTTCACACACTAGTAGGGCTCCCTTCACCCCTAGAGGCAAGGTGTAGGAAAGTACCACCTTGCCTGGCATGTTACCCCCATATTTCACTGTATAATTGTTGTTTTAGTGTATGTGTCACTGGGACCCTGCCAGCCAGGGTCCCATTGCTCATATGTGTGCTCTGTATGTGTTCCCTGTGTGATGCCTAACTGTCTCACTGAGGCTCTGCTAACCAGAACCTCAGTGGTTATGCTCTCTCTGCTTTCTAAATTGTCACTAACAGGCTAGTGACCAATTTCACCAATTCACATTGGCATACTGGAACACCCTTATAATTCCCTAGTATATGGTACTGAGGTACCCAGGGTATTGGGCTTTCAGGAGATCCCTATGGGCTGCAGCATTTCTTTTGCCACCCATAGGGAGCTCTGACAATTCTTACACAGGCCTGCCAGTGCAGCCCGAGTGAAATAACGTCCACGTTATTTCACAGCCATTTACCACTGCACTTAAGTAACTTATAAGTCACCTATATGTCTAACGTTCACCTGGTGAAGGTTGGGTGCAAAATTACTTAGTGTGTGGGCACCCTGGCACTAGCCATAGTGCCCCCACATCGTTCAGGGCAAATTCCCCGGACTTTGTGAGTGCGGGGACACCATTACACGCGTGCACTGTACATAGGTCACTACCTATGTACAGCGTCACAATGGTAACTCCGAACATGGCCAGGTAACATGTCTAAGATCATTCTGGCATTGGGGTGACAATTCCATGATCCCCTGGGTCTCTAGCACAGTACCCGGGTACTGCCAAACTGCCTTTCCGGGGTCTCCACTGCAGCTGCTGCTGCTGCCAACCCCTCAGACAGGTTTCTGCCCTCCTGGGGTCCAAGCAGCCCTGGCCCAGGAAGGCAGAACAAAGGATTTCCTCTGAGAGAGGGTGTTACACCCTCTCCCTTTCGAAATAGGTGTGAAGGCTGGGGAGGAGTAGCCTCCCTCAGCCTCTGGAAATGCTTTGATGGGCACAGATGGTGCCCATCTCTAAATAAGCCAGTCTACACCGGTTTAGGGATCCCCCAGCCCTGCTCTGGTGCGAAACTGGACAAAGGAAAGGGGAGTGACCACTCCCCTGACATGCACCTCCCAGGGGAGGTGCCCAGAGCTCCTCCAGTGTGTCCCAGACCTCTGCCATCTTGGATTTAGAGGTGCTGGGGTCACACTGGGCTGCTCTGAGTGGCCAGTGCCAGCAGGTGATGTCAGAGGCTCCTTCTGATAGGCTCTTACCTCTCTTGGTAGCCAATCCTCCTTCCTTGGTAGCCAAACCTCCTTTTCTGGCTATTTAGGGTCTCTGCTTTGGGGAATTCTTTAGATAACGAGTGCAAGAGCTCAACAGAGTTCCTCTGCATCTCCCTCTTCACCTTCTGCCAAAGGATCGACTGCTGACTGCTCAGGACGCCTGCAAAACCGCAACAAAGTAGCAAGACGACTACTAGCAACCTTGTATCGCCTCATCCTGCCGGCTTTCTCGACTGTTTCCAGGTGGTGCATGCTCTGAGGGTAACCTGCCTCCTCCCTGCACCAGGAGCTCTGAAGAAATCTCCTGAGGGTCGACGGACTCTTCCCCCTGCAACCGCAGGCACCAAAAGACTGCATCACTGGTCCTCTGGGTCCCTTCTCAGCCCGACGAGCGTGGTCCCTGGAATTCAGCAACTCTGTCCAAGTGACTCCCACAGTCCAGTGACTCTTCAGTCCAAGTTTGGTGGAGGTAAGTCCTTGCCTCCTCATGCTAGACTGCATTGCTGGTTACCATGTGATTTGCAGCTGCTCCAGCTCCTGTGCACTCTTCCAGGATTTCCTTCGTGCACAGCCAAGCCTGGGTCCCCAGCACTCTATCCTGCAGTGCAAAACCTTCTGAGTTGTCCCCCGGCATTGTGGGACTCCCTTTTGTGACTTCGCATGGACTCTGGTTCACTTTCCTTCCAAGTGCCTGTTCAGGTACTTCTGCGGGTGCTGCCTGCTTCTGTGAGGGCTCCCTGAGTTGCTGGGCGCCCCCTCTGTCTCCTCCTCCAAGTGGTGACATCCTGGTCCCTCCTGGGCCACAGCATGATCCAAAAACCTCTACTGCAACCCTTGCAGCTAGCAAGGCTTGTTTGTGGTCTTTCTGCATGGGAACACCTCTGCAAGATTCATCGTAACGTGGGACATCCGTCTTCCAAACAATAAGTCCCTAGCTCTCTTCTTTCTTGCAGAACTCCAAGCTTCTTCCAACTGGTGGCAGCTTCCTTGCACCCTCAGCTGGCATTTCCTGGGCTCCTGCCCACTCTTGACACTGTCGCAACTATTGGACTTGGTCCCCTTGTCTTACAGGTACTCAGGTCCGGAAATCCACTGTTGTTTCATTGCTGGTGTTAGTTCTTCCTGCAGAATCCCCCTATCACGACTTCTGTTCTTTCTGGAGGTAGTAGGTGCACTTTACACCTACCTTTCAGGGTCTTGGGGTGGGCTATTTTTCTAACCCTCACTGTTTTCTTACGGTCCCAGCGACCCTCTACATGCTCACATAGGTTTGGGGTCCATTCGTGGTTCGCATTCCACTTTTGGAGTATATGGTTTGTGCCGCCCCTCTACCTATGTGCTCCTATTGCAATCTATTGTAATTCTACACTGTTTGCATTACTTTTCTTGCTATTACTTACCTAATTTTGGTTTGTGTACATATATCTTGGATCTATATAACTTATCTTCATACTGAGGGTACTCACTGAGATACTTTTGGCATATTGTAATAAAAATAAAGTACCTTTATTTTTAGTATATCTGTGTATTGTGTTTTCCTATGATATTGTGCTATGATATAAGTGGTATAGTAGGAGCTTTGCATGTCTCCTAGTTCAGCCTAAGCTGCTCTGCTATAGCTACCTTTTATCAGCCTAAGCTGCTAGAAACACCTCTTCTACACTAATAAGGGATAACTGGACCTGGCACAAGGTGTAAGTACCTCTGGTACCCACTACAAGCCAGGTCAGCCTCCTACACCAGGTCACTAGGGTGGCCCCTGTTAGAGACAGATCTGCCTCTGCAGATTCCCATGTGACCTCGGTTTCAGAGGCATCCCACAGATCTAACCCTGAGGACCAGTCCCTAGATAGGGAACTCAGAAAGCTGAGGTTAGAAGAGGCCAGACTGAGGATAATACAGCAAGAGTTGGCCTTAGACAGGGAATCCCTGGCTGTGGAAAAGGAAATGCAGGGGTTGTGGTTAGTTCCCCATGGTGGCAGCAGTAGTTTCAGATATTCAAATGTTAGGGAACTTTCATTTGACTCTAGGAATCTGCATAAAGTTGTCCCTCCTTACATGGATGGTGATGACATCTATAAGTGGTTTGCTGCACTTGAGAGGGCCTGTAACATTCAGAGGGTACCTCATGTACTTACTTGCCCTGTTTTGGAGTTTAGTGTATACATTGTGTATAATACTTACCTCCAGAAGGAGTATTGTCTCTAAGATGTTTTTGGTACTGTGTCACCCAAATAAACTAACTTTATTTTTGGTAACACTGAGTATTGTCTTTACTTGTGCATAAGTACTGTGTCACTATAAGTGTTATTGCATGAGCTCTGCATGTCTCCTATTTCAGCCTAAGCTGCTCTGCTATAGCTACCTCTATCAGCCTAAGCTGCTAGAACACTACTAATCTACTAATAAGGGATAACTGGACCTGGTATAACGTGTAAGTACCCAAGGTACCCACAACAAACCAGGCCAGCCTCCTACAGTATTTAAAAAAAAATAGTTTGCATTGTTTTATAGCATGAACATTACCCGAAGGTGCCACACATATGTCATTGCATGAATGGTTACAGAGGGTTTAAGAATGACCAAATATTATCAAATATAGTTAAATAAGTTCTAGAATTACAAAATGGTAAGTTATAGAAAAAGGAAACAAGTTAAACAGTAGGTATGTACAGCAGTGAAACATTTCTAAACACCTAACTATTGTGTCCTCCCCAGCCTGTGTACCCACTTATTAATACTCCACACACAGAGTTATGGAATTAAACATCTTTATTCTTCAGCATGTGACCGTGAAATCAACATTCTAAACTTGCCTTCACTGTACCAAATTCTAACACTTAATGGGCATGGCCATTGGGCACAGTGGCATGTAGGGTGGCCCAAATTAGGCCCCCCTATGCCACTTAAAAAAAATATATATATACTTACCTGTACTTACCTGGGATGGGTCCCCCCATCCATGGGTGTCCTCCAGAGGTGGGGGAGGGTGGCAGGGGGTGTCCCTGGGGGCAGGAAAGAGCACCTCTGGACTCCTTCCATGGTCAGATACCATGGAAGTGAGCCCACAGGTCCCTTAACGCCTGCCCTGACCCAGGCGTTAAAAATTGTTGCACATCAGGCTGTGGGCCGTTTTTTAAGGCCCGCCCCCTCCTGTGCGTCAAAATGACACTGGAGTATAAATAAGGCGCACAGGCCTTAAAGTAATTTTTTGGGCAGGAATGCCTACCTTGCATGTCATTAACGCAAGGCAGTTTCCCGCATCCAAAAAATTACGCACACTGAGGAATTTTGACATCTGCGGGCTCGGGCGTCAAAGTTTAAATATGGTGAACGGTTTGAGCCGAATGTGTGTCAAAAAATTTTATGCACATTTGGTGCAAACAGAGTATAAATATGCCCCCAAGTGTCTCATCGTACAGATTGAGTAAGGTCGGGCCAAGGATAGACCCTTGGGGGAACCATTGCTCAACCACCTTTGGTGTTGAGAGACATTCATCAGATTTATCCTCCGGAATCTGCCCATGAGGAATGATTTGAACCATTTAAGGACCACACCATCACAGCAAATTGAAGGACCGTGCTAGCAATCCCCATTTGATTTTTGAGTGTGTCTCGGAGCATGTGGGGGTAGACCACATCAAAGGCTGATGATAGTGAAGGATCTAGAGGCAGGAGCTGCTTCAGTCTAGGATTCGAAGTGCATTATAAGCTACCTGTAGTATTGGTCTTTCTGTGCTGTAGCCTTAATTGAAACCGGATTAGTATTTGTTGGGTGAGCTGCTTCGCTATACACCTTTGGATGATTTTTGTGAGGAAAGGCAGATTGGAAATCGGGTAATAGTTGTAGAGGTAATTAGTATTGGCTGAGGATTTTTTTTGAGGAGTGGGATGACTTCTCCAGTTTTGAGGCACTCTGGAAATGCTCCTTGACTGAGGGAGAGTGTCACCAATTTTGTCCAGTGGGGGAGCATAGGAATATAAAGTTCTTTGTTAATGTTACCAGCATTTGGATACACAATGTGGTTTGAGGGTTTAGTTTTCAAGATGATTTTGATTAAGTCTTCCTCCATAATGGTGTTAAAGTTTCCAAGTGTCTTTGGATTTGCACATCAGGGGAGAGGAAGGGTGTACTTCTTGAAGTAGGAAAACATGTTATGAAAACAAAAACAAATTTGTCTCAGGCTCTAAAAACCTAAGCACAACAGCTGGCTGGAGGCTAGAGCCAGCTAAAAGGTCTTAGATCTGAGTCAGTTATTGGCAAGTATGTTTACGGGCAGCAGTCTGGGGGTGTTCTCCAATAGGAGGAAGCTGGCAAAGACCTGCAGCCCTTTGAGAACAGTTATAATTACCTGTCATTAAACATGGCCAGGGTGTGGCTGTTCACATCACTGATAAGGCAGTTCTCTGGAAGGGAAACAATTTATTGTGAGGTCACTGCTGTGTGCACACTACAGGATGATGCCAAAATCGTCCCTGCTGAGAATATGGTTATGTCAAACATAATCATGGTTTAAAATTATAGTCTTGTATAACATAGTTTTATTCAATTTAGTTGTATAAAACATCATTTTTTGATTAGTTTGATAAATGTCAGTTCTTTTACTAATATAGTTTGTAGATTTTAACACAATTAAAAAAAAAATAATAATTAGAATTTGCTAATTTATTAGTAGTCAGTCAAGAGAACTTTATTTCGGCTACAAGAGCCATAAAAGCACATAGCAACAATAAATAAGCACACAAGGTTATATAAAATATGTACAGTACATGTAACTAGATACAAATAATAAAATTAAATGCATTCCTAGAGTGAATTGATACATTCTTTCTAAAACCATTATACAGATAAAAGTTTTCCTCTGAGAATCCAACTTGCCCCAAGGAACTTGGCAACAGCAATCACTAACGTCGGGCAAGTCTCTGATCTGAGAATGCGGAAGACTATGTCGGATCTGCGAACTCCCAGCAGTCTACAAGCCGGGCCAGCCATTGCCTATGAGAGGCAGCGTATGCAGAGCAGATAAATAGGACATGAGGGAGGTTATCAATGGGTGCTTTGGAAGCTGGGCAGATGGTTGTTTCTTCGTGTGACCAGCGACTGGTAAGTAATCTTAGTGACAAGGTGCCAATGCGGAACTGGAAGTACAACTTCCTTTCTCTTGGCACCGTGATTATGTCCCAGAAAGCCTCATATTTGCACATCTCTTTTAGGTTGGCAAAATCACATGATAGTGTAGCGGGAAGTGCAGCCCCCAGATCTTCAGAGTCTTCCGTTTGCCAACACAATTTTTTTAGGTCACTTTTTGAAGGAAAAGAGGTAGAAGTTGGAAAATCCCAGAGTTCCCTAAGGCCAAGCAAATAAAGTAGCCCCTTGATGTGTCTGAGCTAGGGGATACTATAAGAATGGTCAGCTTCTAAGATGACCTGCAGGGCTACAGTAAAGGAGGCGAGCTCTGGGATAGTCCAAAGACGCCACCAGTACAAAAGGGGACGTAGGCCGGCTTTGTGGCCAATGCGTTTCATGTCTAGGTCCTTAAAAAGGGAGAACAGTGGAGTACTTGGCAGGAGGGACACGACATTTCTTAGGATATTATTTTCGGAAATCGTTATTTCTTGGGCTTTGGCATAGCCCCACAGTTCAGCCACGTAAATGTCTGAGCTCACAGCCTTAGATTCACATATACGGCTTGCAGGGCGTATTAGTTTGGTATGGGAGAGCTTAAAATCCTTTAATAAAACCCCTGTTGTTTGCTTTAGTTTTAGTGCTTGCTTTGCAATATGTGATTTCCAAGACATTTTTTCAGTCAACATTATGCCCGGGTAACTAAATGTGCCCACCTTTTCAAGTGGGGTACCCTTGAGAATAAACTTCCCTCTAAAGGATCTGTGGGGATTGAGCGTCATCAATTTTGTTTTAGAAGCATTGATTTCAACTCCCTGTGTGGAACAAAATTCCTCAAAAGCACGTGAGGAGTTTCCGTAATCCGCTTGGGGTCTTGGATATCAGGAGTGTATCATCTGCAAAGAGTAAGACCGGAATTTTCTGTGTGCCTAACAATGGTGCGTCAGCCTCCACTCTGAGTAGAGAGGGGACAATATCATTAATGTACAAGGAGAACGGGGGGCAAGTAAACACCCTTGCCATACACTCCTTGACACCTTGATTCTGTCAGTTAGCTGCCCCGTGGCATCCCACCTAACATGTGCATAATTCCCTCATGGAGCTGAATTAATAGTACATGAATGTGCTCGGGGATTCCCAGTAGGGAAAGGACTTCCCACAGCTTGTTACGGGGTACTAGGACGAATGCAGATTTCAAATCCACAAAAGCAACATACAGGTTCCCTTTGCCAATAAAAACTGTTTTCCAGTATAAAAGCAAAAATCTAAGGGCTTGCTCAATGGTAGATATTTTTTAATGAAAACTTGCCTGGAGGGGACTAAGGATGTCGTGTTCGGTCATCCAGTCTTGAATCTTGCCCAAAAGGCAGTTACAGAACACTTTCTGCATGCAATCTATTAAGCTAATTGGCCTATAATTACAGGGGAGGGCTCTGTCACCCTTTTTAAAAATCGGGACAACAATGGCCCCCTTCCAGGACTCAGGGATTGGCGCCCCAGATGCTATTGCATTTGCTATGATGGTGATATATCTCGACCAGATTGCAATGCCGGTTAAGAATAGGTCTGCTGGAACACCATCCGAGCCAGGTGCCCTACCACACTTTAGAGTACCTAAGGAATATGCTATGTCCATTTGGGAGAACAGTTGCAGCACTGGAGGGGTGGGTGTTAGCGTAATATTTGAGCAGGGGTCCTTATGTTCAGAAATTGTACTATCATGGTCATAAGAGTACAACCCACTAACATGGTCTACCCAGTCCTTTGGAGCAATATTAGTTGTAATGTTCAATTTGCTGTTTCCTGGGCCGCGTGCTACCAGGGACCAGAACTCACTCCAGTTCCTCTCACGTGCAGCGTCACTAAATGCTGCCCACCACTTGTCATCTTGTTCACGTTTGGCTTTGCAGACAGCTGATTTGTAAGACTTTCTAGCTGAGTCGAATGGTGTTTACATCCTTAGATTTTATAGCTTGGATTAAATGCTTGCTTGAGGAATGGCACTCTTTGTTAAACCAGCTATGCCTACCCTTTAGCCTCTTGCCATCAGGAGCTATATGTACTGAGAAGTGGGCCGCAATACCCTTGAAGCATGAGGTGTGAGTTAAGCTTATTTCCTCATTGGGGATTGCGGGACCTGCCTCTAAACCCATCAATGTGGTCCTCAAGGTGTTGTTAGCAGCATTGATGAGCGCGGGTCGAGCCAGAACCTTATTCGACTAATTCCCACTCATGCTATTACTGAGGTTTTAATCATGGACAAGTGGTTACACAAAGCTGACATCTGGCTTGAAAGAGGGTTAGGTTGATGACTAGGGGCCACAGTCTTATGTCGACTAGAAAATAATCAATTCAACTACTATGGTTGACTTTGTTATATGTGTGACAACCCTTTGCGTCTGATTTGGTCCTGCCGTTGAGTGCCCTGAGTCCAAATTCCATGGTCAATGATTTTACTTGGACAGCAACCTGCGTCCACCTTTTGATGGGCGGGATATCCAGGGCAGGGATAGACCATGCCCGATCCTCCTCGTGGGTGGATCCAAGATCATCCCAGTCAAGAGGTTCAAATGTGACATTGAAGTCACCTGCCACATTGATTGGAGACCCGACCTCCCAACCCCTTTAGTGTAGATGTTAAAAATTATCACAACTGCGCCTGTCCCGAATGATAGGCGAAGACCTAACAGGTCAGGGGAATCAATAGATAGCTGTGATATGCAGGAGTTAGTGATGTTCTAGTCCAAATGGTTAAACCCCCAGAAGGCCTGCCCCTGATACTGGGCAAAGCAGGGATATAAAAATTTGAATAGCCAGTTCGAAAGAGTGGATCGATCGACCATGTCTCCTGGAGAAGACATATGTGGTGTTCCTCAATAAAGGAGGTAAGGGACGGGAGGGGGATGATAGATCTCAAACCTGCCACATTCCATGAGACAAGTCGTACCCCAGTGACTGTAGGGACCTCCCTGTCCACTGACGTGATATTTGAAGGTTTAGCTACCAGAGGGTGGTTTGACAGGTGGAGTTGGTTGAGGGGGGTCGTTATCACTATTGCCCAGCAGGTCCTGGGTTGAGTGCTGGTATCCATCCAGGGGAGCTGGACTAACCCTAGGTGAGGTGTTCTCATGCTTGGCTGTCTGTTCTTGGAGTGGTAAGTGATGTTCATGGGGAAGGGAAAGCACAATGTTATCACTCTTGTGCAATGGGTCAGGGGCGGTCTGGTGGAATCTGTGGAATTTAGTAGTAGTATGTGGGTTTGTAGGACATTAGGGCACGGAGTTTTTTAAATGTAAATTATTAGTGTTAATTTGTAAGGAAAGTTTATGTAATTTATTTTTAATTAAAAAATTAATTATGTTAGTTAGTAAATGTATGAACTGGTATTTAAGTATATGTTGATTTGTAAGGAATTGTTAATTGGTTGATTAGCTTATTTAATTTTTAAATTGCATTAATTAAGTAAATATTTAAGAAGTGTTATAACTGTTATTGTTTTATTTAATGATTCTTTTACTATTTATTTATTTTTCTAATATTTAATTTTTTAGACATTTTAATTATCGGTGTTTAGTTTTTAGGAAAGGACGGAGGGAAGTGTTTTCATTTAAAATAGTTTTAATTTTTTTTAATAAATATTTTTTCATGTGCAATATAAACATTTGTATTTTTTAACTTTAATTGTATTTGTTTTATATTTAATGAGTACATTGATTATTTTGAATATGGTTTGCACTTATTTGAATTATATTCAAATGCTTTATTTTAAAAATATAGCAGAGAAAATAGTAAATCGGAACCCTTTAAAGCTCAGCGGTTTTCCTCTTGTTGCTTAGATTGAAGTGGTAATGGTAAATCTGACTGGTCCGAAAACACTATCCCTACTTTTGCTTACGTTGGAGGGTGAATAGTAAATATGGCCCCTCCAACGTCCAACGCTTTCCCTACTTCTGCTTACGTTGGAAGGTGAATAGTAAATATGGCCCCTCCAACGTCCAACGCTTTCCCTACTTCTGCTTACATTGGAGGGTGAATAGTAAATATGACCCCTTCAATCTCCAACGCTTTCCCTACTGTTGCTCAGATTGGGGTGGGAATAGTAAACCTAACCCCTCCAAAGCTCAACACTTTCCTTATATTTGCTTACGTTGGAGTATGAATTGTAAATCTAACTCCTCCGGTGTCAAACATGTTGCTTAGACTGGAATCGGAATAGTAAATCTAACTCCCTGAAAGTCCAACACTTTCCCTACTTTTGCTTACATTGGAGAGAGAATTATAAATCTAACCCCTTGAAAAGCCAACATTTTTTGAGTGAGAAAAGTAAATCTGACCTCTTCAAAGTTGATCGCTTCCCCTACTTTTGCTTATGTTGGAGTGGGAAGAATAAATCTGATCCTTCAAAGTCCAACACTTTCCCTACTATTTATTAGTCAGGATTGTTAATATCTATTTTACATTTTATATTGTTTTTTAAAGTATTTTTCAATTATTTCTCAAATTAAACAATTTGCAAATTCTTATTTTTATTTTATTTTTTGGGAATAGTCACTTCTTAATGTTATTTCTTTATACAATTAGCTATATGTTTTTGTTTTATATATGATTCTTAATCGTTTCTTATTGTGATGATTATTTACATTTTTAATGTAATTTATTTATTTTTTAATAATTGTTTATTTTTTAAAGTGTATACCTTTTAAAAAATGTTATTTCATAGTTTTTTTTAAATATTAATTTTATTTATTTTTAGTGATATTGTTACTTTAAACTTTAATTTCTCAATTAAAATAAATCTAATGCTAAATATAGTAGGTTAAATATATGTGTCTGTTTTTTTGGCAATATTTTCTCCAACATATTTTTGTCTCAATATTTTTGCACGTTAAATACAAAGGGGCAAATTTATGAAAAGTGGCCCATCATGTCATGATGCACCACTTTTCCTGCGCCCCATTGGCCCCCCTAACGCCACCATGTGTGCTCCGTATTTATGATGCAGCGCACCTTGGTGCACGCTAAGGAACTTGCATAATAAATTTTGACGCTAATTTGGCACTTTGCAGGATTAGCACCAAAAATATTGACGCTAATCCTGCAAAGTGACAGGAGGCCCATTGAAAACAATGGGGGCCTTATTTTAACACCTGCCATAGGCAGGCGTTAAAAATGACGCTAAAAATAGCGCAGTGGAATCTCATAGATTCCACTGCGGCATTTCTCTGGGCCTCCAACTGCCGGAATGCCTCCCTTGCATACATTATGCCTGGCGCAGGCATAATGTGGTGCAAGGGTTTACAAAGTGGCACAGTGTGTGCATTGCGCTACTTTGTAAATATGGCGCAGAGTTTTAGCCAACCTTACGCCACATTAGTGTAAAAAAATGACGCTAATGTGGCACAAGCTGGTGATAAGGGCTCCTTAAATCTAGCCCAAAGTATGTAAACAAAAGATTTTTGCTCTCTATATTTTTATGTGATATTTGTGAATTGCATATTTGTTTTCTTGATATTATGTCAGACAACTGCACTGGGGCTGTTGTTCCACTCTGTCCTCTACTGAGTGGTCATACGTGACCTGTGGAGGTTTCATACCCTCTCCACCATTGGTACCTGCCAAGGCCCTGCATCCATCCATCCATGAGCCTGGTGCCCAGTCTTGTAAAAAGCTAAAGTAGGGCCCGGGGAAGCAGTTTGTGGTGCTCACTCAGGCTTGTAAGCATAAATAGAACAACACTTTAGTGGGGTAGAAAGCACAGTATTTGGCACCATCTAGTGACTTTACTGTATTAGCTATATCAAAATATACATGTCAGGGCTGTTTTTGTAATTCTTTTAAATACATTTTAGAGCCCTCACCTCCTGCTCATTGGCCCCGGAGGGCTCACTTCAGCCTGGCTTATTACTGACAGAAGGATGGACAAACTATCCTCTACCCCTCCTGCTTCCAACTGCGACTGAGTGGTTGTCAAAGAGGGAGTGATTTGAATTAATGACTTACTGAGGGAGCGAAAGGGAGTCAGTGAGTTCCTTTTATAGCAGTGAAGAAACCCATTAATGCAGCATTGGCATATCTGACAAGGCAGATACAGATGGGTAGACTTACTGACATTTGCAATGGGTTACGTCACAAAAGTGATGCAAACCAGCTCAAAAATGTGTTGTTTACTTATCAGTGCAAAATTTGTTGTGCACTGAAAAGTTGCCTAAAAGTACGCAAAGTAGTGCCAGCGATAGTTTGCATTACTCAGTGCCAAGGAGGCATCCCGTGGATGGTACATGGCCATTTCCATCCAACCAACCATGGTTTTAAATGCAAAACCCTATCTATCAAAAATTTGAGACAGAGTTTTGTGTAAAAAACTAAGACCATTTGAAATCAGGCGTTAAAGGGAGAAATGTTTTAATTTGTCCTTTTTTCCGTCTTTGCATGTGTGCCGCACTGTACAGAACACATACAAAGTAGGGAAAGTTTTAAATGTAGTCTAAGCATAATATTTTGTACTGGAAGGATGCCCTTCCAGTACAAAATCTATGCTAGATTCACGCATAAAGCCTTGCACATCACGCACACGCCCTTGCACTATGGCACAAAAATGTTGCATGGCATTCAGCAGCAGAATTCTGTGCCGGTGCTAGGGAGAGGGGAGGGGAAAGCTACATCTCTGTAGATATGGTGCTCTCCTTCTCACACAATGGAGCTCAGCATTTGTAGCATCTGTGCTTCTTTTTGTGAGAGTTTGGTAAATCTGCCTGCGACGGGCTGGAACCAGTTTGCCCGACTCGGACCTCGCTTGTGCTGACGCTGCCACTGGTGGCCACAGGCAGCCTGGCTTCCCATCCCGTGATTGGCTGGGAGATCGGGAGTGGCGGGATGTCAGGAGGTCAAAACCGCCGCTGTCCGAACGTACGGCGAGGTTGTGAGGAAGGAGTTGGAGGCGAGGGAGCAGCCGTGAACCAATCCTCGAAGGAGGAATCCGGAGGAAGAGAGGCGGACGATGGAAACGGAGAGCGGAGCCCAAGTAGGAGCCGGAGACAGCGGGAACATTTGTACACTGGAGGAGACGGGTGGAGACGCGTGACGGAAGCCCCTATACCCAGCAACCGGGAGGACGAGCCGCTGCATCCGGCCACGCTTCTGGAGAAGCGTGGCAGTTCAGGTGCGTGGGACCACGTTCCTGAACCAGAGTGAGAGAGTGAGTGAGGGGAGGAAAAAAGAGAGAGAGAGAGTGACAGAAAAGGGGCACGTGAACAATAGGGGGGGGAGAAAACAAACCGGGGGAGACATAGAACTTACCAATGACCACCATAGAGCACAATACCCAGAATAGACCACCTAAGGCACTGCGCACAGGATAATGAGCACTGAAGAGGAATAACAAGACAGAAAGCATATAAGTTAGATCAAGACAAGAACCAGTCTGAGAAACGTACCTCTGAGAAGAACAGTGAGACAGGAAAGAAACATAAGAAAGACTTAAGGTAATGAACAAATAGATGCGATTACCTGGTCCACTTACCGATATTATTCTCTTCTCTCCACGTGCGCCTCCCGGGGAGCACCCTACGAAAGAAGGGAACAGAAAGAGAAGAGTGAAAAAACAAAACCGCAAAGAACACCCCACCAACCTATACCCAGCATCTGAAGACTAACAATTACGTACCTGATCATTTCCACATAAATTACTCCAAATAAAACTTCCTTGTTGTCACAAGTAGAACTCTGTCCAGAGTGTTTCATCCACTACCATACGGTCACACTGCCCAGCATGTGTTAGGCCCTCAAATTTGCATAGAACATGACATCACAAGAAGTGAGCACACAAGAAGAGCCACCAATTGACTATTAATCATTTGGTGATATTGAACTGATTTTCCAAGAAGCAGTTTTCCTGGTGCGAACATCAGTAAACAATAAAAACATAAATAATATCCATAATGATATAAGTACATATATTTTAAATCACTGTTATGTGGAAATACACTGTATTAGTCACACTGGGTTGAAAGATTTGACCTAGATCTCTTAAAAGCCTACCTTTACTCAAATGCTAACAAATTGTTTCCAGGTTGGTGCATTATTAAGTATGTGGGAGTGGTATAGCACACACCTAGCCAAGAAGTAGAGGGGAACTGTACAGGGTCAAAGCCAAAGACACAGTTAACATGTTATTTGGGGGGTAGCTGGTTTGTGGGCAGTTACTGCATTATGATGTAGTGTTCTTCACAGAGGTGAATATTCTCTATTTTCCTAAAATGGAGCTTGGTCGGGCTGTCCAGATTGATATACAGATATCATCCCAGATCCTTGAAGCGTAGATGGAGACAGTCTTTTGCCTTGTTTGTGTTTCTTTTTTGCACTTCTTCATCTTCCGACTGAAGGTGTCCCTGCTGCAGGTGTGTGGAGAGCCACCAGAGATGGTCAGCATGTCATCCAAGTAGGTAGTGGTGGCCATCATGATGGCTTTGTAGATGATGCAGCTGCTTCTGAAGGTGGTGCAGGCTGGCAAGGGAAGCCTGTGGAGTTCCATTAGGATGAGGGGGTGGTGGTCATATTTCTTCAGCCCTGATGTGGTGTGCTGCAGTATGTAGGAAGCCCCAAAGTGTGGATTAAAATCCGCAAATGGTTTCCTAGATACCCAAAGGAAGATAAGGTGTGTGGCACAGACGCTTTTCCTGCAAGAAAGATGTGAAAGCAAACAAAACATTGGAAAACAACTTGGCTTTTACTAAAGGATTCACTCAAATCACTGTAAAATTAAGCAATGGGATATAGTGAGATAAATCTGAGTTACAATGTTTATATTTTTATTTGAAAGATTATAAAGCACTGGTCAGACTTAGGAAATAGGCAGCAGAGAGCTTTACAAGCAAATCATTGTTTCTTAGGGCTTTCTCTGACAGTGATGATCCTTCTGGATTTTCAGCTCAAACGTGCATTGATAAATGTGACACTACCAGAATATATATGTAGGACTAAAAGGGTTTAATGGCATGTGTCCTGAGCCATGGCTACAAGACTCTCATCAATCCCCTCTGCAGCCGTTAATGGTTCTAATACTAATTATTAGTGTACACATGGGAGGTTCCAAAGAGTACTTCCTTTCGTAAATTAGCATGATGCGGATTTAAGTTACAGATTTAGGATCTAGCTTTTTTCACCTGCATACAGTGTTTTTTTCCCAATTTTGCAGCACACTTGGAAAGCACATGCCCGCACAGAATTAAATAATGCTGAGAGCTGGTTCACTAATTGACCTATTTCTTTCAGCCTCACAATGCTGGACTATGGATGAGAGGCCCAGGGAAGGAAGGCCAGCCCTCTAGGGTTGACAGCCGGCCGGTATTTCAGAGGCATGGTCAGTATTTTGTATTCCTAAACTAGATGGAATATTGGATATAGGAGCAAAACCCAATATTTTTTGGTTTTCTACGGGAGGGCCAAGGCGGATGTGCATACAGTTGGTCCTCGTCTGTAGGTTAGACAGAAAAAAGAGAGGTAGCAGTGGTCTAACGTGTACAGCACTTCCCTAAGTTCAAGTCTGAAAACACAGACTGCTCGATAAGTGGCAGCACTATGCTACCAAAATAGTACCATATAGTATGAGAGAAAATGCCTCAACAACCGTGCATAAAATGCCCCTAGAGCAGTTTACAGTAGTCCCACAATGGAGAAAGGCCATCCAATCAGTCCAGTGTGTAAGAACTTTTTTTAGTCTAAAAGAAAAGGCAGCTGACACGTGTTTCGTCGATGATGACTTTTTCAAGGCTGCAAAAATACAATATTAAATAGTGTGCATAAAGCAAAACATAATATAAAACTGTACTGAAATTAATGCCAACCTCCATGCAAGAAACACATCACAGATATGTAAAATACGTACAATGCCTATTGGTACTATAGACCCAGTACCCAAGAAAATGAACCATCGTGAAAAAAGGTTGAGACCCAGAAATTCAAGATATGTTACTCACACAAAAAATGCTTGAAAAATCAAGAATTCAAGGAAAACGAGTTATAAAGCCAAGAGCCCACAGAATCACCCGTAGTACGCAAACCACTAGGAAAGTGAACCACCATAAACAGAGTTACCTAGTAAAGTTAAAAAATGGCCACAGGCATACAACAAAGACACTTGGCTCTTCTCGAGTGGTGACATCAGTGGCGTAACAAAACTTGAGGGGGGCCTCCCTGCAAAGGGGGCCCCACTGACTCCATCAGGAACTCGGGGGCAGCGGGGGCTAATGTTATGCCACTGCATGATATATAAAGTTTGGGGCATTTTATGGGGATTTGGAGCAGGACAGGGCAGCAAGTCATCTGAAAGCACAGGAATGTGCCATATCTATAGCATACAGAGCATTCCTGTCCCTTCTCTCTGCACCGGCACCATTTCGGCACCCCAGCACCAACACAGGCACCTCTGCACCATGGTGCAAGGGTGTCTGTGTTGCGTGCAGGATTGTGTTTGTGCAGGAAGGGACACCTTTCTCACAAAAGCAATACTGGTTCAGCAGTCTGCACCACCGGACCATCACAAGAGTGACAGAACAGTGGCGCAAGAGGCTCGTAAATATGCCCTTTAGTTCCACTCTATTTTGTTTTTTCATATTTTCGCTGCAGTATTTCTGCAGTTGATATTCTGAGACAGAACCAATTCCTCAGAAGTGAAAGCTTGTTTGCTTACTCAAACCTGAACTAGAAACGTCAGGAATGACAACCTTGGTAATGGTGAAGTGCCCAGACCTGCTGAACCACAAGTGCATTGATAGTGGTGATTTCCGACTCTTCTACATGAGTGTCCAACCATATATCAGTCAAAAAGGTAGAGAAAGCCATACGTTACGGTTTTGGAGCCACAATTTCTGTAGCATTGTAAGGTAATTCTACGGGTCCCATAATCGGAGTATGTGGCACTATCAGTTAACTGGCACACCAAACAATGTTAGGAACACAAAAAGGCAGTGGACGGAATGCTGAACATTGTCATTCACCTCCAGTCCCAGATCCAGGTTCAATCTGTTGTTTTGCTCCCCACCCACTCCAACTTAGGCCCAGCCATATGCAAATCAGTCTTGACCCTGTTCCCCATGAGAACAGTCCGGCCCCAACTGCAATTCCAGGTCCTCCCTGGACTGGAAACAAGCATCCTGGGAGCGGTTTCAGGGTCTCACCCCTCATCAGCCAGGCTAGCTTGAATCCAGTGGCACAGTGAGCACCATACAACGTGCCAGGGTACAGGTGGTGAAGGCCAGGCTGATGTGAATGTGTTAGGAGGGGGTTGGCACCTTCTTCCACACATGTTGGAATGCTGGTTCAGTGCGGTAATGCATTCAATTCAGGGGCCTGTGTCTAATCGCGGGCACTCAGCTTCAAACCATTCAGCCTTTCATCCTTCAGAGGCCAATGAAATTCATAGAGTTGAGTAATCAAACACGTCTGTTATTGGCACAAAAACACTTTTGGGGTGAAGGTACCATTTCAGATAGTGCTGGGTTACAGTGTATGAGGCCTCTGGCAAAGTTCAGCGCTGAGATAAATGTGTTTACACTGCTGAGGTTCAGTGAGGCGGGCAGTCCTCAGCAGCCTATCACCGCAGCAGGCACTACACACCCCATCTTCTCCTGCTCAGCTCCAAGTGGTTCTGTCATTTGTAAAACATTCACTCCACTCTGGTTTGTTGCCAACAGCACTTTGAAGGCTGGGACTTATAGGCTTATGCTGTGGAAGTGACAAGGAGCAGATACAGGTCCATAGGACAAGGTTTTTAATGGCTTAAGACGCTTAACCTGGCTGAAGGTTTGGCACACATCTCTATGTTGGTGCTAAATGTCCCTACTGAAGAAAGTAAAGCTACCCCTACACGAAGCTGACTGCAGATCAACAAAACAGCAGCACAAGCCTTTGTTCACCCACCTGGGGGGTGGAGGCAACACTCTGCTCAGTGGCCTCCTGACTACTCTCTTTGAGAAGCATCCCACACATGGAAACTAGTCTCCCGACAGCTCCACTTTACCTTCAGTGCTAGTTGCATGGTCTATAAGGCCATCAGAATCAACAGTGAGATTACCTAGTACAGTGGTTCTTGACCTTTTGACTTCTGTGGACCCCCAGTGAATCATTACTGGAACCCGGGGACCCCCAGTGAATCATTACTGGAACCTGGGGACCCCCCCACGGAATCATTACTGGAACCCGGGGGGACCACCATTGACTCATAACTGGAACCTAGGGACCCCTGCTGAATCATTACTGGTACCCAGGGACCCCCATTGAATCATTACTGGAACCCGGGGACCCTCATTGAATTATTACTGGAATCCGGGGACCTTTACTGGAATCCAGGGACACCCCACTGAATTATTACTGGAACCCGGGGACCCTCATTCAATCATTATTGGAATCCAGTGGCCCCCGAATGAGTCATTACTGGAACCCGGGGAGCCCCATTGAATTATTATTGGAATCCGGTGGCCCCCAATGAGTCAACCTAGTATAAAAATACAGAAACAAGCAAACAAATGATGAAAAATTCACAAACAGATATTTAAAATATATATATATGTATATAAATTAATGGGAAAGTTGGAGCTTTTCTAAGTTCAAATGAGGCCACTCATCGTCCATAATATATTCTCTTTGATGCACTTGTGCTGTTCCCATGAATCAATCTGAGGATACCAACTTAATTTTTAGCATCCAATTTCAAATTTCTTTGCATTTACAGAACGTTTTACATATTTCATTTTTACACTTTGCCTCATTTAATGTTATTTTGAATTCAATAAGCAATCATGGACACTGAGTAGTCCTCGTGGACCCCAGAGGTCCCCAGGCCACAGGCTAAGAACCACTGACCTAGTAGACCGTGGGTGTGTGAGTGTGATACATAGGCAGGGCCACTGGAATTATGCGATTGTGCGGCGATTTTCGCGTAATTATAGATATGCCGCATTTTACACATAATCCATCATCTGCCACAAAAGCTTCTGATTTTGACAAAAAAAGTTTCTAGTCCAAACAGTTCAAAAGTTACTAAAAATGCAGTGATATGTGTTGCCGCACAGTTGAAGGCTCTTTGGAAAGCTGGACTGGTCACCTTTCTGTTGTTTATTGCTATATTTGGGTGTTAAACTTGTAGTCATGAGGTGTAACCATTGCCCATAAAGTGTTACTAAGTTTAAAAATGATGAAATACTGAAATAATACTATTACAAAATGTGCTGGTATGTGCCACATAATTTACTCAACCCCACCGCTTATTTTGGCTGTCTCCTGCCGTGTAATTCCAGTAGCCCTGTACATAGGCCCTTGGCTGCTTCGCAGCCTTAGGTGGCACTTGGGCCCATATTTATACTTTTTTTGCACCACATTTGCGTCATTTTTTTAGGCAAAAGCGGCGCAAACTTACAAAATTCAATTGTATTTTGTAAGTTTTTTCGCTGCTTTTGCTTTAAAAAGCGGCGCAAATGCGGCGCTAAAAAGGTATAAATATGGGCCTTGGTGTTTTCTGGTGGAGGATGCTCAGCTAACTATCCTGAGATCTACCATATGACTGGTTTAAGCACCTCACTGTGTTTGATGTTTCCATATAGGTGTGTAGTGAATCCTACTTCGTTTTAATGGGATAACAGGAGTTAGCTTAGCCTCCGGCTTGTAGACTCGTGCCCCCGTCACCTAGTGACTTTTAACCTACTTAGCTTACTCTGTCTTAGCCCATTTAATTATTTATTTCTTCTAAGATGGCTGCCTTGTTTATAGTTAGGCCACTTGTTATGAGTTACATTATCAGTGTCACCGCGCTAAGGCGTCAAGATCAAGCACCAAAGACAAACAAACAGTAGGTGTTCACACTTAGGGATTTTCCCTCTCTATACTTTAGAGGGATTGTTGATATTAATTGCCGTCCCAAGCATGTCTATTATCTATTGTTTGGGAACACACCTACGTCAGGGGACCTTGTAGATCTGTATAAATACATCACACTTTAGACAGATAATCAGAGGGATTCCGACCAGAGGGATTCGCCACCATCGCTGATACCGATGCTGCAGTCGTCTTGACGCTGACCCAGTCTTCGTGTCCCTGCAGAGTCTGAGATAGAGACCTCATTCCAAGGTAACGAGGGTTGGGGGCTCCTCTCATGGGCATGGCTTTGGCAGATTAGGTTTAGCATACCCAGCTCTCCTTTAGGTAGGAGGTTAGGCCTTTCACATTAGGGTATTAGGGCATATTACATCTTATATATCTTTTCTACGTATTGCAAGATGGTGGGGTCTTTGTAATAATGACTCTCGTCTTCACAATTCTGTTTCTTGCATTATTCATTATCCTAATCATTGCAGCCCATGCAACTTATCGCAAATTGCAGTTATGTTAAATAAAAACTTTTGCAACTCTACTGCATCTGTGTCATTGCCTGTGTTTGTATGAGACATGCTATATCTGTGAGAAAGGGGTAATCTCCGTTTAACCACGACACTCCAGAGATATCTTATTCTCGAGTCCATGCGTAACGGCTGCCACAAATCACCTTTTACTATTGTGTTTCTGGTGAGGTGCTGCTAGTGAGCCGGTAAGGTTGGGACAACAGTTGCAACTTGTTGTAGGAAAGACGTAGTTGCTTCCAAACAAAAGTACTGTTATCCCTAAACCAGCAGTCTTGCTCAGAGCAAGAGTCCAAACTACGACATGGCACCACCAACGATGGTGTTTAGGCACTAATTTACGGATACCCTGACTATCACTGTCTCACAGACAACAGGTACCCTGAGTACCATTATACGGAGACGTCCGTGGTCTTTTGGAGAATCCTCTTCAGCTGAAAAGGTAACACCTGATTAAGCTGTAGGTTGTTCGAGCTCAAACTCATAAAAGCAAAATACTTCCCCTATCTGGTGTTCCAGTTCTCTAAAAAAAAAAAATGTGGCTGAAAATGCTAGACATGCACTAACACAACATTTATTAACAAATGGCCTTACAGATGAGGGCGGGGATGTTACTCTGATAATAGAAGCTAATGAAGCATACCAAACAGAAACATTTTACTGTTGGGTCACCTTTCCTGAGGTTAACCAAAGAACGCACACATTTCACACATATGAAGTTGCAAACGTACCTTTACGGTACCAAGCATACCAGTATCATGAAATATCACTCACATACCAGGAGCATCAGAACTGGTTCGAAGGCGCCCTACCACATGTAATACAAAGAGTGAGGTTAGGTCCCTTAAGTAATGATGGACCTACGTGGCCTATATTTGCCACATACACACCTCACCCAGGCTTACAAAATATGCCGATAGCAGATTTATGAGTTTTATCTAATGAATTAGTGGCATTATATAGACGATTAGTCCAGTTTGAACTGCGAACATTAAACACAACACCAGCGCATCCAGCACCGCCAGTAGCTGGTGGTTATCAATTGGCTACTGGGATTAATCCACAAACAGTGCATACTATTATGGGTAAAGTGTCCACGGAACGGGAAAAAATACTGTTCTGGATTGCCCAGAAAACGAACCAGCTGGAAGCTGTGTTTCCCCATACGGGACCACAGGAAAAACATAGACTGCTCACTATGTGCTTGCCGTTTGGCATGGTTCCCTCGGTAGATGAATGTGCCACATGGGGTACAGTCTTCGCTGCCATAAATACTACAACACATGGTACCCCGACACTTGCCAACTTGCCGGAAGTGTTAAAACAGATACAAAATGAGCATGGGGCTGCACCAGCCCTGGATTTGGGGATGAAATTAATGCGTAACTTTGACGCCGTATCCTCAATAATACTCAGTAACATTAAAGGGGAAGCGGTAGCACTGGCAATACGCCAGGGTCTCCGGGAAACTCCACACCAGGAACAAGAGAGAGAGCTACTGAAAATAATTTCCGATACCTATACTAGTATAGGACGGGATAGTTTGGGAGCAAAACCTAAAAAATTGGAAATACAAGGTACCGCCCACAAGGAGGGTACAAAGCAGGCACAAGAGGGCTCAAAGAAGCGCTGGGACAAACACAAAGATTTCAAAGAAAGAAGGAATAAGAGAGCTGATTCTCCACACCCGGAGAACTCCGAAAGGAGATATAGGGGGTCATTCTGACCTCGGTGGTAAAAGGCGCTTACCGCCGGTCAGAAGACCGCCATAACACCGCCGCGATCGCGGTAAACCGCCACGGTCATTCTGACCCGCAACTGGCAAACCGACAAAAACCCGACAACAACAAAAGTCCGCCACACCAACGGCCAGCGAAAAACTGGCGATGACCAAACCTCCACCGTCACGCCAACAGAAATACGCCCATGCTATTCCGACCCACAAATCCCCGCAGCGGTCTTTCAACCGCGGTATTCCATTGGCGGTACACACCGCCGCGCTCAAAATACACACACCTTTACAAAACACAGCCACATTGGACAATTCAAAATACACACACCTGAGACACATACACACACCACTCCCACACACCCATTACAATATAAAACACACACCCACATCACCCACAAACCCTTACGACCACAATTGCGACTGAAGGCCAGCGAGAGACAGCACAGAATAGAGTACACCATCACACAGAGGCAAATCACAACATCACCCACACAATATCCACGCACAAAACATCATACACCACCACACTCACCACACTCTACAACACATACACCACCCCTCACCTCATCCACACCACCCCATGGCACCCCAAAGACACCCCAGGTTTTCTGACGCAGAACTCAGGGTCATGGTGGAGGAAATAGTTCGGGTAGAGCCCCAGCTCTTCGGGACACAGGTGCAGCACACCACCATTGCCAGGAAGATGGAGCTATGGCAAAGAATAGTGGAGAGGGTCAACGCTGTGGGACAGCATCCACGAAATCGGGACGACATCAGGAAGCGGTGGAACGACCTACGGGGGAAGGTGCGTTCCATGGTATCAAGGCACAACATTGCGGTGCAGAAGACTGGCGGCGGACCCCCACCTACTCCCCCAGAATTTACAGCATGGGAGGAGCAAGTCTTGCACATCCTGCATCCTGAGGGCCTCGCACGAGTAGCTGGAGGAATGGACTCTGGTAAGTCAAATCTTCACTACTTCATTTCCCCCACCCCACCTGCATGCCAAATCATACCCCCACCCTCACCCCCACCCCCATCACACCAACTCCTTGCAAATGGCTCACCATCACAACCCACCCATCCCAACACCCAGCCCTGCATGCGTCCACAAAGCATGGACACCCATCACCAAAGCATGCCCACTGCACATACCCATCTCCCCCACAAGCCACCGTCACAACAGCCCCCACAAGGGAATGCCAGGACTGGGGTCCACGGCCACCCACCCATTGCACACTATGGCACACACAGAAGCAATAACCATACTCTTATACCCCTGCAGGACCCGAACGCCACCACACCGCCAGGAGGGTCCAGAAATGTCCATCCCACCCCCAGAAGAGGCCCCCAGTGATGACAGCAGCTCTGTCTCCCTGGACCCAGATGACCAGCCCGGCCCATCGGGGACCTCGGGACAGTCGGTTCCCCTCACACAGCCACAGCAGACCTACCCCCCTCTGGGAACACCAGCACAGCTCCCACCCAGCGGGCCCATGCCTCTGTCTCCAGGACACGTCAATCAGCGGTGTGTCCACCACTACAGGGCACCCAGGTTGACCCACCACCCCAACAACAGCAGGGACCTGGGGGCAGTGGTAGTGGGCACACGGTCCAGGGGACAGAGGCCCAGGGAAACAGGGGAACTGGGAGGGCTGCTGTGCGACAGGGAGGGGACAGGCCCAGGGAACCCACTCTCCACGAGGCCCTCTCCTCCATCATGGGAGCATACCACCGCTCCCAGGAGACGATGGCTACGGTACTGGCCAGGTTCCAGGAGATCCAGGTACTGCAGGAGGAACAGTACATGGGGTTCAGGGAAGAACTCCGAGCCATTAGTTCCGCAATGGGGACCATCATCGTGGCTCTTACCCAGATTGTCACCACATTGCGTGACCATGTGGCACCACAAAGGGCCCCTGTCACTAGCATGGACCAGGAACAGCCTACCACCTCCACCGGCGCTAGTGGACAGGAGGCCCCCACACAACAACAGGCCACCAGAACCCCACCTCCTGCAGAAGAAGAACCACACCGCAAGCGGTACCTGAGATCTAGGAAGAAGACAGAGTAGGATGCCAAGACCCCCGCCAGCAAAGGATACCCCCTGATGTCATCCCACTGTCCCACATTGTCACCCTGTCCAACCTTGAACTGCCCCTGCTCCATCCTTCCACAGGCATATGGACAATGCACCTTTGAGACTGAAAAGCTGGACTCTGCCATGGACATTACTCCACCATCACCCATCACCGATTTTCAAGCATGTCCCTAAATTTAGCACTTAAATAAAATCACTTATTGCACTAAAATTATCTGGAGTCTGCTTGTATTTTGAACAAATGTATTAGGCATAACGGTGCCAAAATGATCAGTTACATTGTGATGACAACATACCACTGTCACACAGCTGTAGTCCATGGGCAAACAAAGCAGAGGTCACGCAGTGGGGCCCACATCTCTGAAAACGGAAGGGAAAGTCACAACTCAGTTAACATAAACTGGGGGGAAACTCAGACAGTAGAGAGGCAGGAGACTGTAAGTACATGTAAAATGGCGGTGTTTTAATTCGTACCTGTGTGTTATTGAAAATACTGTTGTATCACTGTGTCCCTGTTGTCTGTGTCGTCCCCGTCGTCTTCCTCCTCTTCACTCTCCACAGGCTCCACAGCTACCACAACACCACCCTCTGGACCATCCTCCTGCAGGAAAGGCACCTGGCGTCGCAAAGCCAGGTTGTGAAGCATACAGCAGGCCACGATGATCTGGCACACCTTCTTCGGTGAGTACATTAGGGATCCACCTGTCATATGTATGCACCTAAACCTGGCCTTCAGGAGGCCGAAGGTCCGCTCGATCACCCTCCTAGTCCGCCCATGGGCCTCAATGTACCGTTCCTCTGCCCTGGTCCGGGGATTCCTCACTGGGGTCAGTAGCCACGACAGGTTGGGGTAACCAGAGTCACCAATTAGCCACACACGGTGTCTCTGTAGCTGTTCCATCACATAAGGGATGCTGCTATTTCGCATGATGTACGCGTCATGCACTGACCCAGGGAACTTGGCATTTACATGGGAGATGTACTGGTCAGCCAAACAGACCACCTAGACATTCATAGAATGATAACTTTTTCTGTTCCTGTACACCTGTTCACTTTCACTGGGGGGAACCAAAGCCACATGGGTCCCATCAATGGCAACAATGATGTTGGAAATATGTCCAAGGGCATAGAAATCACCCTTCACTGTAGCCAAATCGCCCACCTCAGGGAAAATGATGTAGCTCCGCATGTATTTCATCAGGGCAGACAACACTCTGGACAAAACCTTAGAAAACATAGGCTGAGACATCCCTGATGAAATAGCCACTGTTGTTTGGAATGATCCACTTGCCAAAAAAAAGAGTACTGACAGAACCTGTACCAGAGGGGGAATCCCTGTGGGTTGGCGAATGGGTGACATCAGGTCTGGCTCCAGCTGGGCACACAGTTCCTGTATAGTGGCTCGGTCAAGTCTGTATGTCAGTATGACATGTCTTTTTTCCATTGTCGACAGGTCCACCAGCGGTCTGTACACAGGAACATTCCTCCATCTCCTCGCAAGTCCCAGCGGACGGTGCCTAGGAAGGACAACATGAAGCACAGAGTCAAGCAAACCACAGGTACGTTCCCACAGCTTGCACAGTACACGATTCGCTATGCATTGAATGGCTTGTATGAGTGGCAATGCAAGGCCTAGGCCTGTGTGACGCAGTAGAAATTAAGCCATGTGGGCCCTTGAAATGGCGCCTGCCTGACCTGTGAAGTGTGACAATGGGACGTGAGGTCAATGCGCTGGCGTGGCACACCGTGGCGGTAGGCGGTCGAAGACCGCGGCGCAAAGCCGCATTGGTTAACATAGAACCCTATGGGTTTCAGGAGCCAATGACGAAGTGTGCCGGTAGTCACGGTACGCACCACTGCGGGCGTGACCGCCATTTTCTCTCAGCTTAATCACTCAAGACCTGATCATCCACAGGAGAGGACCTATACTGCAAGTGCTGCTATGACCTCGTTCTGGAAGAGACAATGGCTTCTGCGACTGGGGAAAGGGCCCCTGCCTTCACTTCTGAAGAATTGGAGAAACTCGTGGATGGGGTCCTTCCCCAGTATGCGCTACTCTACGGTCCTCCAGACCAACAGGTTAGTACACTGGGACCATGCTTTGTGGGCAATGCCTGGGTTGAGTGTGGTGAATGAACGAAGGTGCGGAGGGGAGCGCATGAGGCATGCATCAAACGACAGATGAGAGCATGTGCCACATGGCAAGGGTGGGGATGGGGGGATACTCACATCGAGCATGCAGAAAATGTTGATATTTTGTTTTCTCTCCCTGTACGTGTCACATAGGTCAGCGCCCATCAGAAAGTCGACATTTGGCGTGCCATCGCCAAGGACGTCCGGACCCTGGGGGTCCACAACAGACGGGGCACCCACTGCCGCAAGAGGTGGGAGGACATCCGCCGCGGGAGCAGAAAGACCGCGGAGGCTCTGCTGGGAATGGCCTCCCAACGTAGGAGGGGTGCCACTCGTCTATTGACCCCCCTGATGTCTCGGATCCTGGCGGTGGCCTACCCAGATTTGGATGGGCGCGTGAGGACATCACAGCAGACACAAGGGGGTGAGTACAAGCACATTCTGCTGTCTTAGCGCGCAGTGGAGGTGTCTGGGTGGGGGAGGAGGGATGTGGGTATCCCTAGGCCAGGGCGATTTCTGTAGGCTAGTCCCCTCCCTGTGCCCCCGCCCTCCACCTCTGTAGGGTGCCAAGTACAGCTATCCATGGCCTTGTGTCACCTATGTGTGCAGATGTCGTCCATTGGCTTGTAGGCCAAGTCTCACTGATTGAGTAGTGTACCCCAAGTGCGCGGCGTAGTGCAGGGGGCTTCTGTGTCTGTCCTCTCCGCCAACTGTGTTGCCAATGCATGCACTCAACATGTCTTTATTTCCCCCCCCCCTTTTTTTGTCTGCTCTTCCTGTTCATGTGTGCATTAGCATCATCTGGCGGAGGAGAAGTGGCATTGGAGCACGAGGGAGCTGCATCTCACATGGCCCCGGAGGGCCATGCAACGGACACTGATTTCACCAGTGAGACGGAGGGCGAGGGGGGCTCCACAACAGGGACACGTGGAGACATCAGCGACACCGACATGTCCTCGGAAGGGAGCTCCCTTGTGGTGGCGGCAACATCCGTGCCCACCGCAACAACAGGTACAGCCGCCACCCAGCGCACCAGCTCCGCCCTCCAAGCAGCCCCTCAGCGTTCGCCCCGTGCCCGCTCGCACACCAAGGCGGGCATCTCCTTCGCCCCAGGCACCTCAGGCCCTGCCCCAGTTACCCCTGCTGCCCTCAGTGAGGAGGTCATTGACCTCCTCCGGACGCTCATTGTTGGGCAGTCTACCCTTTTGAATGCCATCCAGGGGGTGGAAAGGGAGGTGCATCGGAGCAATGCATACCTTGAGGGCATTCATTCGGGTCAGGCTGCCCATCAGCGATCGTTCAACGCTTTGGCCTCAGCACTGACGGCAGCCATTGTCCCTGTCTCCTGCCTCCCTCCTTCAACTCCCTCCACCCAGTCCCACTCCCCTGTTCCTCTGCCTATCCCAGACACACCTACAGACCAGCCTGCACACACCTCAACACCCAAGGTCAGCTCATCCAAACATAAGCACCACACATCCCACAAGCATTCACACAAGCAACATCCACATGCAGACATACCAACAGCCACTGCCTCCTCTGTGTCCCCCTCCTCCTCGTCTCCCTCCTCCCTCCCTGTGACGTCTCCACTCACACTTGCATGCACCACTTCATCAGCCACTACGTCCATCACCAGCACACCCACCAGAACACTCCGCACACGTGCAGTCACCACCCCCACTGCCATTTACACGTCCCCTGTGTCCTCTCCCAGTGTGTCTGTCACCCCCTCTTCCAAACCACACAAACGCAGGCAGCCACCCACCCAACAGCCATCCACCTCACGACAGCCTCCGTCACAAGCACCTGCACCCAACGACAGCACACTTGACTCTCCTACAACCACATCCGCTTCCTCCACTCCCATACCCACTGCACCTACCCTTCCCATTGCTCCTAAAAAGTTTTTCCTCTCAAAACTTAACCTCTTTCCATCACCTGACCCACCCCCTCCATCTCGTAAAAGTCCAATCAGCACCTCAGCCACCACAAGCCCTGGACCTACAAGGACCATAGTCCAGGGATATTGGAGTCCACCACCTTCGAGGGCAGCTACATGGGCCAGCAGCAAAGGGACAGCCAGCCCACCCCCTGGGAAGAAATCCAAAAAAGGCAAGGGCCGGCGCGAGAGGACAGAGATGGCAGCCTCCACAGGCACCACCCTGGCACCGTCAGGAAGTGGGGTGCCACCTGGCACATCTCCAAAGGGAGGCAATGGACACAGAGGATCAGGCAAGGATGGCAAGGGCCACACGGCCGACAAGTCCGGCAGCAGGCGAGCTGCCCAGGAGGGCCCCACCAGACCCATTCCGGGAGTGAAGGAGGACACCCAGGGGCACGGGACACCAGCACAGGAGGGCCCCGCAAGCGAGAAGTCGGATGGCGATTGAACACCATATATTGGCCAGATCTGGTGCCCTGGAGACACATGTGAAGAACCGCTGAACAGGGCCCTTCAAGACAAGCACCGCTTAACAGGGCACCGCCGTCTCAAGAACCGCTGAACAGGGCCCTTCAAGACAAGAACCGCTGAACAGGGCACCGCCGTCTCAAGAACCGCTGAACAGAGCCCTTCAAGACAAGCACCACTCCGCTGGGCCCTTCAACTCAAGCACCGCTCCACTGGGCCCTTCAACTCAAGCACCGCTCCGCTGGTTCCTTCCTCTCAAGCACCGCTCCGCTGGGCCCTTCCTCTCAAGCACCGCTCCGCTGGGCACTTCCTCTCAAGCACCGCTCCGCTGGGCCCTTCAACTCAAGCACTGCTCTGCTGGGCCCTTCAACTCAAGCACCGCTCCGCTGGGCCCTTCCTCTCAAGCACCGCTCCGCTGGGCCCTTCCTCTCAAGCACCGCTCCGCTGGGCCCTTCCTCTCAAGAACCGCTCCGCTGGGCACTTCCTCTCAAGCACCGCTCCGCTGGTCCCTTCAACTCAAGCACCGCTCCGCTGGGCCCTTCCTCTCAAGCACCGCTCCGCTGGGCTCTTCCTCTCAAGCACCGCTCCGCTGGGCCCTTCCTCTCAAGCACCGCTCCGCTGGGCCCTTCAACTCAAGCACCGCTCCGCTGGGCCCTTCCTCTCAAGCACCGCTCCGCTGGGCCCTTCCTCTCAAGCGCCGCTCCGCTGGGCACTTCCTCTCAAGCACCGCTCCGCTGGGCCCTTCAACTCAAGCACCGCTCCGCTGGGCCCTTCAACTCAAGCACCGCTCCGCTGGGCCCTTCAACTCAAGCACCGCTCCGCTGGGCCCTTCCTCTCAAGCACCGCTCCGCTGGGCACTTCCTCTCAAGCACTGCTCCGCTGGGCACCGCCGTCTCTGCACCGCTCCGCTGGGCCCTTCAACTCAAGCACCGCTCCGCTGGGCCCTTCCTCTCAAGCACGGCTCCGCTGGGCCCTTCCTCTCAAGCACCGGTCCGCTGGGCACTTCCTCTCAAGCACCGCTCCGCTGGGCACCGCCGTCTCTGCACCGCTCCGCTGGGCCCTTCAACTCAAGCACTGCTGACACATTGGCAGAAGGGGCAGGCCCGGATCCGTGTCGGACAGGGCTGCACGATACACTCTGGGCACCAAGACTCCTCCAGTACCGCTGGAGTCTGTCATCCACTTGTGAGACTGTGGCTTTGCACTCCCCAGGATGGCACAGTGGGCAAACCACACACTGAAAAGACTTGTGAGACTGTGGCTTTGCACTCCCCAGGATTGAACAGTGGGCAAGCCACCCACTGTAGGGACTTGTGAGACTGTGGCTTTGCACTCCCCAGGATGGCACAGTGGGCAAGCCACCCACTGTAGGGACTTGAGAGACTGTGGCTTTGCACTCCCCAGGATTGAACAGTGGCCATGGAGGCCCCTCGTGGATCTGGCGTCGTGGACTCATGTGGCTGAGATGCCCCCCCTTCCCTTCCCCCTGAGGTGTAGTTTTCCTATCTGATGCCCCTGCAGTGTTCTCTCCAATGGATTCGGGTCTCATGTGTGGGCTTTCCCCATGTGTTGAGGACCATTGGCCCACGTACAATGACAGAAAGCCAATTTTGACGGGACAATTTACATATGTGTATATAGTTATGGGATGTTCGACTTACTTATTTACTTAGCCGTACAATATATTTGAATTCCAATAACATATTATTTTGTCTTTGCTTTCTTCCGGGGGGTTTGGGGGGTGTCACTCTGAGTTGTTGCTCTGCATTGGTGTGTAGGTAGTTGGGTGGGGGGGTGTGTCGGGTATGTGTGTGCCCGTATTCTTTTCTCCTCCCCCCTCCCCTGTATCGTAGGTGCAGTACTCACCGTTGTCTTCTGCGCCGGCGTTCGTGCTCCTGGTAGAGGAGCAGGTAGACAATTGCTGGTAGGATGTGTAGTTCTGGTTCCATGCTGTCCAGATTCCTCGTGGAGTGTGTAGGGTGAGCGTTTTCCCGTTCGTAGTCTGTTTCCGCCGTGTTTTTATCGGCGGGGCTCCCGCCCCGGAAAAGGTGGCAGATTGGTGAGTTGTGATAGGGTGGCCGGTACATTGTCTGCCGCCTGTCTGTTGGCGGTGACCGCCGCGCTTTTTGTTTGTCCCGCCGTGGCGGTCGGAGTGTTAAAGTGGCGGTCTGTGTTGGCGGTTCCCGCCAGGGTCAGAATTCCATTTTTTGCACCGCCTGCCTGTTGGCGGGTTGGCCGCCGCTTTAACACCGACCGCCAGGGTTGGAATGACCCCCACAGTGTGGGTAAGCTGCGCCAGCAATGGGTACAAACGAACATGTTAGCCGCAGTTAAGAAACACCTGAACACTCTTTCTGAAAATATAGACTTGCAGGATTTTCTGCTGGGTCTTAGGTAACAGCGCTCTAAAAGGTTTTTATATGCTATGTACAATGAAATTTGGAAACTTTCCCAGATTGAGGCTGCTGCACGTTTACGGCAACTAGATAAAGAAAACTTAGAAAAAACATTATCTGTCGTTGACAACGGCATGAATACACTGTCCAACAGGACTTATTCACTATCAAATATAGTGTTGTCTGCTATTGATATCACTCAGACAGACTTGTCCCGGTTATATCATGGGCAAACACAGCTACGTTCAATCATGCAGCTAGGTTGGACATTACAGACACTGAAAAGTGGCCACATTCCATGGAAGTATATTAATGGGAGTGAATTCTTCACTGCTTTTAATTTTTTCAAGGAACAAGAGACAATGGCTAAAAGGGAGGCTAGTTTCACCCTGCTTCAAGTAGAGAAGTTAGATAAGTTGCCCTTCATGGTAGCAGAGAGTCCTTCAACTATCTGGCTCTTGCACGGCATTATTAATTTACCGATTTCGACCTTTTGTTTCTCGAGCTGCCTGAAAAATCTTGCAGTGGGAAGATATGAGCAACTAGGAGATAGCTATATTAAGGAAGAGTGGGAGTTGCCCTTTGACTATAGATGTCTGAACGGCGAAAAAGAAGTCTTTCTTAGCGGAAGCGAATGTGAGACTGCTGTTCGTCATTCAATGATATGCAAGCAGGTGTCTCTTCACGGTCTTTGCAATGCGGGGGTCACAAATTTGGCCTGTTTTCTGAAGGGTACTCCCGTCCCTTTGATTCGCCCGGTATTTCATGTACTTTCCAATGGAAGTTATGTGGTACTGAACGATCAAAGTTGTTGCGACATGCTACCTGGAATTGCCTACGCAATCTCGGTCACGAAGGTCGTTACGTGTTGTGGACATGTTTTGTTTCCCCCCACACGAGAGATTAAAGTATCTGACATGTGGCCACACATAGATACTATTAATGTGAACTATGACAAGCTGAGTAGACTAAAGGCGCTATTGTTTCAAAAACAGGTCGCCTTGACATCCGCAAAGGAGACGTATGCTCTCCAGATTGCTAGATCATCAGCCGAGATACAATCCCTTTTAAATACCAATTTCCCCAAACACTTTGGAGAACTGGTATCCAGAATATTCAATGCTTCAAGCACCACTGGGATTGTTCATTTCTTTAAGGCTGTCGGGTCTGGTTTCGTGTCCATCTTCCAGACTGTCTACGGAGTCGTCCCATCAGCCATCCATTCTCTCTTTTCAAGTGTGTTTGGTGGCTTTCCAATTATTTTGGCTTTGATTGGCGAACTACTACTGCTATTTCTTCTGATTCGCAGTGGTTGTTTCTTTCCAGCAATGCAGAGCAATGGAGCCGCTCCCACCAACTCCACTGTGCCGTGAGCGCATGGTTCGGATCTTCGGTGCACCCTTGCTGGTGGAACTGGAGCTTGACTGGTCGTTGTCATTTCGGCCCCTTCACTGGTGTGTACAACCAGTCTTCCGCTGCATATGGTGTCTCTTTCAACATCTGCCTCTGGTCTGTCTTGCTGTTGCACCGACATCTCCTGTGGACCATGAACTGCTGATGTCCCCGATGAGGGTTCATACACGGTCATGCCCCTTGAAACTGAGGTTGCTCCGCGAGGCCACCTATGAGCCTCCCGTTGTGATATCTACCATGGATGAGAACACTGCAACGGATACCGTTACACCAGGAACTACGGCTCACTTCTGCTCTGTGGATCCGTTTGTCCGCCCAGCACTCGACTTAACATCGGACGATGTTGACTCATTTTTGAGGTCCTTGGTTGGTGACTTCGATGACATTCTTCAAGATCATGCGTATAACAAATAATTTGATGAATTGACTTGCCATTCCCGATTCCAAATTATGCATTTAAATTGACATTCGCTGTTGCACGCTATCCTTGTCATGGTTGACATTAACATCTCTGTATGTATTTTAACAGATTTGTTTTAACATATTTTTAACACATGCTAGAGTTTTTTTTAGCTTGTTTTGTGCTTTTAGCTTTTTAGTTCAGACGCAAGTTTTAGCATTTGGGTTCCTATACCTTCATTAGACCTGTTACGGCAATGGGGAGGGTGTAGTGAATCCTAGTTCGTTTTAATGGGATAACAGGAGTTAGCTTAGCCCCTGGCTTGTAGATTCGTGCCCCCATCACCTAGTGACTTTTAACCTACTTAGCTTGCTCTGTCTTAGCCCATTTAATTATTTATTTCTTCTAAGATGGCTCCCTTGTTTATAGTTAGGCCACTTGTTATGAGTTACATTATCAGTGTCACCACGCCAAGGCGTCAAGATCAAGCACCAAAGACAAACAAACAGTAGGTGTTCACACTTAGGGATTTTCCCTCTCTATACTTTCGAGGGATTGTTGATATTAATTGCCGTCCCAAGCATCTCTGTTATCTATTGTTTAGGAATATACCTACGTCAGGGGACCTTGTAGATCTGTATAAATACATCACACTTTAGACAGATAATCAGAGGGATTCCGACCAGAGGGCATCGCCACCATCGCTGATACCGATGCAGCAGTCGTCTTGACGCTGACCCAGTCTTCGTGTCCTGTGGAGTCTGAGGTAGAGACCTCATTCCAAGGTAACGAGGGTTGGGGGCTCCTCTCATGGGCATGGCCTTGGCAGATTCGGATTAACAAACCCAGCTCTCCTTTAGGTAGGAGGTTAGGACTTTCACATTAGGGTATTAGGGCATATTACATCTTATATATCTTTTCTACGTATTGCAAGATGGTGGGGGTCTTTGTAATAATGACTCTCGTCTTCACAATTCTGTTTCTTGCATTATTCATTATCCAAATCATTGCAGCCCATGCAACTTATCGCAAATTGCAGTTATGTTAAATAAAAACTATTGTAACTCTACTGCATCTGTGTCATTGCCTGTGTTTGTATGAGACATGATATATCTGTGAGAAAGGGGTAATCTCCGTTTAACCACGACACTCCCTGAGATATCTTATTCTCTAGGACTTGCGTAACGGCTGCCACAAATCACCTTTTACTATTGTGTTTCTGGTGAGGTACTGCTAGTGAGCCGGTAAGGTTGGGACAACAGTTGCAACTTGTTGTAGGAAAGACGTAGTCGCTTACAAACAAAAGTACTGTTATCCCTAAACCAGCAGTCTTGCTCAGAGCAAGAGCCCAAACTACAACAGGTGCCCACACAGACGACACTACAAACACTTTAGTATAACCAGCTATGTAATGCAGAAAATGTCACAATAGGAGTCAAGGCAAAGACAAGCAGGAAAAGATGAGCTGCAGAAAAGGAAAGACCAGCAGGCAGAGCATCTGAGTGCACACCGGAAGCCTCATGCTCATCAACACTGGAGCTGCTCCGACCCTCCTGTAGTGCATGCGCACAGACACACACAGAGATCGGTGTGAGTTATATGAGGCCACCCAGGCTGCTGAGCAGTGAGACGAGGACAGGATAGAAGGCTGGAGGTGGAGAGGAGATGTCCCCGGTGATGACTTGGGAGCCAAGAACAAACAAGCATTGGCAAAGCCAGTAGGTCTCATCTTTAGGTTTTTAGCCACACTGCACTATCTCCCCAATGCTGTGCAGGTTGGCTAAAGTTAAAAAAAGCATTTTATGTGGCTGCTCGCATCATTTGTAGGAGCGTGCATCATGAATGTGTGCACCTAAAAAATGATGCAGGCGCTTTTTTCTGCGCAAGTTGGATCGGTACACAAAAAGAAAAAAAATGGGTGGAGGAAGCAACAGGCAAAGCGGAAGAAACACAGGGGGCAGAAACAATGGGTAGGGTTGGGAGTCAGGGGCATGAGGAGAGAAAAAGCAACATATGAGGGAGCAAAGTGGAGTGGGTGGGGGGAAGCACACAGGCGAGCAGGCAAAGGGGGAGACAAAGGGGTGGGGAGAAGAAGCACAGGACATGAGAGAAGGATACAGATGGAGAGGAGAGGCAAAGGGTTAGAGAGCAACATGGAGCAGGCGAGAGATAAGCATAGAGGCAAGAAAGCAACAGGGGGAGTACACAAGTGCGAGCGTAGCACGGAGGGGTGGGAAGAGGCACACAGGTGACTGAGGGCAACACAGAGTGTAGGGAGAGAGAAGCACACAAGGGAGACAGCTGGACAAAACATGTACCCGAATATCCTCTCATGGAGGGCTTAACCGAAAAGAGAAAAAGTAGTGCTTGACAAGCATGCAGTGGAAGCATAGAAGCCAGCCAATCAAAAGTGATGGTAAAGAGGTAATCCTCCATGGGAGGAACAAACACAAGATTGAAAACATGGGACATGAATATGAAGCAGGTGAATGAGATCGACAGGATAGCCAATCAATGGTAAGCAGTGAGTGTGCTCCAAGGCCCCAGATGTGGTTGGTAAGCCCACAATGTGTTGTGCAACAGACAGCAGATGCACTGTCTAGTAAGCAAGACCTAAAAAGGGGAATTAGCAATGAAGAGGGCAGTGAAGAAAGTAGAATTATCTTGGGAATCGTCCAGCTACACTTGGTCAAGGGCAGGTGCTGGTCTAATACTGAGCACTAGAAGCTCTGAAGTCCACTCTTAAGACTTGTGACAGCGGTGTCCCCACAACGCCTGGAATTTGGCAGCCTGCTCCCCACTATTTTGTTCTCTTCTGCAGCTTAAGAAGTCAAGATGCACTGTTGATTCCATTTGGGTGTTTTCATAAAAATGCAAGTATAGGTCAAATTTATTGCAACGAAAGAGGCTCATTCTTCACCATGCATATCACTCCCTGTTTTTTAACAAACACTGACAGGCATTCATAGGTACTTTGGGGGCTGGAACAAAGTCCGATGCCACGCCTTCTTCATCCATGAAGCTGGCACCATTGGGTGTGGGTGATGAGTGTGCCACAAACTCAGGAAGGGATATATTAAGAGAACACCAGCGTCTGGACCCGTATCAGCAGTGCAAGGGTGAGCAGCCTCGTAGAATCAAGGCTCTTAGGTCCTGCCCATCAGCAGATACCATCTGGGGCCCGACTCACTGCCAGCAACAAGAACAGAAGTCCCCCTGAACTGGAGAAGAAGTCACTGGGATAACCTTCAGTGACATCAAACAACTTGCTTGAATCTCATGTGACATGAAAGTGTAGTAAACAAGCTTTGGCAAAGTCAATAGGTATTGCCTATGCAAGAGCTAGTGGCTTTGGCAACGAGTTTTAGCCAAGGTGTATACCAGTCTGGCTACTGTTTGGAGTGGGATAGATTGGGGTAAAGTGGAGTGGGGTACACTGGGGTACAGTGGAGTGTGGGAGATTGGGGTCGGGTGGAGTGTGTTAGATTGGGGTAGAATGGAGGGGTAGAGTGGGGTAGAGTAAGGTAGATTGGCGTAGATTGCAGTGGAGTGGGGTGGATTGAAGTGGAGTGAAGTGGGGTAGATTGCAGTGGAATAGGACAGGTTGGAATTGAGTCAGGAAGATTGGAGAGGGGTGGGGTGGGGTGGATTAGAGTGGAGGGAGTAATTTGGAGTGGACTGGGATAGATTGGAGTGGGGCAAATTGGAGTGGAGTGGGGTCAATTTAGATGGAGCAGGGTAGATTGGGGTGGAGTGGGGTGGATTGGGGTGGAGTGAAGTGGGATAGATTGGAATGGACTGCATTGGCATAGATTGGAGTGCAGTGGAGTGGGGTAAATTGGAGTGAAGTGGACTGGGGTAGAGTGAGGTAGATTGGAGTTGAGTGGAGTGGGTTAGATTGGAGTGTGGAACATTGAGGTAAATTGGAGTGGGCTAGATTGACGTAGATTAGAGTGGAGTGGAGTCGATTAGGATTAATTGGAGTGGAGTGAGATAGATTGGAGTAGAGTGGGGTACATTGGAGTGGAGTATGGTAGAATGTGGTAGATTGTAGTGGAGTGGGGTAGATTGTAGTGGAGTAGAGTAAATTGGGGTGAGGTAGAGTGACGTAGTGGAGTAGAGTAGATTGGAGTGAGGTAGAGTGGGGTAGACTGGAGTGGAATACAGTGGGGCAGATTGGAGTTGAGTGGAGTAAAGTGGAATAGATGGTAGGGAGTGAGGTGGGATGGAGGGGGTATATTGGAGATGATTAGACTGGAGTGGAGGGGGTACATTGGGGTGGAGTGGGGTAGTTTGGGATACATTGGAGTGGAGTAGTGTAGATTGGAGTGGAGTGTTGAGGGGTAGATTGGGTGGAGTGGAGTGGGGTAGATTAGAGTGAAGGTGGGCAGAGCAGGATAGATCGGAGTGCAGTGGGGTAGATTGGGGTAGATTTGAGTGGGATAGATTGGAGTGCAGTGGGGTAGATTGGGGTAGATTTGAGGGGGATAGATTGGAGTGGGATAGATTGGAGTGACATGGATTGGATTGGGATAGACTGGGGTACAGTGGAGGGCAGTGGAGAATGTTAGAGAGTGGTAGATTGGAGTGAGGTGGATTGGGGGCATTGGGGTAGACTAGAGTAGATTAGGGTGGAGTGGGATAGATTGGGGTAGACTGGAGTGGAGTAGATTGGAGTGGAGTGGGGCCCATTGGAGTAGAGCAGATTGGGGTGGTGTGGGGTAGATGGGAGTGAATTGGGTAGACTAGGGTAGAATGGAGTAGAGTGGAGTAAACTGGAGTGGAGGCAGGGAGATTGGGGTAGAATTGAGTGGAACAGATTGAATGGGGTAGATTGGAGAGGGGCAGTTTGGAGTGGGGTAGAGTGGGGTGAGGTAGATTGGAGTGGGGTGGACTGGGGCATAGTGGGGTGTCTTGTGGTAGATTGGAGCAGATTGGGGTAGAGTGAGGTAGATTGAGGTGGAATGGGATAGATTAGAGTGGAGTGGGTAGATTGGGGTAGATGGGAGGAGATGGGGTAGAATGGAGTGGAATTGGGTAGATTGGAGTGGAGTGTGATAGATTGGGGTACAGTGGGATATACTGGAATAGAGTGGAGTAGATTTGTGTGGAATGGGGTATATTGGGGTCGATTTGAGTGGAGTGGGATAGACTGGGCTAGATTGGGTTGCAGTGGGGTAGATTGGGGTGGAGTGAAATGTAGTGGGGTAGGTTGGAGTGAAGTGGATTGGGTGCATTGGGGTAGACTAGAGTAGATTAGGGTGGAGTGGGATAGATTGGGGTAGACTGGAGTGGGGTACATTGGAGTGGAGTGGGGTTGATTGGAGTAGAGCAGATTGGGGTGGTGTGGGGTAGATGGGAGTGAATTGGGTAGACTGGAGTGGAGTGGAGTAAACTGGAGTGGAGGCAGGGAGATTGGGGTAGAATTGAGTGGAACAGATTGAATGGGGTAGATTGGAGAGGGGCAGTTTGGAGTGGGGTAGAGTGGGGTGAGGTAGATTGGAGTGGGGTGGACTGGGGCATAGTGGGGTGTTGTGGTGGATTGGAGCAGATTGGGGTAGAGTGAGGTAGACTGAGGTGGAATGGGATAGATTAGAGTGGAGTGGGTAGATTGGGGTAGATGGGAGGAGATGGGGTAGAATGGAGTGGAATTGGGTAGATTGGAGTGGAGTGTGATAGATTGGGGTACAGTGGGATATATTGGAATAGAGTGGAGTAGATTTGTGTGGAATGGGGTATATTGGGGTCGATTTGAGTGGAGTGGGAAAGACTGGGGTAGATTGGAGTGGAGTGGGGGTAGATTGGGGTGGAGTGAAATGTAGTGGGGTAGATTGGAGTGAAGCGGATTGGGGTAGAGTGGAGTGGGGTAGATTGGAGTGAAGTGGAGTAGATTGGGGTAGAGTGAAGTGGGTGCTGCACAAAACTTTATTGCTTTAATCAGACACATACTTTTGTAGGTGCAGAGAAGAGGTAGAATACATACAAGACTGAGGACAGGTTTTAAGGAGAAATGGATTAACTGCAGCGCTGACTAAAATTGAGGCACTTTAAAAAGCTGCACACTTTGTGTTTGAGAAGTCACAGATGTGTCCAAAATGTTTATGTTGCTTAGTGTCAGCCTGGCCTGAAGCCTGTGACTGAACTGCCTGTCTGGAAAGACTATGGGAGCTGCAGCCTACAAGCGCATGCAGTCACACGGCCTGCTTCAATATCCCATGACATTTTATGGTGTTATGAAAGGAAGCGCCCACCTGTAAAACAAAGTCAAAACTGCTTTAATAGTCTGTGCCATTTGTTTAGAGCTGTAAAATGAAGGGCCGAATTTCAAAGCAAATGAAAGTAACAACAGACAAACCTCTAGGGCGGAAGTTAAAAGTAACCCAAATGTGTATCACTGAAGTGGAAATGACAGACAGAAAAATGAAAAAAAGTGCCCTGAATTACAGCGGAAGCACAGCGGAAGGACACTAATCCAATGAAATCTATTAGTACCAAATCCATGCTCTGGAGAAATAAAAGGAAGTGATGTGAGGCATATGGTGACCAAGCTAGAGGCAGCTAGAAAGAATGACAATCAATGCACCAAATGGTAAGTAATGGGCGGGCTCCAAGTTCTTTACTGTATTCCATACCCTAGCAGCAATAGCATAAGTGCGCTGTTAGGAGAGACCTAAAAAGGAAGATGGGTGTGGGCACAGGCACTTTACGGCACTTTCAGTATTAACTTTCTAATGCTAAGCTATTCTAGGTGGGAGCTGACCTCCTACCAACAAAAGAGGGATTCTAGTAGACAACTTTCAGGTTCTCTCCTGACATTAGAGAACATGTGCCTTTAGATGCTTGGGTGTTCCGTCAGCCGTACAGTATTATCATATTGCCTAGAATATCTTGCAACAAGGATTTTAGATTTCAGTGTTTTATGCCCCCGAGAAGAAGGAATGGGAGGAGGATATTCTTGGGGAAAAAAGCCGAACAGAGAAGACTCCCTTTGGCCAGGAGACCAGTTTTTGAGCATTATGTTCACTAGAAAGAGGGAGAGCCAGCCATGGCTCTCTGCCCTCTGGAGGTCTTCTGTCCCTCGTCACTCCAGGCTGCAGGCACAGGCTTTCCTAGGAGCAGCGTCAGGATTGGCTGGGAGGGCCCAGCCAGGGCACTTCCAGGCAGACTCGGAGCCTGTGCCTACTCTCTCCAGCTCGATAAATGTGTTGCTGGGCTGGAAAGAGCCTATTGCGCATGTATGTTTGGCCAGCCCGAGACGTCAACATACATGTGCAGTGAGGGGAATGCACAGTGCACGCCCCTCATCGTCGTCATCCCCAATGCCCCGCTGCTTTAACAAACTAAACGATAATAAACATGGTTTATTATTGTTTTGTTTGTAAAGGTGATTTGCAGTGGCTGCTGCTGGTAGGAGCCCTAACAGAAGAGCCGCCCCTGGGGACAGCCAGTCCTTAATTTGAGCCTGTGGTTTCCGGTGGGGGGCACCGGCACTTATGTTGGAGGGCCGGCACTTATTTTTCTGCCTCAAGCATTTACTGCCAGCAAAAGCCACAAATGGGAAAGATGGAGGAAGGGAAAAATGAAAAAGATTCCCAAAGGGAAAGTAGAAATCTGCAATAGTGAGCTCAGCTGAAGGGGCAGGGAGTGGCTGTAAATGGATTAAAGAGCCCCGAAATGGCTTCAGGATTACGCCGCCTCAGTACTCCGTGCTCACACATTTAACTGCAGGAGCCGCGTGTTTTAAAGGAAAGCTTTGGGCACCGGCACTTTTTATTTACAAATTAAGCACTGGGGAGAGCTGAGGTCTGTGCTAACTGCTGGGCCTATACTTTTGTGGTGTTGAGCCTCTGGTAATTTGTACTCCGTGTTGGAACACATTTCCCCTGCATGTATGTGAGCTGCGCCCCCCGCCTCGTTCATTATTCTGGTCTTCCCTAATTCCTTCCAGTTTCTTGAACAATCTGCCGGCACTCGGTGCTTTCTGCGCAGCTCCGTTGTTCATCACCCTGCTCAAGAGTGGTTAAGCCAAGTGGCTGGTGCCCTCACCCTTAGCACCAGTTGAGGGCCACAAGTATTTGCACTTTGACCCCAGTGAAATGTCTGCTTACCTGTGCCCCATTTGCAAGCTTCACCCAGTTGCGCATGACTGGTCCTTTGCGTGCGGGACACCTTTGGGGGGGTGGGGGGGGGGCGTGTCTGTGGTGGCTGCGTCTTCCACAGTGGGTGATTGGTGGTGCTCGGTGCAACACCGCAGGTCTGGCTGCACAAGATGGTGTGCGGCTGCCTTTATCTGGGGTGGCTTGTTCAAGATCCAATGGCTGAAGCTCTGCCCACTTGTGATTATCCAGTGGGGTGCGGCAGCCACCCCTTAAAGTTATTCAGAGCAGTTCTCCCTCTGCCTGTGCTGCTGGTTGGCTCTTAGCAACGATGGGTTACAACTCGGTTACCGTGGAATCAAGATGGAAAAGAGGAAAATACACTCCTTTAGGATTATTTGAAAAACTCACATTTTTAGTGCTAATGATTGCCCCTGTCCAGAAGTGGCATAAATCCTGGACTATGTGAGTTAAAGCTCGTCTGTACTCAGAGGCAGTTCTGCCCCTCAGTGTTGGGCAGAGGTAGCACGGGGCAGACCCTTTACTGCCTGCGTGACGTGCAAGCGGAGATGCTCCCCTGACCTCTGGAAGACCTACTATTTAGGGTAACTCACTTCCCATAAACCACGGGATCATCCCGGGGCCTGTGAAACAAGCCATCCTGCCCGTCTCCCCTGAGGCCAAGTGTAATTTCCAGCGAAAACATGGATTGCCAAAGCCAATAGTTCTTGCCTTTTGGCTTTGCACATTCCCTTTGAGAATGCTGTAAACCATACATGAATGTACCGGAAGTCAGTGTAGTCACTTCCTGGTTGTTGTTGCTGACTCGTGTGTTGTTTAATCCACATATAGACGCACCGCAGCGTTTGGAGCGAGCTGGTCGTGTCGCAGGTGCTCCGAGGAGAGTCAGATTGCAATAATCAACACGAGGACAGGAACAGAAAGTTCCCTCTCGCTGTGGAATTCAAAAAAGGGAAAACTTGAGGAGGGAGAAGCTCATTGTGGTCGAGTGGGAGGTATGTGAAACTGTCAATAGACTACAGTCAAGGTAAATGCTGAGATTACGCCTAGATTTTCCGGGAAGGAGAGGTGTGCCCATACAGCGAGGCCATAAACAGACATCCATCCAAACACATCCACTCATGCTACAATGACCCATGCATGCTCCGTCCCCCCGATCCCACGTATTAACCCACCCACCCACACCCAAGTATTCATCCATCCACAATTGATTCTAATCACCTGTGCAATCGCAGCCTCACAGCACAGAATGCGCCCACACCCATTCAAACATTTACCCACTCATTGTACAAACAATTCATTGCTCAAAGGTACACGATTGTGATATACATCCTTTAGGTTCCGACAGAAATCGTTCAAGGAGAGGTGTTCCTGCTGTGCAAGTTGTTTTTTAATTTTCCATCTGTAGTCTTCCGGGGCAGCAGTGAAACAGCCAATGGAACATGGGTCATCACCTGTGATTATAAGAACAGAAGGCATCACCCAAATGTATGTATAATAAAAATAAAAATCGAATCTGTTTATACACCTGCTCGTGTACTGCAGTAACTCGGTGGCACAGCACACACTTAAACTACGTGAAGGACGATATTGATAATAAGCAAAACTCAAAGTGCGGCCTACGTGCATTGTTGATAAATTAGAGAGTGGGATGAGCTATCACGGCTAGTTTCACGACTGTGGTTCCCTCTAAAGGTGTCACCGTTTTGTCATGAATAGGTATGGAGTCACATAAAGGGTGGTGCACCTTGTATGGAGTCACATGAATGGTGGTGCACCCTGCTATGGAGTCACATGAATGGTGGTGCACTGTGAGATGGACTCACATGACTGGTGGTGCACCTTTAGATGGAGTCACATGAATGGTGGTGCACCCTGCTATGGAGTCACATGAATGGTGGTGCACCTTTAGATGGAGTCACATGAATGGTGGTGCACCCTGCTATGGAGTCACATTAATTGTGGTGCACCTTTAGATGAAGTCACATGAATGGTGGTGCACCTTGGTATGGAGTCACATGAATGGTGGTTGTTAGACCTGACAGCCTTAGGGTGGTCATCCCCCAACTTTTTGCCTGCCTCCCTTCACTTTTCTGACACTGTTTTTGCTGGTTTTAGGAATCGGCACACGTTACCACTGCTAACCAGTGCTAAAGTGCATATGCATTCTCCCTTAAACATGGTGACATTGGTTCATCCCCAATTGGCATATTTGATTTACTTGTAAGTCCCTAGTAAAGTGCACTACATGTGCCCAGGGCCTGTAAATTGAATGCTACTAGTGGGCATGCAGCAATAATTGTGCCACCCACATGAGAAGCCCCTTAACCATGTCTCAGGCCTGCCATTGAAGGGCCTGTGTGTGCAGTTTCACTGTCACTTTGACTTGGCATTTAAATGTACTTGCCAAGCCTTAAACTCCCCTTTTTCTACATATAAGTCACCCTAAGGTAGGCCCCAGGTAACCCATAGGGCAGAGTGCTATGTAGGTAAAAGGCAGGATATGTACATATGTGTTTTATATATCCTGGTAGTGAAAAACTCATAAATTCATTTTCCACTACTGTGAGGCCTGCTCCTTTCATAGACTAGCAATAGGACTGCCCTCATATACTTTTTGAGTTGTAGTTCCTGATCTGAAAGGGGTAAACAGGTCAGGTTTAGTTTCACCAGAATGGCAAGAGAACATCCTGATTATTGGTGAGGTTGGATTTTATATTACTAATTTAGAAATACCACTTTTAGAAAGTGAGCATTTCTCTGCACTTAAAACGATCTGTGACTTACAGCCTGTCTCCAGTCAACATCTGGTCTGGGCTGGTTGACAGCTCCCTTGTGCATTTCACCCAGACAATCACAAACACAGGGCGCTCGGTCACACCTGCATTCATCTCCATATTGAATGAGTCTTCCTGGACTGGAAGGGTGGAGGGCCTGACACTTAAATTTCAAAGGCTAGTGGCCTGCCCTCACACAATGGACTGCTAAACCCCGTACTGGGGCCCTGGCAGACAGGACTGAACTGAAGGGGGAACTTTTGCACTTCAAAACCACTCTTTGAAGTCTCCCCCACTTCAAATTTTTGGGTATATAAACTGGGTCTCTGACCCCAACAAATCAGACACGTCTGGACCTACACCTGCACCCTGTCAGAGGAGCTGCCTTGCTGCCCAAAGTACTAATCTGGACTGCTTTGCTGAGAAAGACTGCTGCCCTGCTGTTGCCCTGCTTTCCTGCAGGCCTCTGACTTTGCTGAGAAGGACTCTGCCTTCCCCAAAAGTGCTCTCCAAGGGCTCGGATTGAGCTTGCCTCCTGTTTTCTGAAGTCTCAGGGCCAAAAATACTTCATCTCTTCAGGAAACTCCTTGTGTGTCAAAAATCGATGCACAGCCTGCCGATATTGATGCGAAACCTGCATTGCGTTTGAGAAATCAACGCACACCCAACCGCAACGACGCAGCCCCGACTTCCTGACTGGAAATTCAACGCAGCGCCTGCTTTGCAATGGAAAATTTGACGCATCGCCTACCGGATCGATGCAGGGCCCGTACCTTCTTCCAGCGTGTCAAGGATTTTCCCTGCATTGTCCCTGGGCGTCAATATATCCCCACACCGCAGTGAGGAACCAAGACTGCGTGCCGAAAAACGACACAAACCCCTTTCAACATGGAAAGAAACAATGCATCGTCTGTGCCGCATTGGAAAATTCGATGCAACACCCTACTTTTTCATGCATCTCCTCCTCTGCGGTCTCCGTGCGTCGTTATCTTTGACGCATTCCAGGTTGTGTGTGTAACAAAGAGACAACTGTTTATTTCTAAGGATTAAGACTCTTTTAAACCTTTTAAAAGTGATATTTCAACTTGTGCTTATTGGATCTTTGTCGTTTTGACCTGATTTTATTGAGATAAATATTATCTATTTTTCTAAACTTGTGTGGTGTACCCTGCTATGGAGTCACATGAATGGTGGTGCATCCTGGTATGGAGTCACATGAATGGCGGTGCACCCTGCTATGGAGCCACACATGAATGGTGGTGCACTGTGAGATGGAATCACATGAATGGTGGTGCACCTTGAGATGGAGTCACGTGAATGGTGGTTCATTTTGGTATGGAGTCACGTGAATGGTGGTGCACCCTGCTAAAGTGTCACATGAATGATGGTGCACTGTGAGATGGAGTCACATGAATGGTGGTGCACCTTGGGACGGAGTCACTTGAATGGTGGTGCAACTTGAGAGGGAGTCACTTGAATGGTGGTGTAACTTGAGATGGAGCCACATGAATGGTGGTGCACTTTGAGATGGATTACTTGAATGGTGGTGCACCTTGAGATGGAGTCCCTTGAATGGTGGTGCACCTTGAGATGGAGTCACCTAAATGGAGGTGCACCATGAGATGGATTCACATGAACGGTGATGCACCTATAGATGCTAAAGCGGGGGGTTTATGATGCTCCTGAAATACAGCAATCATCCAGTATCACCACAACCCGCCAGTATTCCTTACTGCTCTCTGGACACTATTTATCTACCCGGGACATTGTCAGGCAGCGGTATGTCATGATCTTGGTGGAAGTTTTTTTACTAGAAGCATTGTGTATTGTGTGCCAGGCATTGTAGTAAATGTCCTCCCAATCCTTGTGTGTGAGTGTCTGCCACAGTTCAGTTTTTCATCCTTTCTATCCTGTAGTTTTCTCTTGAGGGGGGAGCTGTACTAACAGAGTTATTGAGCGGCTATTTATACCCTTCTGGAAGATCCATTTTTCAGTGGTTGTATGTGGTCTCTGTGCATGGTGGGATAAGCAATCAGTTTGAATGCCTGGAGTAAAGTCTGGGTTGGCTAAAATAGGTGACATCAGGGACTGGTATGATATTAACCCTCAATCCACAGCTACTCTCTCCCAGATTCCTAGTTAAAGGGGAAGAGTATAGGCCCCATACCCTATATCGGGGCTCCAGTCCACTTATGGGTGGCTTCCAACCCCTTTACGTCTCTCCAGTTGCTGTTGTTTCTCTTTTCCAATCTAATTGTTGTTAGCTGCCGTAGCTATTGGTAACCCTCTGATTACTGCCTTTAGTGCCTCCCACAGTGTAACTACTGCTACTTCCCTGGTGTCATTGCCCCTCATATAGTAAGAGATAGCTGCATTTACTGCTGGAATAATATTTTTTTTGTTGAATGATGCTGAAGGATCCTCATCCTCTATGACCATAGGACCCGCCTCTCCACCTGCACCAAGAGAACAATAGACACCTGGCGTGGTCTGACAGTGACAAGGGTTCCATGCATTCTTTCTGCACCTGTGTTTGCAAATCAGGTGTGCCTAAAACTCATCTATACGCATGTAGGTTTTGTACGCATCTGAGAAAAATAGAAAATCTCTGTGGTCAGGGTGTGGAATCTCCACAGATCTTCCAGGCTGCTCTCCCTGAACCAGGTCAAGCTCTTAGGGGAAAATGCCCTGGTCTGGCCAAGGCACTGGCATGACCTGTCGAGGTGGTTAATCTTTACAAGATTTAGGCCCCCCCCAGTAGGATGGTTGGATGTGACATTTGTAAAATTTCCTTTCTAACGTGAAGCATTGCGCACCTAAGTTTTTGTGGTATGTTTACATCCTCCCTCTAATTTCAGCCATCTTTCTTATCTCCTTCCCTAGGAAGATCCGGAAGATACGTATAGCAACTCCTTCTCTCTTTGCAGACCCTGAGGACAAGTGTTGTTGGGGAAACCAGTGTAATTTCTATCTATGACGATCTTTTGCCAGGAGGTGTGTCTCTTGGAGAAAACAGATGTCTCCCTCACCTTTTTCCAGAGAGGACAGTTCTACAGCCCTTCCGTCAGGTTACTCAAGCCTCTCACACTGTGGGTAATTATTCTGATATCGATGGAGTCCAAGGGCATGCCGACCTGTGCGCCTCAGATGACCTCTGAATAGGGTTGGGAAGAGAACAGGCAGGGGTTGTATGTTGTCAGAGTTCTAAGTGCACATAGAGGGCTACTAAGGTAGGGTGCGAAGCATTACCAACTGTGAGAAAGTAGCCTCTTTCTAGAAAGGTTACCCCCACTTTTGGCCTGTTTGTGAGTGTGTCAGTGTGTTTTTACTGTGTCACTGGGACCTTGCTAGCCAGGACCCCAGTGCTCATAGATAAAAACCTATATGTCAGTGTGTTTTGCCTGTCTCACTGGGATCCTGCTAGCCAAGACCCCAGTGCTCATAGTTTGTGGCCTAATGTGTATGCCTGTGTAGTGCCTAACTTTGTCACTGAGGCTCTGCTAATCAGAACCTCAGTGTTTATGCTCTCTCTGCTTTTACATTTGTCACTGTAGGCTAGTGACTTCATTTACCAATTTCAATTGGCACACTGCCCCCCCCCCCTTATAAGTCCCTAGTATATGGTACCTAGGTACCCAGGGCACTGGGGTTCCAGGAGATCCATATGGGCTGCAGCATTTATTTTGCCACTGATAGGGATCTCAGACAAACCCTTACTCAGGCCATTGCAGCCTGAGTGAAATAGTGCACACACTATTTCACAGCCATTTTTACTACACTTAAGTAACTTATGTCACCTATATGTCTAACCTTCATCTTGCTGAAGGGTAGGTGCAAAGTTAGTAAGTGTGAGGGCACCCTTACACTAGCAAATGTGCCCCCACATAGTTCAGGGCCATTTACCCGGACTTTGTGAGTGCAGGGACGCCACTACACGCGTGCACTATATATAGGTCAATACCTATATGTAGCTTCAAAATGGTAACTGCCATCCCCAGCTCCTCTGGCTGCTGCTGCTGCCTCTGCCTCTTGCCTGGGATGAACCGAGAGTCTCCTGACTTTCAGTTCGAGGCTCTCCTCCAACCGCAGGCTCGTCCCTGCGCCTCATCCCTAGTGGTCTAGTGGCCATCGCAAGTAAGTATGTTCACTTTCTTTTCTTCTCTCTGTTACTCTTTCATTCCTGCATTTTCTGCCTTTTCCTTCTATCACCCCTCGTTTTTCCCTAGTGCTTTTTCCTTTCTCCCCTCTTCCTCTGCCCCCTCCATCCCCATGCGAAGCACCTTTCCCGCCTTCCCGCCTCCCAGCTGACTGATCCCCCCACTCCCCTTCCCTTCTTAATGGCGGCCGCAGCACTGTGAGAGGGCAGCTGCACTGACCTCCTGGTCAGCATCTGCGGCCCTCCCCAGCTCCTCTGGCTGCTGCTGCTGCCTCTTGCCTGGGACAAACTGAGAGTCTCCTGACTCTCGGTTTGAGGCCCTCGTCCCTGCGCCTCATCCCCGGTGGTCTAGTGGCCATTGCAAGTAAGTATTTTCCCTTTCTTTTCTTCTCTGTCGCTCTTTCACTCTTGCATTTTCGGCCTTTTTCTTCTATCACCCCTTGTTTTTCCCTAGTGCTTTTTCCTTTCTCCCCTCTTCCTCTGCCTCCCTGCGACCCCACGAAGCACCTTTTCCACTCTCCTGGATGCATAGATGGAAAAGGCCTGCTCGCTTTTTATTTCTTTTTTATACTTCTTAGACTGCAGTCTGATGGTGTCCTGGCTGTGGGTGTGCCGAGATACACAAGAGATGGTGAGCTTGCAAAATCAAATTGATTGTGATAGTTTTGTAAATGATGCAGTTGATTTGGAAGACAGGGACAGGTTCGTAAATGATAAAGCTGGTTTTAAACATGGTGCGTGCCGACAAAGGGAGCCAATGGAGTTCCATCAGAATGGGTTGATGTGATCATACCCTGGATGAGGCGTAATGAGGCGTGTAGGATGACCTTAAAGGGTGTCCATGTGAAATCTGGAAGGAAATGGAGTAGGGCATTACCACCATCCAGATGGGAGAATACCAGGGCTTGAACAGCAGCGCTGAAGTCGCTTTCTGGAAGAACTGGTTTGACTTTCTTCAGAAGAGAAAGCTGGTATCAGGCCATCTTAGTTTTTTTGTCACGTGTTCCTTGGAGGTGAGGTTGGTGTCCACGGTGAATACCAGTGGCTTGGCATTCTGTGAAAGTTGGGGTTTCCAGTCGTCAAGGTCCAGGTGATTGAGCTAGATTTGTACTACATCTTGTTTATTGTTCGTGGAACATAACAGGGATTCTATCTTGGTTGGGGCGACACATGCAGAGTGCCAACACATTTGAGGCTCTTTAATAAAACAGGAAAAACCTGAGCCTAACACGCAGTAATGCAAAGAGAAAATCGATTGCTGACTGCGGTTACTTAAGGATTAAGCAAGAATGGCTTGTGAAGGACAACACCCAAACTTTGACAGATGCAGCCAGGCATGGGGTTTGACAAATGACGTGCTTTGGTGGCGAGAAACCTGGCAGACAGCCCAAATACTCAGTACCTTTTTTCTATTTGGATGGAATTCACTTCAATAAGTTTATTTGCAAGACAAACATTGTGTGCGACGGCACGAGATCCAGATTCCAAGAGGGCTATTCTAGCAAGGTTTCTAGGAAGGTTGGTGAACCCAGAGTGACCCTGATAGTGTCATAGGGCCATATGTACGAACACATTTTCCCATTGACACAGAATGGGAAAAACCCTTTGCTACATCTGGCCCATAGTGTGGTGGGGTGACTGCCACCACCAGGACACACTCTGCTGGCTGCTCGGCGCCCTCCCATCTCCCTGTTGCACTGTCATGCAGTGCTGTGCACGGTGTGGATACCAATTGATGTCTAACAAAGGATACACAGCATCTGCTCACTCGCTCTGCCTCCCAGACGCAGTGCACGCTGACAAGACTGATCCCGTGGCTGCTGGAGATGAACAGGGCCCAGGCCTCTTCATAAGCCATGTCCTAGCTGTGACATTTTTCACTTCCTCGGCACCTCCGTGGCAGTGTTAGGCACCCAGAGCCTTCATCATGGAAAAATATTAAGGGCCGATTACATTGGAGGCGCCAAATGATGATGCAAATTACTCAATTTGCATTAGCGGGAGACATAGGAATCAGCATGTGTGCAATTTAGAATGGGGAATAATGCGTTCATAGTATATGTTATTCCCCATATGAACACACAGCACAACTCCCCTGCAGCCTAACTCTGCTAGACAACATACTCAACAGACTGGAGGAAATCACTGAGTGGTCCAGCAGGGGTGAGGGAAGTGGCATGCTGCCACAGCTCTAACAACACAAACTCCTTCTGGCAAGAAAACACTTAGAAGCCCAGAAGAGAGACATAGCTCACACTAGGAAAGTAGCCTCTTTTTAGGAGGTTACCCCCCACTTTTTGCCTATCAGCATGTTTGACTGTATCTACTGGGATACTGCTAACCAGGACCCCAGTGATTATGCTCTCTCCCTTCTAATTTGGTAAGTTGATTACTTGCACCCCACATTTCGCATACTGGTGCCCCCATGTAAGTTCCTAGTATATGCTACCCAGGGCACTGGGGTACCAGGGGATGCCCATGGGCTCCAGCATGTATTATGCCACCTATGGGGAGCCCATGCAAAGTGTTCTGCAGGCCTGCCATTGCAGCCTGCGTGAAAAGGTGCATGCACCCTTTTTCACTAAAGGTCACTACACCAGGTCACTGTAAGTCACCCTATGGTAGGCCCTCCTAGCCCAGAGGGCAGGGTGCAAGTACCTGTGTGTGAGGGCACCCCTGTATGAGCAGAGGTACCCCCACAAACTCCAATGCCATTTTCATGGTCTTCGTGAGTGCAGGGACGCCATTTTATGCGTGTACTGGACATAGGTCACTACTATGTCCAGCTGCATTTTGGTAACTCCAAACCTAGGCATGTTTGGTATCAAATATGTCGGAATCATACCCCAATACTGTTGCCAGTATTGGAAGTATGATTCCATGCACTCTGGAGGCTCCTTAGAGGACCCCCAGCATTACTCCTACCAGCCTTAAAGGGTTTTCCGGGCAACCCAAGCTGCTGCCACCCCTCAGACAGGTTTCTGCCCTCCTGATGCTTGAACAGCTGAAGGCCAGGAAGGTAGAACAAAGGATTTACTTTGGGAGAGGGAGGTAACACCCTCTCCCTTTGGAAATAGGTGTTACGTGGCTTGGTAGAGGTAGCCTACCCAAGCCACTGGTATGCTTTGAGGGCACATTTGGTGCCCTCTGTACACAAACTAGTCTACACTGGTTCAGGGACCTCCAGTCCCTGCTCTGGCGCGAGACTGGACAATGGAAAGGGAAGTGACCACTCCTCTGTCCATCACCACCCCAGGGGTGGTGCACGGAGCTCCTCCAGGGGGTCCCTTGGTTCTGCAATCTTGAATCCAAGGATGGCAGGGACCTCTGGGAGCATCTGAGGGGCCAGCTCAGGCAGGTGACGTCAGAGCCTCCTCCTGATAGGTGGTCACCTGGCTAGGTGACCAATCCCCCTTTAAGGGCTATTTAGGGTCTCTCTTGGGTGCGTCCTCAGATTCGGCTTGCAAGATTCCAGCAGGACTCCTCTGCAACCTTACTTTGACTTCTAGCCACTGGAACCGCGAATGGACCCTCCAGGAACATTATTTCCATGGCTTCTTCCAGTTTCTGCAACATTTCCCAGGCTGTGCATCCTCTGTGGGCAGCAAGTCTTTAGTCTGCATGAGAAGGAAGAAGGAATCTCCCTTGGAGTGAAGGAGTCAATCCCCTGCATCTGGAGGCATCTGCTGCAGTGACAACCGGCTGCGTAGATCTCCTCTCATACTGAGCTGCATGGATCCTGCATCACAGGTGGTGTTCCAGAGAAGTCCTCTTGGTCCTCCCTGCCAGTTGTCCCAATTTGGTGGAGGTAAGTCCTTGCCTTCCCACGCAGGACAGTACGTCTGTGCACTGCGTCTCTTGCAGCTGCCAAGGCTTGCTTGCATCTCCTCCAAGGGATCTTCAGGCTTCGTGTAGCGTCAGCCCCGAGCCCTCCTTCCTGTGATGCACATCTCTCTGCGTGCTTCTCCTGCGGCGTGGGAGCCTTCTCCAGTTGTGTTGCATAGGCTCCTCTGTGACTCCTGGTTCCTCATCCAGTGGGTCTCCTGTGGGGGCTGCCTCTTCTTGTGTGGACCCTCTGCCTTGCTGCCACAGAACCTGAACCGGTGTAGACTGGCTTATGCCAGGAGGGCACCATCTGTGCCCTTCAAAGCATTTCCAGAGGCTGGGGGAGGCTACTCCTCCCCAGCCCTTAACACCTATTTCCAAACGGAGAGGTTGTAACACCATCCCTCATAGGAAATTCTTTGTTCTGCCTTCCTGGGACTGGGCTGCCCAGACCCCAGGAGGGCAGAACCCTGTCTGTGGGTTGGTAGCAGCAGTAGCTGCAGTGAGAACCCCAGAGAGCTGGTTTGGCAGTACATGTGGTCCATAGTGGAGCCCCGGGCATGCATGGGGTTGGCACCCCAATCCCAGATTTGGCATTGGGGGACATGTTACATTGCCATATTCGGAGTTACCACTGTGAAGCTACATATAGGTATTTACCTATATGTAGCGCACGCTTGTAATGGTGTCCCCGCACTCAGAAAGTCTGGGAAAATGGCCCTGAACTTTGTGGGGGCACCTTTGCTAGTGCAAGGGTGCCCTCACACTTAGTAACTTTGCACCTAACCTTCACTAAGTGAGGGTTAGACATATAGGTGACTTATAAGTTACTTAAGTGCAGTGAAAATGGCTGTGAAATGATGTGTGGATTATTTCACTCAGGCTGCAGTGGCAGTCCCGTGTAAAGGTTTGTCTGAGCTCTCTATGGGTGGCAAAAGAAATGCTGCAGCCCATAGGGATCTCATGGAACCCCAATACCCTGGGTACCTAGGTATCATATACTAGGGAATTATAAGGGTGTTCCAGTATGCCAATTGAAATTGGTAAAAGTGGTCACTAGCCTATAGTGACAAATTTAAAGGCAGAGAGAGCATAGGCACTGAGGTTCTGATTAGCAGAGCCTCAGTGACACAGTTAGGCACTACACAGGTATACACATTCAGGCTAGCAGGATCCCAGTGAGGCAGGCAAAACATACTGACAAAATAGGGTTTTCACTATGAACACTGGGGTCCTGGCTAGCAGGATCCCACTGATACAGTACAAACACACTGACATATACTCACAAACAGGCCAAATGAGGGGGTAACAATGCTAGAAAGAGGATACCTTCCTACAACCGCCACGTGCACCGCCACCAACACCACTGCCAGCAGCAGCAGCCCCAGTGGGAAGCCGTCCCAGGCTGCGGGGGAAGGGCTGGAGCCTCCCTCCACCACTGCCAGCTACACCAACATCACCACCACTACCACCACTGAGCAGCCATCACCCCCGGCGGACAGTGTGTAGCCCTGCCTCCATGGGCTGTTGTGCGGCTTGGCCCCAGCAAATCCTGTGGGTCTGAAACCCAGGTGTGAGACTGTGACCTTGCACTCCATAAGATCTGCATTACAAGCCACAATGCCCCCTCCAGAATCAGTGGAAGAAGTCATCCACTCACCCTATCCTCCCCAGGATGAAGCTCACTGGGCACAAGGCCCCCTCCAGAACCAGTGGAAGAAGTCACCTACTTGAGAGACTGTGGCCTTGCACTCCCCAGGACCAGGCAGTGGGCAAATCACCCACTTGAGAGACTGTGGCCTTGCACTCCCCAGGGCCAGGCAGTGGGCAGATCACCTTTAGCAAAACAAAAGGATGATGGACGGAGTGTGGAACAATGCAAACACTCACCCCCAGTCACAGATCTGGGTTTAATCCATAGCCATATGCAAAGCAGTCTTGACCCTGTTCCTCACGGGAACGGTCCAGCCCGAACTGCCAAGCCAGGTCCTCCCTGGACCGGAAACAAGCATCCTGGGCAGATCACCCACTTGAGGGACTGTGGACCTTGCACTCCCCAGGACCAAGCTCAGGGCATGTTGCCCCCTCCAGGACCAGTGGCGTACCATCTTCCGGCTGAGGTGCCCCCCATTCCCTGTCCCCCTGAGGTACCTGTCTATTTTCGACCTGATGCCCCTGCAGTGTTCTCTCCGTGTTGTTGCAGGAGTAAGGTGGGGCCTTGGACTATGTGATGTGGACCACGGACATTGAGGACTGGGCAGTGTCCCTACATTTGTAAATATGTATATACTTGTTGATTTTGATGCACGTATTTATAGTATTTTATCTTATTACACTCACTTTAATCAATTCCTTTTGTGCTTGCATTATTCCTTAGGGGTACGGGGTGTATATGTAATGTTACTGCATCTGGTCATGTGTATGGTGTTGGGGGTGAGGGTGTTGCATGTGTGTGTCACTCTCTTTTTCCTCCCCCCACCCCTGTGTGGTAGGCGGCAGTACTCACCGTGGTCGTCTTCGCCGGCGTTGGTGTTCGTAATGGAGCAGAAGGTGGAATATCATGAGGAACACATGCAACTCAGGCTCCATGGCAGTGTGCTTCTTCCCTGAGTCTCCACAGGTGAGTCCTTTGACTTCTGAGATCTGTTTCCACCAGGCTTTTGATGTCGTTGGTACTGCCCCGGAAAAGGTGGCGGATTGGTGTGTCATAATTCAGTGGGAGGAACATTGTCTTCCGCCTGGCTGTAGGTGGTTACCACTGTGGTGCCTGTTGATTTCGTCCTGGTGGTCGGTGTGTAAAAGTGGCGGCCTGTCTGATCGGTTTCCGCCGTGGTCATTTACTCTAAACCACTGCACTCTACTTCAATGCACTCTACGCCAATGTAATCTAAACTACACTATACGCCACTGCACTCTACTCTGCACCACTGTACTCTATGCCACTGCTCTCTATGCCACTCTTCTCCACTACACCCCACTGCACTCTGACACTCTACTCTGCAACACTGCACCGGCCACCACTCTAGTCTGCACCACTCTACTCTGTACTACTGCATTCTGCACCAATACACTCTATTCCACTGCACTCTATACCACTCTACTCTGCATAATTCCACTCTACGCCACTGCACTTTACAGCACTATACTCTACTCTGTACTGCACCACTCTACAATACTCCACTCTACACCACTCTAAGCCACTGCACTCTATGCCACTCGAGTCTACTCTGCACTCTATGCCACTGCACTATTGCATTCTCTGCCATTCTATTGTATGGCACTCTGCTCCACTGCACTCTATGCCACTCTACTCTGCCCCATGCCACTCTATGCCACTGCACTCTAAACCAATACACTCTATGCCAATGCACTCTAAACAACTGCACTGTACGCCACTGCAGTCTACTCTGCACCACTGTACTCTCCGCCACTGCTCTCTGTGCCCCTCTACTTCACTCTACACCACTGCACTGACACTCAACTCTACAACATTGCACTCTCTGCCACTGTACTCTACACCACTCTACTCTGTACTTCTGCATTCTATGCCAATACACTCTACACCCCTGCACTCCATGGCACTGCACTCTATGCCACTCTACACTGCATCACTCCACTCTACACCACTGCACTCTACAGCACTATACTTTGCACTGCACCACTCTACCGTACTCCACTCTGCACCACTCTACACCACTGCATTCTATGCCACACAAGACTACTCTGCACTCTAAGCCACGGCACCACTCTACACTACTGCACTCTCTGAAGCTCTCTTGTATGCCACTCTACTCCACTGCACTCTACTTTGCCCCACTCCACTCCATGCCACTGCACTCTACACAATGCACTCTAAACAACTGCACGGCACCCCACTGCACTCTACTCTGCACCACTGTACTCTATGCCACTGCTCCTCTGCCACTCTACTCCACTGCACTGACAGTCTACTCTGCAACATTGCACTCTTAACTACTATACTCTACACCACTATACTCTGTACTGCTGCATTCTATGCCAATAAACTCTACACCACTGAACTCTATGACACTCTACTCTGCATCACTCCACTCTGCACCACTGCACTCTACGATACACCACTCTATGCCTCTGCATTCTACATCATTGTATTGTACGCCATTGAATTGTATGCAGCTGCACTCAATGTCTCTATACCACGGCATTCTGCAACACTCTACGCCAATGCACTCTACACCAGTCCGCTCTAATGTATGCCACTCCTAAACACAACACTTTCTGCCACTCCACAACACTCTACTCCTCTTTTCGCTGTTCCACTCTATGACACTCCACCCCACTCTCCTCTATGCCACTAACTTTTAGCCATGCTGAACAGCAGCCGCTCTGGTGTATAACATGGCTAAAACACATTGACACATTGACAAAGCCAATAACTCTTGCGTAGACAAGACCTATTGGCTTTGCCAATGTTTGTTAGTACTATGAGGTACCGAAGACCCTGAAAGAACTGTGAATGTGTAAATCCTTATTTTAAACATGCATTACACACATCATTATATAGACTGCTACAAAATGTTCAAATACATTTCGGTTAAATAAAAAAAAGACCTTCTAATATACAGATTTGAATAATATACAGTTTATACCTAGTACTAACATTTTTTATAACAGTCCACTAAAAACCACAGACTTCACAACTCACCTTGGAACACCTTTACAGTACCTCTCTAAAAGAAAATATCTTTGCCATCAGAAAGCTTCAAGTGACTCCTTTGATTAAAGTCAATGCAGGTTTCCAAGCCCCTTTACATTTGCAGATTTAGCAGTTGGGCACATTTGCATTTCTTTAGGGAAGGAGACACCCTGGTAAGAAGGCCTTTTCTTATCTGTCTGTCCCTCCCTCAGAGCACACAAGACTCCCTCCCTTACACTCCAGCTGGGGAAACTGATCTGTCCCAATTACATTTTGTACTTTGGCTGAAAGCCTAAAATTACAGACAAATTGTCTTTGTTCACAGACAACAGTAAGTTAAAGGCAGTCCCTGAAAATTAGGGACAGGTGGACACCCTAGCCCCACTCCCTGCAGGCAAATACAGATCAGAGCGAAGACAGGGGGCCCATTCGGGGAGCAGCTGGAGGTAGGAACAGTGGGCAGCAGCAGACATGCTTTTAAAGACTTTGGGGAGTCGTGGTCGCCTCCAAACCTTTCCAGCCAGTGTTGTGAACACTAACACCAAGCAAGGCTGCCACTGGTGCAGAGAAGTCTCGAGGCATCGACAGAAGTGGGCAATTGCCCAGGGCGCCAACCTTCCATCGGAGATCCCTTCAAAACTGAGCTTTCTCTCTATTTGACCTCTGTCTATTCTATTTCTCTATCTATACCTGTCTTCCTCTCTGCCCCCCCGCTACACGTCACTCTGTCTCTCTAAGCCAGTGTCATCTTAAGAATATTTGGGGTCTCAGGCAAGAAATATTCCAATTGCTTTTGTGTGACCCTCTTAAATCTTAGAATGGAATTTAGTATTGTTTGGCATCGTGTTGGCCTGAATTATCAGGAAAAGGGTAACAAATTTAAAATGTGTTTCATCCAGGGGCCCCGAAATAAATTTTGCCCGGGGCCCCTAAAATCCTTAAGATGACACTGCACTGGTGGGGGTGGAGTGGGCCTGGGAGAGGCTGTGACTTTCTCCCAGACCTTCCTCTGCTGCCCCGTAGAGGCAAAATGCTGCTGGTTTCAGTTTCAACCAAGCAACCAGCTGTCATCCTTTGGGTTGGTATCGGCTGAAATCAGTTCAAACCAAAAACTAGAATGTAAAAATATGCTGCAGTAGTAACAGCAGGACAAACAGCGCTCTTGTGAGTTTGATTTTGTGATTCAATTAAAAAAGCCTTTTTTCTCAGCATCAGGAGCTGGAAACTGGTCTTCCTTGGCACTGGTATTATTTACTGAAACATAGCCCACGAAATTCTGAGTTTTTTTTTATGTCTGTCACTGCTTATACTTTTTTAATCTGTAAAGTTTTATATAGTGCGAACATGACCCTAAAGGGTATCAGAGGGCTGTACAAATGGTCAGGTAAGAAGAAACATGTAGCTCAGACAACAAACATATTTGCGAACATTACACAGTGGAGCAGTTCCAAGATGGGGGTCGAGACCACCTCAAGGTAAAGGTCAATAGGTCAATAAACAAGGTGATAGCGAGGGCGTATTAATCATGGAAAATGACACTGCATCACATCAGTGCACAGAGAGTAGAGCCAGTGGTTTTAGAGAAGAAATGTTTTCATCAGAAGCATTTTAACCTTCTGATGGGCGAGCGCAAAGCGCTCCGTCCCATCCTGTAATCTCTCTTTGGGCTTCCATCCACACCCCTGTCACGTTAGTCACTTTCATTGGTTCGTGAGCTTGCCTTTTAAAATCCACTTGCTTTCATTTGTGAAAGGCATACGTCATGCCTTTTCCGGTGTTTAGCCCTCCTCTACAGCACCGGTAAACTATTGAAAACATAGAGGCTCGATGTTTTCAGCATGGTTTCCGGACTACTTCATCTACCTACTTTCCACACAGTGTGATCGCGCTGCATTTTTTTTTCTTTACAACGCTAATAGCTCTAACTCGAGCAAATGCGAGACCCGTTGCATTGAAAATGCTTGTTAAAATGATGCAGTTGAGGGGTTCAGCCTGATTACAGAGGGTTAAAACAATAAGTGTTGGGGCACAAATTTATGCTCAGAAGCCCGCGGCCGATGATATCAAAGGTCGGGGTGTTGAATATCAAGGCTGCATAATCTTTTTTTCACCTGACGCCTTTTTCATCGACCACCAGACAGCTTCTTTAGCTCAATCCTACAGGGTTATTTTTCATCCCTGCTTTCTCCCTTTGTCACTGTTTTTTTCTGGTTTTCTCTTGCTTGTCTGTTTCCGCCTTTTTGTGTTTTACTCTCTTGCTGTGGATCAAAGTCTGCTGAAGGAAAAATAACTTCCGGTCCCTAAAAATAAATGCCGGTGGGCCCCACCTGCAGCCACCTGCCCAGATTAAACACTGCTGTCCACAGTGGTGGGGGCGGCACTCTCTCTTTAAGTGTCCAGTTGAATGTTAAAAAAACGTATGTGGCTAGACTTAATGGAATAATTTAGGCATAGGATATTTAACCTAGGCCATAGATATATTTGCATGAGTCCATTTCAGATCTTGTTGAATTGTTCTTCATGTTTTTTCAACTTGGATGTGAATTTGAGTATCCTTGAAATTACAGTAGATACTGAGAGATCTCTTCTACCAAAGGGCGACATCTATTTGATGAAGAAAAGCAGAGAAAGGACAGATCTCGGAGGTACTCCACAAGTTACGGATATCATTGTTGAGGTGGACTTTAGGTTGACTTCCATCAAGCAAAGAGAGAGACTCCCCTTTGATTGGGTGGTTTAAGTGTCTCTCCAGGTCTGGTTTAATTGTCTCTCCAGGTCTGGTTTAAGTGTCCCTCGAGGTCTGATACCTGAGTGAATGTTGTGTAGGAGAGTATGTGTTTCCATGAAACTGTGGTGGGTTCTCAGCTTCAAGGGTCTTGCTAGGCAGCAGTTAGTTCAAACTAACTCGCGTTTTAAGATCCACTGTTGGCTGTGTTTTAAAGTTTTTGGGATTGGACTGTGTTTGACTGCAGAGTTCAGTAGGTTTGTAAAGTCAGCAGCTGGAGTACTCATTCATTCTTTAAATGATGAAGCTGTATGAGGGGTGTAGTTAGGTTCTTGGCTAGATAATGGTCAAATGTGTTTCCTAGATTTCTGGCTGTCCTTGCAGGTACAGATCAAGATCTGCTGGTCACCAAGCAGCTGGTGTTGGGTTTGACAAAAAACACTGTGGCCCATATTTATACTTTTTTAGCGCCGCATTTGAGCCCCTTTTTAATGCAAAAGCGGCGCAAACGAACAAAATACATTTGTATTTTGCTTGTTTGCGCCGCTTTTGCGTAAAAAAAAGACCCAAATGCGGCGCAAAAAAAAGTATAAATATGGGCCACAATCTTTGTTTTTTTCTGTTCAGGCAGTCCTTTTCTGTAGTAAAGAATATACGTTATTACAATAGCAAAACACAATTCAATGGGGCTCAAATGTAGGATTGTGATTGCAATTACAATGCAGAGTAAGCAAAGCCATTCTCCTTTCTAGAGGTTGGCATCACGTCTATGGTGCTTTAATTCTAATCATAGGCACAGGTCAGGCAGCTTGCAGTTCAGTTCAACTGTTCGTTCCCAAGTTAAAGGTATTCTTTGGACAACACTCACTCTTCTCACTGCAGAACATGCTTTAGTCTTGTGTGAGGCCCCAGTAGTCTGCTCACGTTGTTCCAGTTGGCCAGCGCTGACGGGAGCTCCTAGACCTGGAGCCCTCAACAACCTCTTCACTGACACAGGACCACAGAGGCAGTTTTCTGGAGAATGAAGGCAGAGTGAGGGAGCAGCATGGCAGAGCTGTCTAGTGAACTGGGGTGTCCATGCAGTGATCTGACAGTGGATCATTCACATGCAGCCTCTGGACTGGGTTCAGGGGGTAGTTATGTTTTTTTTGGCTGCTGTGGCCTCCAGACCTGACTCAACTCCTGCTTCCGGAACGATGTGAGCTTCTCCTGGGGATTCGCTTGGGGGCATGTAGAAGTAGCACCCAGTCCACATGGGTGTGGGCAGCATAAGATGACTTCTTGGCTCAGCCTTTGCTTGTAGTCCACTGTGGGAATATGATGGAGATGATTCACACCACTGGTAAGCTCTGACTTCACTCCTAAGGGCTGCCGCATTTTCTGGGTGCCCCTCATGTCAGGAACACAGCTGGCTTCTATTCCTGGACCCCCTCTCATCCTTTAGGGCCAGCCGCTCTCCTTTTCTCTATAAGCAGAATGGCTTTTAGACTTCAGGTAAAGTCCCCTAACCTCTGGGAGACTGGCTCTCATGCAGACACCAGCCCTGGTCACACAGCAGTCCAACAAGCACTCCCTTTATTGGTCATGAAGAATATGGAGCTGGAACCAAGTAGGATGGTTTAGATTCTACTTCTGTACACATTTTGTAGATAAGAGATGGGGAGCCAATGTGTAAGGCTTCAGAATCAGTTTGGGTTGACTCTTTTTCAAATGTAATTTCCAGGCTGCTCTCTAGACACCACCTTTGTGCAAAGTGTTGTTTCTACAGTAGGTAGTAATGGGGTTGGTTCCAAGCAAACATATTCGCAACAAGGTCACATTGAAGTCTGTGATCTCTGCACCTGACTGTCGTCATCCTCCGGGAGCAGTAATCTGAGATAGAAAGAAGGGCAGGTCTTTCCTGGAACCTTCTTCACCATCAATAAAATAAAGTGCAATCCCAAGCTTTGTCCCTCCCACCCACCAAAAGGTGGTGCTTAGAAATAACTAATCAGCATTACATTGAGAACAGGTGTAGGGAAGTACCATCTTGCCTGGCATGTTACCCCCATATTTCACTGTATATATGTTGTTTTAGTGTACAGGGAGTGCAGAATTATTAGGCAAGTTGTATTTTTGAGGATTAATTTTATTATTGAACAACAACCATGTTCTCAATGAACCCAAAAAACTCATTAATATCAAAGCTGAATATTTTTGGAAGTAGTTTTTAGTTTGTTTTTAGTTTTAGCTATGTTAGGGGGATATCTGTGTGTGCAGGTGACTATTACTGTGCATAATTATTAGGCAACTTAACAAAAAAAATATATATACCCATTTCAATTATTTATTATTACCAGTGAAACCAATATAACATCTCAACATTCACAAATATACATTTCTGACATTCAAAAACAAAACAAAAACAAATCAGTGACCAATATAGCCACCTTTCTTTTCAAGGACACTCAAAAGCCTGCCATCCATGGATTCTGTCAGTGTTTTGATCTGTTCACCATCAACATTGCGTGCAGCAGCAACCACAGCCTCCCAGACACTGTTCAGAGAGGTGTACTGTTTTCCCTCCTTGTAAATCTCACATTTGATGATGGACCACAGGTTCTCAATGGGGTTCAGATCAGGTGAACAAGGAGGCCATGTCATTAGATTTCCTTCTATTATACCCTTTCTTGCCAGCCACGCTGTGGAGTACTTGGACGCGTGTGATGGAGCATTGTCCTGCATGAAAATCATGTTTTTCTTGAAGGATGCAGACTTCTTCCTGTACCACTGCTTGAAGAAGGTGTCTTCCAGGAACTGGCAGTAGGACTGGGAGTTGAGCTTGACTCCATCCTCAACCCGAAAAGGCCCCACAAGCTCATCTTTGATGATACCAGCCCAAACCAGTACTCCACCTCCACCTTGCTTGCGTCTGAGTCGGACTGGAGCTCTCTGCCCTTTACCAATCCAGCCACGGGCCCATCCATCTGGCCCATCAAGACTCACTCTCATTTCATCAGTCCATAAAACCTTAGAAAAATCAGTCTTGAGATATTTACTGGCCCAGTCTTGACGTTTCAGCTTGTGTGTCTTGTTCAGTGGTGGTCGTCTTTCAGCCTTTCTTACCTTGGCCATGTCTCTGAGTATTGCACACCTTGTGCTTTTGGGCACTCCAGTGATGTTGCAGCTCTGAAATATGGCCAAACTGGTGGCAAGTGGCATCGTGGCAGCTGCACGCTTGACTTTTCTCAGTTCATGGGCAGTTATTTTGCGCCTTGGTTTTTCCACACGCTTCTTGCGACCCTGTTGACTATTTTGAATGAAACGCTTGATTGTTCGATGATCACGCTTCAGAAGCTTTGCAATTTTAAGAGTGCTGCATCCCTCTGCAAGATATCTCACTATTTTTGACTTTTCGGAGCCTGTCAAGTCCTTCTTTTGACCCATTTTGCCAAAGGAAAGGAAGTTGCCTAATAATTATGCACACCTGATATAGGGTGTTGATGTCATTAGACCACACCCCTTCTCATTACAGAGATGCACATCACCTAATATGCTTAATTGGTAGTAGGCTTTCGAGCCTATACAGCTTGGAGTAAGACAACATGCATAAAGGGGATGATGTGGTCAAAATACTCATTTGCCTAATAATTCTGCACTCCCTGTATGTGTCACTGGGATCCTGCCAGCCAGGGCCCCAGTGCTCACAAGTGTGCCCTGTATGTGTTCCCTGTGTGATGACTAACTGTCTCACTGAGGCTCTGCTAACCAGAACCTCAGTGGCTATGCTCTCTCTGCTTTCTAAATTGTCACTAACAGGCTAGAGGCCAATTTCACCAATTCACATTGGCATACTGGAACACCCTTATAATTCCCTAGTATATGGCACTGAGGTACCCAGGGTATTGGGGTTCCAGGAGATCCCTATGGGCTGCAGCATTTCTTTTACCACCCATAGGGAGCTCTGACAATTCTTACACAGGCCTGCCACTGCAGCCTGAGTGAAATAACGTCCACGTTATTTCACAGCCATTTACCACTGCACTTATAAGTCACCTATATGTCTAACCTTCACCTGGTGAAGGTTGGGTGCTAAGTTACTTAGTGTGTGGGCACCCTGGCACTAGCCAAGGTGCCCCCACATCGTTCAGGGCAAATTCCCCGGACTTTGTGAGTGCGGGGACACCATTTCACGCGTGCACTATACATAAGTCAATACCTATGTATAGCGTCACAATGGTAACTCCGAACATGGCCATGTAACATGTCTAAGATCATGGAATTGTCACCCCAGTGCCATTCTTGCATCAGGGAGACAATTCCATGATCCCCCGAGTCTCTAGCACAGACCCGGGTACTGCCAAACTGCCTTTCCCGGGGTTTCACTGCAGCTGCTGCTGCTGCCAACCCCTCAGACAGGTTTCTGCCCTCCTGGGGTCCAGCCAGGCCTGGCCCAGGAAGGCAGAACAAAGAACTTCCTCAGAGAGAGGGTGTTACACCCTCTCCCTTTGGAAAGAGGTGTCAGGGCTGGGGAGGAGTAGCCTCCCCCAGCCTCTGGAAATGCTTTGATGGGCACAGATGGTGCCCATCTCTGCATAAGCCAGTCTACACCGGTTCAGGGATCCCCCAGCCCTGCTCTGGCGCGAAACTGGAAAAAGGAAAGGGGAGTGACCACTCCCCTGACCTGCACCTCCCAGGGGAGGTGCCCAGAGCTCCTCCAGCGTGCCCCAGACCTCTGTCATCTTGGATTCAGAGGTGTGCTGGCACACTGGACTGCTCTGAGTGGCCAGGGCCAGCAGGTGACGTCAGAGACTCCTTCTGATAGGCTCTTACCTGTGTTACTAGCCTATCCTCCTTCCTAGGTAGCCAAACCTCCTTTTCTGGCTATTTAGGGTCTCTGCTTTGGGGAATTCTTCGGATAACGAATGCAAGTGCTCATCAGAGTTCCTCTGCATCTCTCTCTTCACCTTCTGCCAAAGGATCGACCGCTGTCTGCTCAGGACGACTGCAAAACCGCAACAAAGTAGCAAAGACAGCTACTGCAACCTTGTATCGCTTCATCCTGCTGGCTTTCTCGCCTATTTCCTGGTGGTGCATGCTCTGCCTCCTTCTTGCACCAGGAGCTCTGAAGAAATCTCCCATGGGTCGACAGAATCTTCCCCCTGCAACCGCAGGCAACAAAAGACTGCATCACCGATCCTCTGGGTCCCTTCTCAGCACGACGAGCGTGGTCCCTGGAACTCAGCAACTCTGTCCAAGTGACTCCCACAGTCCAGTGACTCTTCAGTCCAAGTTTGGTGGAGGTAAGTCCTTGCCTCCCCACGCTAGACTGCATTGCTGGGTACTGCGTGATTTGCAGCTGCTCCGGCTCCTGTGCACTCTTTCAGGATTTCCTTCGTGCACAGCCAAGCCTGGGTCCCTGACACTCTAACCTGCTGTGCACAACCTTGTCAGTTGTCCTCCGGCGTCGTGGGACTCCCTTTTGTGTCTTCGGGTGGACTCCGGTTCACTCCTCTTCCAAGTGCCTGTTCCAGTACTTCTGCGGGTGCTGCCTGCTTCTGTGAGGGCTCCCTGACTTGCTGGGCGCCCCCTCTGTCTCCTCATCCAAATGGCGACATCCTGGTCCCTCCTGGGCCACAGCAGCATCCAAAAACCCTAACTGCGACCCTTGCAGCTAGCTAGGCTTGTTTGCAGTCTTTCTGCGTGGGAACACCTCTGCAAGCTTCTTCACAACGTGGGACATCCATCCTCTAAAGGGGAAGTTCCTAGTCCTCTTCGTTCTTGCAAAACACCAAGCTTCCTCCATCTGGTGGCAGCTCCTTTGCACCCTCAGCTGGCATTTCCTGGGCATCTGCCCATTCTCGACTTTGTCACGACTCTTGGACTTGGTCCCCTTGTTTCACAGGTACTCAGGTCCGGAAATCCACTGTTGTTGCTTTGCTGGTGTTGGTCTTCCTGGCAGAATTCCCCTATCACAACTTCTGTGCTCTTTGGGGGTTGTGGGTGCACTTTACACCTACTTTTCAGGGTCTTGGGGTTGGCTATTTTTCTAACCCTCACTGTTTTCTTACAGTCCCAGCGACCCTCTACAAGCTCACATAGGTTTGGGGTCCATTCGTGGTTCGCATTCCACTTTTGGAATATATGGTTTGTGTTGCCCCTATACCTATGTGCTCCTATTGCAATCTACTGTAACTTTACATTGCTTGCATTACTTCCTTTTGCTATTAGTGCATATTTTTGGTATTGTGTACATATATCTTGTGTATATTTGGCATCCTCATACTGAGGGTACTCACTGAGATACTTTTGGCATATTGTCATAAAAATAAAGTACCTTTATTTTCAGTATATCTGTGTATTGTGTTTTCTTATGATATTGTGCATATGACACCAGTGGTATAGTAGGAGTTTTGCATGTCTCCTAGTTCAGCCTAAGCTGCTCTGCTATAGCTACCTACTATCATCCTAAGCTGCTAGAAACACCTCTTCTACACTAATAAGGGATAACTGACCTGGTACAGAGTGTAAGTACCTCTTGGTACCCACTACACGCCAGGCCAGCCTCCTACAACAGGGTCCTCCTAAAATTTCTAATGGTATTCCTGTCCCCATCCTCCTTTCTTCAGTGTCCAGGTCCGCGCTACCAGCCACAGGCATGCAGGCAACAGCCTTGCACAGCAGTCTGGGAGAAGCTGTTCTTATCATCCATCTTGGGCCATGTTATTCCAGGGGCATCAAAAATGGACCCTCTGGCCCTAGAAGTCCAACTCTAACAAAATACAGTCCTGCTACAATATTTGTGAGAAACATGTACTGCTTATATACACACACTCAACATACACACGGAATGTGAGCGCAAGGGCCTGGGTTTTACATAACAGCAGAACTCAGTGACACAGAGAAAAAGGTCTGGCCACAGTACAAAACCATGCTGCCTAGTATGAAGACACGTTTGGTCCACATCTCAAGGGAACAGGATAAGTCCTGGACCTCGCATTGTCAATGCCAAGCCTAGGCTGCTGTGCCCAGGTTAAATTAATGTGAAGTTAGGGCCGAGTTAGAGCCACAATCCCAAATTCACAAGCAGTAGGCCACTATTTAGACTGTTACGTGAAAGTAGTGTTGGTACAGGCATGTCCTCTACATTGTGTACAGTGGTGTCCCCCTGCCTAAAATGTGTATCTAATATCTCGCTTTTGTTTTTGTCTCAAGCCTCACACTAATCTAATGCATGTGCGAGGGTCTAAGCCTGCTTTGACATGAGTGAGGTCCTGGACCTCTTCAAGTACTGGAGGGGCACCAAGTATGCCGTTATTTGTTTGACATCATGGTGTAGCTTGTAGAGCGCTGGTAGCAGTGTATCATGTGTTGCGAATAAGTATTTGTGATCGGACGTTGCGCTAACATCACAAGTGTTTGTTGTGGGCGTGTGGCTTCTGTAGTATATATGTTGCGTGCATGAGTAAATCCAAGTAATAGAGACATGTGGGTTGCCTTTTAGAAGCCTCCACCTGCTCAGTTGCACAAGATGGAGGTAAGGTTGTTTTCCTGGACAATTAAGTGTATTGCTGATATTCCTGAAGATGGAAGCAGAAGATCTACACACTGAATTGGGGAAAAGAGGAGACAGGGCTTCCTTTAGAAATTCTGTTTGGTCCTTTTGCTGCGAGGGGCTGCACATTGGTGTTCCTGAGGACTGTTATTTGATAGATGGTGGTGGAGAAGGGTGGGGCTGCAGTCTATTGTTGAGTGTGTGAAGGGTCCTTTAGAGTGAGGCTAGACTTTGTCCGTTTCCTGATCACTGTCTGTGTGGCTGTTGATAGCCAGGTGCAAAATGCTCATACCTCTTTGTGCTTCAGTTGTGGATGCTCCAAACTAGAGACAGCATACCATGAGGAGCTGCACTCCACACAAAGGCTGGTGAGGCCACTCAAACCAGTTCTGAGAGTGCAGATAGAGAATGCACATCCCCTGTCTGCTTTGACTGCATGAAAAAAGAGCTCTGGACCCACTTGTTGTTCCAGTTCCAACTTCTCTTTGACCAAGGAAGGGAGTGCACTGCCAAATACTCTCAGGTCAGGTTTCTGCCTGGCAGCTAGCTTCCCAGAGATGAGGGGGCATCACCTGAAGTCTGAAGTGGAAGAAAGTGCTGCTCCCTATTCACAGGTGCCAGGAAACTCATCTGCCTGCTGAGAGATGAAAGGAGTGCACCGACCCTGCAAGAGGTGTGATCTTCTTGGAAGAGCCAGAAGCAGGTGCTGGGGCTGATAGTCCATTCATCCGGAGAGACTCAGGACACAGCCATGCTCCCTGCTCAGAATGCAGGCTCTCCTGCAGAGCAGCCTGTACCACTGCACTATCTTGAAGTTTTGCCACTGCAAACCTGAAGCTGTGCTCGAGCTGCCCACTCAGCTTCACTGTCCTGAAGTTGTGCCTGAGCAGACTATGCCTCAGTGATCCTGAAGTTGCACCTGGAAGGCCTGCTAAGTGGCACGGTCCTTAGGTTGGGGGCTGATCCTGAAGCGGTACCCCAGTAGACAGTTCCATTTGGAAAGTTCCAAAGTCGTGCTTAAGCGGACTGTTCTGCGTCGAGAGCCTGAAGCATGCTAGAGCAGACTGGGCTGCTGTGATGGCTGACTGAACCTGAGCTGACTGCATTACTATCACCGCAACATGAAGTGACCTGGGATTGTGCTGCCTTGAGGTGGTACCTTGGCCTCTGATGCTGTGGTTCCTCACTCAACTCATCCAAGGCTAAGAAGCAGATGCTCAGAAGCTGACTATTGAGAATAATTGAGTGCACACTGAGTAGGACCGCACTAGTGTCTGATACCCACACCTGCCCACAGGCAGACTTGAACCTGGGAGTAAGACAGTGAGAGGGTGGGGAGGGGGGCATTAGTGATCCCCAGGGTACCCGGACTCCACTCCAGTGAAATGTTCATATATTCATGCTCTAGTGTGTAGTATTAGCCTACCTGTGGTTATTAAGGTACTTTCTTTTTAACAAGCACTGGGTTGGACATGTTATTGGATTCCCGGATGATTGTGGAGTTCTGAGCATGAAACCCCCCCACACACATTAACTCTCTAAGAAGCATGCACCTGCTCGCCATCACTACCAGTGAGAGTTAAGTTATAAAGGAGTTGTACTTGATCCAGTTTGAAGAACCACAGGAGGAGAGACCCCAGGATATCAAAGGCAAAGAACCCCAACCTCCATTGCTGACGCCCAGTAGCTCTTGCATGTCCCCTGGCCCCCAGGAAAGGGACAGACAAGGGGTCAGCCAATTAAAGTGAAATAAACAGACTGTACAGAGCATGAACCAAGGGTGAATACATCATGATTACTTCTGTAGATGTTTTTCTTAGTAGGGATGCCTCCCTTCCTTCTTTGTCTTGAGGATGGCCTCATCCAATTTCTGGCATATGTGGTTAAAGGAGGTGTATATGTGTGGGCTCCGGCAAAATATTGAATGTGCCAACCTTAAATTGTATATATTATATTCATTATGCAAAACTGTTCTTGACAGTTCAAAGTTTCACCTTGAGCTGCATATGACTTTCATCATTTTGGTATTAGTAATTGTTGATTTTATGGAGGCAAAGACGGCCCCTAGATTTCTTCCATTGTCTACGAGAACAAGGATGGTCCAGATGAAATACCTACATTATTTGTATTGTGGCTCAACTAGACGTAGACTGACCACTATGAAGGGAGGTCTGGACCTTCATTGCCTGAGATGTCGGGCCATCGTGCTCCGTGATCCGACAATACTGGTCTCGACCCCTATATGATAATATTGTGACTCATGGATGAATGGTGTGACCGATACACCATCAGACAGCTGATGGCTATGGACCGGCTGAGGGTCAAACAGTATATTGCCTGATGATTTACAACTTTAAAAAAAATCATTTGTTTTACGAAAAACGTAGATATTTCTCTGATAAAATAGACAGATATGTGTCACTGTCGTCATTCGCAGAATTGTATTAGATGAATTTCACAAAACATGACATTTGGACATTCACACATTGCATCATTAAGTAGTAAAGTATTATGGGGGCAAAAGATCGAAGCCTGAATATAGAGGACCAAAATAATGAGATGGTAAATGCATATAGGCAAGTATAGGCTTACTTAACATATATGCACGTTGGCAATAAATATACATACATAATCATCTATCACATTTCCCCCCTCCAGGGACCTCTCTCCCTTCCAGGCTTGTTGTGGGTCCCAAACAAAAGGAGAAAGCGGCACCACCAGATCTGGAATCCAAATTTTTGTAATTTATTCACAAAGTGCTCAGTGCATATCAGGAAAAATGGCGACGCGTTTCGGCAAAAACCTTCAACTGGCCATAGAGTTAATTGTGCTAGAGTGTCTTTTTACAACAGAAGAAACCACACCCTCTTCACACATAGTGCACAATCACTAGAGCGTTAACCACGATATCCATGTTTTCAAATGTTATTTTTGATTACCTTTATGGGAGTTGTTAGACCTGACAGTCTTAGGGTGGTCACCCCTATCTTTTTGCCTGCCTCCCTCCACTTTTTGGACACTGTTTTTGCTGGTTTTAGGACTCTGCGCACTTTACCACTGCTAAAAAGTGCTAAACACTGTGCTGACATTGGTTCATACCCAATTGGCTTATTTAATCTATTTGTAAGTCCCCAGTAAAGTGCACTACATGTGCCCAGGGCCTGTGGATTAAATGCTACTAATGGGCCTGCAGCACTGATTGTTCCACCCACATAAGTAGCCCCTTAACCATGCCTCACGCCTGCCACTGCAAAGCCTGTGTGTGAAGTTTCACTGCCACTTCAACTTGGCATTTAAAAGTACTTGCCAAGCCTAGAACTCCCCTTTTTCTACATATGTCACCCCTAAGGTAGGCCCTAGGTAACCCATAGGTCAAAGTGCTATGCAGGTGAAAGGCAGGACATGTACCTGTGTAGTTCATATGTCCTGGAAGTGTAAAACTCCTAAATCAGTTTTACACTGCTGTGAGACCTGCTCCTTTCATAGGCTAACATCAGGGCTACCCTCATATACTGTTTGAATGGAAGATTCTGATCTGAAAGGAGTAACAAGGTCATATTTAGTATGGCCTGAATGGTAATACAAAATGCTGCTTACTGGTGAAGTTGGATTTAATATTACTGTTTAAAAAATGCCACTTTTAGAAAGTGAGCATTTCTCTGCACTTAAATCTTTCTGTGCTTTACAATCCACGTCTGGCAGGGTTAGTTGACAGCTTCCTTGTGCATTTCACTCAGACACCCCCAAACACACGATGCTCGGTCACACCTGCACACATCTGCATACTGAATGGGTATTCCTGGGCTGGAGGGTGGAGGGTCTGACACTTACATGTCAAAGGACAGTGGCCTGCCCTCACACAATGGACTGCCACGCCCCCTACTGGGACCCTGGCAGACCGGGTGGAACTGAAACGGGACCTTGTGCACTTCTAAGCCACTCTTTGAAGTCTACCCCACTTCAAAGGCACATTTGGGTATTTAGACAGGGCCTCTGACCCTACCAACTCAGATACTTCTGGGCAAGATACCACTGGTGAAGAAACTCTGAACCAGACCCTGCAACCTGCCATGAGGAACTGACTGGATGCCCAAAGGACTCACCTGACTGCTTTTCTGCAAAGGACTGCTGCCCTGCTGTTTCCCTGCTCCCTTGCTGCCCTCTGGCTCTGCTGCACAGTGCTCTCCAAGGGCTTGGATAGAGCTTGCCACTTGTTCCTTGAAGTCTCAGGGCCAAAAAGACTTAATCCTGCAAAGAACTCGTTGTGCGGCAAAAATTCAACGCACAGCCTGCCAGAAACGATGCACAGCCTGCACCGCAGTGAGAAAATCACAGCACACCGAACTGTAACGATGCAGCCCGGCTCCCCGGGATGAGATCGACGCACGTACAACTGGATCGAAGCATAGCAGAGCCGGAACGACACAGCCTGACTTCCTGTGGGAAGAATCGATGTAGCCCCTGCCGTGCGACGGAAATTTCCACGCATCGCCCACTGGATCGATGCAACTCCTGTGACTTCATCCTGCAAACACAGGATTTCTCTGCATCATCCCCGGGGCGTCCAAATACCCTGCAACCCGAAGAGGATCCAAGTCTTCATGCTGGAAATCGATGCAAGCCCCTGACTGCATGGAAAAATATTGACGAATCACCTGTGTGCGCCCAGAGAAACTGACACACACCTCCCGTTTTCCATGTATCTCCTCCTCTGCGGCCCCATGGCAATAATTTTGATGCAAACCAGGAACTTTGTGCTTGCAAGAGACATTTGTTGCTTTTAAAGACTCGTTTTATCATGTTCTAAAGTGATATCTCAACGTGTACTTATCAATTCGTGATCATTTTGACATGCATTTAATCAGATAAATATTCCATAATTTTTCTAAACACTGTGTGGTGTATTTTTGTGGTGTTATACTGTGTTATTACATGATTTATTGCACAAATACTTTACACATTGCCTTCTAAGTTAAGGTTGACTGCTCAGTGCCAAGCTACCAGAGGGTGGGCACAGGATAATTTGGATTGTGTGACTTACCCTGACTAGAGTGAGGGTCCTTGCTTGGACAGGGGGTAACCAGACTGCCAACCAAAGACCCCATTTCTAACAGGAGTCATGTCTAAATGTTACAATATCATGCATGTAACACATTAAGGAGTTTTCTCAACTTGAATTTATCTCTGTCAAGCTTACCGCTTTGGAATACTACATGCTTCGTTGTATGCACTGGAGTCAGTTCACTATGATGTCTGACTCCACTCCGCGATCTCTTTCACTCTCCTGCTGCTTAACGGGTTGCCACTTTTAGATTGCATTCACTTAGTTGCTTATGCCGGAATCAGTTCCCAGTGTCATTTGACTCCACTCCGCGAGTCGTATTGCTCTCCTATAGTTTTCAGCTTACCACTTTTGGATCATATTCTCTCCATTGCCTTACCCCGGAACCAGTTCCAAGTGCATTGTAACTGCACTCCACGGTTTGTTTTACTCTCCTGTTATTTTCCATTGTAATTTTGACGGTATCCCTCATTGGAATGCATCCATTCATTCACACACCCATAAATCATGAACAGTCCTATTTAAAGTGAGCAGAGCTGGATCGTTTCTCTTCCTTGTCAACAAATAGCAGAATCTAATGGTGTTGCTCTCCTCCGAGTGCTCTGCCAATGCAGTCTGGTAACTGCACTAAAAATATCACGTTTTCTCCCTCCAAGGACCTCTCTCCCTTCCAGACTTATTGTGGGTCTCAAACAAAAGGAGATAGCGGCACCACCAGATCTGAAATCTAAGGCCCATATTTATACTTTTTGACACAAACCAGCGCCGGCGCTGGTTCGTGTAAATTTTTTTACCGCCGGCTAACACCATTCCTACGCACCATGCGGATGCCTTATTTAAGGAATGACGTTAGCCGGCGCTGCGGACTGGTCAGGTAAAAAAAATGACTCAAACCAGGGAGCACCGGTGTAGTGGAAAATGGGGGTTGTGCGTCAAAAAATGGTGCAAGTCAGGTTTGAGGCAAAGATCATGCCTCAAACCGGACTTGCGCCATTTTTTGACACACAACCCCCATTGAAATGACTCCTGTCTTAGTAAAGACAGGAGTCATGCCCCCTTGCCCAAGGGTGAAGTCCCCTGGGCATGGCCATTGGGCACAGTGGCATGTAGGGGGGCCCAAGTTAGGCCCCCCTATGCCACTTTAAAAATAAAATAAAAAAAATACTTACCTCAACTTACCTGCACTTACCTGGGATGGGTCCCCCATCCATGGGTGTCTTCCAGATGTGGACGAGGGTGGCAGAGGGTGTCCCTGGGGGCAGGGAAGGGCACCACTGGACTCCTTCCATGGTCAGAGACCATGGAAGTGAGCACACAGGTCCCTTAATCCCTGCCCTCACCCAGGCGTTAAAAAACGGCGCACATCAGGCTGTGCGCCGTTTTTTAAGGCCCGCCCCCTCTTGCGTGTCAAAATGACACAGGAGTATAAATAAGGCACACAGGCCCTCAAGTCATTTTTTGGTCGGGAACGCCTACCTTGCATTTCATTAATGCAAGGAGGTTTCCCGCATCCAAAAAATGACGCACACAGAGGAATTTTGAATTTCGCAGGCTCGGGTGTCAGAGTTGAAATATGGTGCACAGTTTGTGCTGAATGTGCGTCCAAATTTGTGGTGCACATTTTCAACATGTGTATATGTTAAGTATAAAAAACAAAGATTTACCACTGGTTCGTTAAAGTTAGGTCTCCTTTCCCACAGGAAGAACATTTTTTGGTTTGCTTATAACTTTGACGCCATTTGGCAGATCTCCACAAAACTTTCCAGAACAAATGTCTGTCCTCCTCAGTTCCTTCCAGGAAAGTTTGAGGGTGATCAGCTGAGAAAAAAGGGGGGGTCCCAAAACCAAATTTTGATATGTATTTTCCCTAGACACTTTTAGGCAGCATACAACAAACAGTACAGTACAGAATTACACTAAGTTTAGCAGGAAGTTAGATCTTGGTCTAGAAAGGATACTTTTTGTCAATTGGTGTAAATCCATTCAGTTGTTTTTGGGATATTGAGGATGAAAAATATTTGTATATCTGGATGGTTGGTGTAGAAAAATGCCCCTGTTGGCATGGTTACCCCCTAACCTTTTGCCTTTTGTTGATGCTAGTTATGATAGAAAGTGTGCTGGGACCCTGCTAACCAGGCCCCACCACCAGTGTTCTTTCCCTAAAACTGTACCTTTGTCTCCACAATTGGCACAGCACTGGCACACAGATAAGTCCCTTGTAAATGGTACCCCTGGTACCAAGGGCCCTGTGGCCAAGGAAGGTTTCTAAGGGCAACTTTAGCAACACAGAAGGATGATGGATGGAGTGTTTAAACTTTTCAAACACTCACACCAAGTCACAGATCTGGGTTTCATCCATTGTTTTTTTGCTCACCATGCCACCCCAGTTTGGACCCAGCCATATGCAAATCAGTCTTGACCCTGTTCCCCAGGGGAACAGTCCAGCCCAAACTGCCAAGCCAGGTCCTCCCTGGACCGGAAACAAGCATCCTAGGACCAGTCTCAGGGTATCACCCTCCATCAGCTAGGCTAGCTTGAATCCAGTGGCACAGTGAGCAAGGGACCCACGTCTGGGCATACCCTTCCCACTTAGGGCAACTTTAGAGATCTGGGTTTAATCCATCGTTCTTTTGCTCACCATGCCACCCCAGTTTGGACCCAGCCATATGCAAATCAGTCTTGACCCTGTTCCCAAGGGGAACAGTCCAGCCCAAACTGCCAAGCCAGGTCCTCCCTGGACCTAAACAAGCATCCCAGGACCGGTTCCAGGGTATCACCCTTCATCAGGTAGGCTAGCTTGAATCCAGTGGCACAGTGAGCAAGGGACCCACGTCTGGCCATACCCTTCCCACTTAGGGCAACTTTAGAAACACAAAAGGATGATGGACGGAGTGTTGAAACGTTTCAAACACTCACCCCCAGTCACAGATCTGGGTTTAATCCATTGTTCTTTTGCTCAACATGCCACCCCAGTTTGGACCTAGCCATATGCAAATCAGTCTTGACCCTGTTCCCCAGGGGAACAGTGCAGCCCGAACTGCCAAGCCAGGTCCTCCCTGGACCGGAAACAAGCATCCTAGGACCGGTTTCAGGGTATCACCCTTCATCAGCTAGGCTAGCTCGAATCCAGTGGCACAGAGAGCAAGGTACACACGTCTGGGCATACCCTTCCCACTTAGGGCAACTTTAGCAACACAAAAGGGCTGCAGCATGTATTATGCCACCCTAGGGACCCCTCACTCAGCACATGCACACTGCCTCTCAGCTTGTGTGTGCTGGTGGGGAGAAAAAGACAAAGTCGACATGGCACTCCCCTCAGGGTGCCATGCCCACAAACCACTGCCTGTGGCCTAGGTAAATCACCCCTCTAGCAGGCCTTACATCCCTAAGGCAGGGTGCACTATACCACAGGTGAGGGCATAGCTACATGAGCACTATTCCCCTACAGTGTCTAAGCCAATTCTTAGACATTGTAAGTGCAGGGTAGCCATAAAAAGTAGATGGTCTGGGAGTTTGTCAAACATGAACTCCACAGTTCCATAATGGCTACACTGAATAGTGGGAAGTTTGGTATCAAACTTCTCAGCACAATAAATCCACACTGATGCTAGTGTGGGATTTATTGAGAAATGCACACAGAGGGCATCTTAGAAATGTTCCATGCATGCCAGCCCAACTACTAGTGCTAGGCTGACCAGTTTCTGCCAGCCTGCCACATCCAGACTGGTTTCTGGCCAAATTGGGTGAGTGCCTTTGTGCACTTTGTGACCAGGAACAAAGCCTGTCCTGGGTGGAGGTACTTCACAGCTCCCCATGCAGGAACTGTAACACCTGGCGGTGAGCCTCAAAGGCTCAAGCCTGGTGTTACAATGCCCCAGGGCATGCCAGCTAGTGGAGATGCCCACCCTCCCGGACACAGACCTCACTTTTAGCGGCAAGTCAGGAGGAGATAATGAGAAAAACAAGGAGGAGTCACTCTCCAGCCAGGACAGCTCCTAAGGTGTCCTGATCTGAGGTGACCCCTTCCTTAGAAAATCCCCTATCTTGCTTTGGGGAGGGGGGTACATCCCTAATCCCACTAGGATTAGGGATGTGCCACCCTTCCCAAAAGGGAGGAGGCACAAAGAGGGTGTAGCCACCCTCAGGGACAGTAGCCATTGGTTACTGCCCTCCAGCCCTAAACCCCCCCCTAAATTTAGTATTTAGGGGCGACCCTGAAACCAGGAAAACAGATTTCCTGATGACCTACAAAGAAGAAGGACTGCTGACTTGAAAGGCCTGCAGAGAAAACGGAGATGACAACTGACTTGGCCCCAGCCTTACCGGCTTGCCTCCAGACTCAAGGAACTTGCAACAGCAACGCATCCAGCGGGACCAATGACCTCTGCCGACTCAGAAGACTGCCCTGCAATCCAAAAGACCAAGAAACTCCTGTGGACAGCGTCTCTGTCTAAACAACAAAGAAGAAACCATCTTTGAAGGGACTCCAGCCTCACTCCGGAAGTGTGAGTCCCCAACACTCTGCACCCGATGCCCCCAGCTCGTGTCCAGAGAAACCAACACTGCAACAAGGATCCCCAGGCCACTCCCATGACGTGGCTACCCTGAGACAACCTCCCTGCACCCCCACGGCGACGCCTGCAGAGAGAATCCAGAGGCTCCTCCTGACCGCTAAGAACCCAACTCCTGGAATAAGCACTGCACCTGCAACCCCCAGGCCTGAGAGGAACCAACTACCGCTGCAGGAGTGACCAGCAAGCGGCCTTCTTCGTTGCCCAGTCAGTGACTGGCCCAGAAGCCCTCATGTGCCCTGCCTGCATCGCCAGAGTTACCCCGGGGTCACTCCATTGACTATTCGAAGCCCAACACCTATTTTGCACACTGCACCCGGCCGCCCCTGTGCCGCTGAGGGCGTATTTTGTGTGCCTGTTTGGGACCCTCCCAGTGCTCTACAAAACCCTCCTGGTCTGCTCCCCGAGGATGCAGGTACTTACCTTCCAGCAGACTGGAACCAGAGCACCCCTAGGCCCCATAGGCGCCTATGTTAGTTGGGCCCTACTTTGACCTCTGCACCTGACTGGCCCTGTGTTGCTGGTGCTGGGTGTTTGGGGTTGACTTGAACCCCCAACGGTGGGCTGCTTATGCCCCGGAGACTGAACCTGATAAGTGCTTTACTTACCTGCTAAACTAACTTGTACTTACCTCCCCCAGGAACTGTTGAATTTTGCAGTGTCCACTTTTAAAATAGCTTATTGCCATTTTTGCCAAAACTGTGTACCTTACTGTTTTCATTCAAAGTTCTATATTTACCTATGCCAAGTACTTGACAATGTATGTACTTACTTGAATTCTGAATCTTGTGGTTCTAAATTAATTAAGAAAATAATATTTTTGTATATAAAACCTATTGGCCTGGAGTTAAGTCTTTGTGTGTTCCCACTTACTGCCTATGTGTGTACAACAAATGCTTAACACTACCCTCTGATAAGCCTACTGCACGACCACACTACCACATATACAGCATTAGTATTATCTATTATTGCCACTATCAACCTCTAAAGGTAACTCTTGGACTCTGTGCACACTATTTCTCACTTTGAGATAGTATATACAGATCCAACTTCCTACATTGATGGATCAGCGGTGGGGTCTAAGACTTTGCAATTGCTGGACTACTCAGCCAATATCTGATCACATGACAAAATTCTAAAAATTGTCATTAGAAACAGATTTTTGAGTTTTTTACTATTTTTAAAAGTCCTGCTAGGGCCTTGTGTAAGTCCCTGTTAGCATTTCTTTTAAAAGTTTTTAAAAGTTAGGATTTAAGTACTAGAAGTAGTTTTTAGTTTCTTAAAATGTGATCCCAACTTTTAGTGTCATAGTGAGTCACACAGATGAGATGGTGATAAAGCTGAACCTCACCCCTTACTTGCATCTAGGGATGTCAGAGCTAAGGTCTCTCTGTAAGATAAAAAAGATCAAAACTGGGACCAACCCTACCGAGGTCAAGCTCCAGGAGCTCTTGGCAGAGTTTACAAGGGACGGCGTCTAGAACCCTGTCCCCACAAATCATAGTCAGAGAGCCTGGTTCTTCCACAGGGGAGTCCAGTACCTCTATAAGCATTGGGGGCAGCCTCAATGAAGAGGACATCCTTCTAGCAAGGATGGCCAAAAGATTAGCTTTGGAGAAGCAGCTCCTTGCTATAGAAAGGGAAATAAAAGAAATGGGTTTAACACCCATAAATGGTGGCGGTAACTTAAATAGTGTCAGAGAGAATACTGACATCCTAAAAATCCCCAAAGGGATTGTAACTAAATAAAGAAGGTGGTGACATCACCAAATGGTTCACAGCTTTTGAGAGGCCCTGTGCAACCAGAAAAGTAAGCAGATCTCACTGGGGAGCTCTCCTTTGGGAAATGTTCACTGGAAAGTGTACGGATAGAGTCCTCACACTCTCTGGTAAGGATGCAGAATCCTATGACCTCATGAAAGCTACCCTGATTGAGGGCTTTGGATTCTCAACTGAGGTGTACAGGATTAGGTTAAGGGAGGCTCACAAAACAACCTCAAGCCAGACCTGGGTTGACTTCTCAGACAAAGCACTAGATGGTTGGATAACTGGCAGTGGAGTAAGTGACTATGATGGGCTGTATAATTTATTTATGAAAGTACATCTGTTAAGTAATTGCTTCAATGACAAACTGCATCAACATCTGGTAGACCTAGGCCCAATTTCTCCCCAAGACTTGGGAAAGAAGGCAGACCACTGGGTCAAAACAAGGGGGACCAAGACTGCCACAGGGGATGACCAAAAGAAAGGGGTCATGAAGCCTCCCCAGGGGAAGGGTGGTGAGACATCCAAGGACACAAACAAAGAGCATTCACAAGGGCCCCAAAAACCTGCTCAGGAGGGTGGGCCCGAGCCTCTTCACAGTTCACAAATGGGTACAAGGGTAAACACTTTGATCCCAAGAAGGCCTTGTGTCACAACTGTTGACAGCATGGACACTAAAATGGAGACAAGGCCTTTCCCAAGAAAAATCCCACAACTACTACTCCAGTTAGCTCTTGAATAGCCAGTCTCCAGGTGGGATCAACAGTGTGCCAGAGCAAATCAGGGTTCACACTGAAACTACTTTAGTCTCAGAGGGTGGGGTGGATTTAGCTATACCTTCTGCCTGGCTACCTAACATTCAAACATACAGGCAGAAACTCTTCATAAATGGGAATAAGGTAGAAGGCCTGAGGGATACAGGTGCTAGTGTCACCATGGTGGCAGACAAACTGGTTTTCCCAGGACAGTATCTGGCTGGACAGACATATCCAGTCACCATTGCTGACACTGAAACTAAAGTCCATCCCATGGCAATGGTGACTTTAGAATGGGGAGAGTCACTGGTTTGAAACAGGTGGTAGTCTCCTCTGCAATCCCAGTAGAGTGTTTGCTAGGGAATGATCTAGAGTCCTCAGCATGTGCTGAGGTAGAGCTCAAGACCCATGCAGCCATGCTGGGTATCCCTGAACTGGTGTGTGTCAAGACAAGAACACAAAGCAGAGCACAGGGTGAAAAACAAGTGTTGGAGTCTGGAATAAGGGCCCAACCTTTCAAGAGAAAAGGAAAGAAGACTGGGGCCCAGCTTCTACACAGCACAAGAAACAGGACCTCTCTTCTCAGGAAGATGTCCTATCCCCTGAGGGAACTGAGTCCATGGAGACAGAGCCTTATCAGGTAGAGCTCTTGGGCCCAGGGGGACCCTCAAGGGAACAGCTGTGCCAGGGACAAAAGACTTGTCCCACTCTTGAAGGCCTAAGATAGCAAACAGCTGAGTAAAAAAATTGAAGTGTCAGTGGATCCCACAGGGTCTATTGGGAGGATGTCATTCCTTTACACTGAGGCAAGAGATCCCAAACCTGGTGCCACTAGGAGAGTGGTAGTGCCTCAGGAGTTTAGAGAGTTCATCCTTACCTTAGCCCATGACATTCCCCTTGCTGGGCATTTGGGACAAACCAAGACTTAGTCAACCATCTCTACTGGTCTTATATGTCCCAGAAGGTAAGGGAGTTTTGCAGCTCCTGTGTCACCTGTCAAGCAAGTGGCAAGACAGGTGGCCATCCAAAGGCCCCCCTCATTCCACTTCCAGTGGTGGGGGTCCCCTTTGAGAGAGTGGAAGTGGACATAGTGGGTCCACCTGAACTTCCCACAGTATCAGGGAACCAATATATACTGGTAGTAGGGGTTCATGCTACCAGGTACCCTGAGGCAATTCCCCTTAGGTCCACTACTGCCCCTGCAGTAGCCAAAGCACTCATAGGTATCTTTACCAGAGTGGGATTTCCTGAGGAGGTGGTTTCTGACAGAGGTACCAACTTCATGTCAGCTTACCTACACATATGTGGAATGAGTGTGGGGTGACTTACAAATTCACCACACCATACCATCCACAAACCAATGGTCTTGTGGAAAGGATCAACAAGACATTGAAGGGCATGATCATGGGGCTCACTGAAAAACTTAAAAGAAGATGGGATGTCCTCTTGCCATGCCTGCTTTTCACCTATAAAGAGGTGCCACAGAAGGGAGTAGGGTTTTCTCCCTTTGAGCTTCTGTTTGGCCACCCTGTAAAGGGACCACTGGCACTTGTAAAAGAAGGCTGGGAGAGACCACTCCATGAGCCTAAACAAGATGTAGTGGACTATGTACTAGGCCTCTGTAGGAGGCTGGCCTGGTTTGTAGTGAGTACCAAGGGGTACTTACACTCTGCACCAGGTCCAGGTATCCCTTATTAGTGTAGAAGAGGTGTTCTAGCAGCTTAGGCTGATACAAAAGAAAGCTTAGCAGAGCAGCTTAGGCTGAACTAGGAGACATGCAAAGCTCCTACTATACCACTGGTGTCATATGCACAATATCATAAGAAAACACTATACACAGATATACTAAAAATAAAGGTACTTTATTTTTATGACAATATGCCAAAAGTATCTCAGTGAGTACCCTCAGTATGAGGATAGCAAATATACACAAGATATATGTACACAATACCAAAAATATGCAGTAATAGCAATAGAAAGCAATGCAAGCAATGTACAGTCACAATAGATTGCAATGAGCGCACATAGGTATAGGGGCAACACAAACCATATACTCCAAAAGTGGAATGCGAACCACGAATGGACCCCAAACCTATGTGAGCTTGTAGAGGGTCACTGGGACTGTAAGAAAACAGTGAGGGTTAGAAAAATAGCCCACCCCAAGACCCTGAAAAGTAGGTGTAAAGTGCACCTATGTTCCCCAGGGAGCACAGAAGTCGTGATAGGGGAATTCTGCAAGGAAGAACAACACCAGCAATGCAACCAAAGTGCATTTCCGGACGAGAGTACCTGTGGAACAAGGGGACCAAGTCCAAGAGTCGCGACAAAGTCGAGATTGGGCAGATGCCCAGGAAATGCCAGCTGAGGGTGCAAAGAAGCTGCCACCGGATGGTAGAAGCTGTGGATTCTGCAAGAACGAAGAGGACTAGGAACTTCCCCTTTGGAGGATGGATGTCCCACGTCGTGAAGAAGCATGCAGAGGTGTTCCCACGCAGAAAGACTGCAAACAAGCCTTGCTAGCTGCAAGGGTCACGGTTAGGGTTTTTGGATGCTGCTGTGGCCCAGGAGGGACCAGGATGTCGCCAATTGCGTGAGGAGACAGAGGGGGTGCCCAGCAAGACAAGGAGCCCTCACAGAAGCAGGCAGCACCCGCAGAAGTGCCGGAACAGGCACCACGAAGAGGAGTGAACCGGAGCTCACCCAAAGTCACAAAAGAAGATCCCACGACGCTGGAGGACAACTCAGGAGGTTGTGCACTGCAGGTTAGAGTGTCGGGACCCAGGCTTGGCAATACACAAAAGAAATCCTGGAAGAGTGCACAGGAGCCGGAGCAGCTGCAAATCACGCGGTACCCAGCAATGCAGTCTAGCGTGGTGAGGCAAGGACTTACCTCCACCAAACTTGGACTGAGGAGTCACTGGACTGTGGGAGTCACTTGGACAGAGTTGCTGAGTTCCAGGGACCACGCTCGTCGTGCTGAGAGGGGACCCAGAGGACCGGTGATGCAGTCTTTTGTTGCCTGCGGTTGCAGGGGGGAAGATTCCATCGACCCACGGGAGATTTCTTCGGAGCTTCTAGTGCAGAGAGGAGGCAGACTACCCCCACAGCATGCACCACCAGGAAAACAGTCGAGAAGGCGACCGGATCAGCGTTACAAGGTTGCAGTAGTCGTCTTTGCTACTTTGTTGCAGTTTTGCAGGTGTCCAGAGCAGTCAGCGGTCGATTCCTTGGCAGAAGGTGAAGAGAAGAGAGAGATGCAGAGGAACTCTGATGAGCTCTTGCATTCGTTATCTAAAGAATTCCCCAGAGTAGAGACCCTAAATAGCCAGAAAAGGAGGTTTGGCTGCTTAGGAAGGACGATAGGCTAGCAACACAGGTAAGAGCCTATCAGAAGGGGTCTCTGATGTCACCTGCTGGCACTGGCCACTCAGAGCAGTCCAGTGTGCCAGCAGCACCTCTGTTTCCAAGATGGCAGAGGTCTGGAGCACACTGGAGGAGCTCTGGGCACCTCCCAGGGGAGGTGCAGGTCAGGGAAGTGGTCACTCCCCTTTCCTTTGTCCAGTTTCGCGCCAGAGCAGGTCTGGGGGATCCCTGAACCGGTGTAGACTGGCTTATGCAGAGATGGGCACCATCTGTGCCCATCAAAGCATTTCCAGAGGCTGGGGGAGGCTACTCCTCCCCAGCCCTGACACCTTTTTCCAAAGGGAGAGGGTGTAACACCCTCTCTCTGAGGAAGTCCTTTGTTCTGCCTTCCTGGGCCAAGCCTGGCTGGACCCCAGGAGGGCAGAAACCTGTCTGAGGGGTTGGCAGCAGCTGCAGTGAAACCCCGGGAAAGGTAGTTTGGCAGTACCCGGGTCTGTTCTAGAGACTCTGGGGATCATGGAATTGTCTCCTCAATGCCAGAATGAGGTTTTGCAGGCCCTGCAAGCAGCAGGCCTCTCTATCAAGGCATCCAAATGTCAGATAGGGCAGGGTACAGTGGTTTACTTGGGACACCTTGTAGGTGGAGGCCAAGTGCAGCCATCACAACTCAAGATCCAGATTATTCTAGACTGGGAAGCTCCAAAAACCCAGACTCAAGTCAGGGCATTCCTTGGCTTGACTGGCTACTATAGGAGGTTTGTGAAGGGATATGGATCTATAGTGACTCCCCTCAAAGAAATTACCTCCAAGAAAATGCCCAAAAAGGTTAACTGGACTTTGGACTGTCAAAAGGCCTTTGACACCCTGAAAGAAGCTATGTGCTCAGCACCAGTTCAGAAAGCTCCAGATTATTCTAAGCAATTAATTGTGCAGACTGATGCCTCTGAACATGGGATAGGAGCAGTCCCATCCCAAACCAATGATGACGGCCTTGACTAGCCTTTTGCTTTCATTAGCAGGAGGTTACTCCCCAGGGAGCAGCGCTGGAGTGCCATTGAGAGGGAGGCCTTTGCTGTGGGGTGGTCACTGAAGAAGTTGAGACCATACCTGTTTGGTACTCACTTCATAGTTCAAACTGACCACAGACCTCTCAGATGGCTTATGCAGATGAAAGGAGAGAACCCCAAAGTGTTGAGGTGGTCCATATCCCTACAGGGAATGGACTTTGTAGTGGAACACAGATCTGGGACTGCTCATGCCAATGCAGATGGCCTTCCCAGGTTCTTCTACTTAGAAAATGAAGACTCTCTTGGGAAAGGTTAGTCTCATCCTCTTTCGTTTGGGGGGGGGGGTGATTGGGTAGGAAAATACCCCCTAACGTTTTGCCTTTTGTTGATGCTAGTTATGATTGAAAGTGTGCTGGGACCCTGTTAACCAGGCCCCACCACCAGTGTTCTTTCCCTAAAACTGTACCTTTGTCTCCACAATTGGCACACCCCTGGCACACAGATAAGTCCCTTTTGAATGGTACCCCTGGTACTAAGGGCCCTGTGGCCAGGAAAGGTTTCTAAGGGCTGCAGCATGTATTATGCCACCCTGGGGACCCCTCACTCAGCACATGCACACTGCCTCACAGCTTTTGTGTGCTGGTGGGGAGAAAAATATTAAGGTGACGTGGCACTCAACTCAGGGTGCCATGCCCACAACCCACTGCCTGTGGCCTAGGTAAGTCACCCCTCTAGCAGGCCTTACAGCCCTAAAGCAGGGTGCACTATACCTCAGGTGAGGGCATACCTGCATGAGCACAATGCCCCTACAGTGTCTAAGTCAATTCTTAGATATTGTAAGTGCAGAGTAGCCATAAAGTGTGTATGGTCTGGGAGTTTGTCAAACACAAACTCCACAGTTCCATAATGGCTACACTGAAAACTGGGAAGTTTGGTATCAAACTTCTCAGAACAATAAATCCACACTGCCAGTGTGGGATTTATTGAGAAATGCACACAGAGGGCATCTTAGGGATGCCGCCTGCATGCCAGCCCAACTACTAGTGCTAGGCTGACCAGTTTCTGCCAGCCTGCCACATCCAGACCGGTTTCTGACCACATTGGGTGAGTGCCTTTGTGCACTCTGTGACCAGGAACAAAGCCTGTCCGGGGTGGAGGTGCTTTACACCTCCCCCTGCAGGAACTGTAACACCTGGCAGTGAGCCTCAAAGGCTCAAGCCTGGTGTTACAGCGCCCCAGTGCATTCCAGCTAGTAGAGATGCCCACCCCCCGGACACAGCCTCCACTTTTAGCGGCAAGTCCGGAGGAGATAATGAGAAAAACAAGGAGTCACCCTCCAGCCAGGACAGCCCCTAAGGTATCCTGAGCTGAGGTGACACCTTCATTAGAAAATCCTCGATCTTGCTTTGGAGGATTTCACCCAGTAGGATTAGGTTTGTTTCACCCTCGCCAAAGAGAGGAGGCACAAGGAGGGTGTAGCCACCCTCAGGGACAGTAGCCATTGGTTACTGCCCTCCAGCCCTAAACACCCCCCTAAATTTAGTATTTAGGGGTGACCCTGAACCCAGGAAAACAGATTTCCTGTTGACCTACAAAGAAGAAGGACTGCTGACTCAAAGCCCCGCAGAGAAGACGGAGAAGACAACTGACTTGGCCCCACCCCTACCGGCCTGTCTCCAGACTCAAGGAACCTGCAACAGCGATGCATCTAGTGGGACCAGCGACCTCCGCTGACTCAGAGGACTGCCCTGCAACCCAAAAGACCAAGAAACTCCTGTGGACAGCGGCTCTGTCTAAACAACAAAAAAGAAAACATCTTTAAAGGGGCTCTAGCCTCACTCCAGAAGTTTGAGTCCCCAACACTCTGCACCCGACACCCCCCAGCTCGTGTCCAGAGAAACCAACACTGCAGCGACGAGCCCTAGGCGACTCCCACGAGATGGCTACCCTGAGACGACCTCCCTGCACTCCCATGGCAACGCCTGCAGAGAGAATCCAGAGGCTACCCCTGACCACAACTGCCTGGTAAAAAAGAACCAGATGCATGGAAGAAGCACTGCACCCGCAGCCCCCAGGCCCGAGAAGAACCAACTACCACTGCAGGAGAGACCGGCAGGCGGCCCTCATCGTTGGCCAGTTGGTGGCTGGCCCGAGAAGCCCCCCTGTGCCCTGTCTGTATCACCAGAGTGACCCCCGGGTCCCTCCACCGATTTCTATTCAAAACCCAACACCTACTTTGCACACTGCACCCAGCCGCCCCTATGCCGCTGAGAGTGTATTTTATGTGCCTGTTTGAGAGCCCCCCCAGTGCTCTACAAAACCCCCTTGGTCTGCTCCCTGAGGACGCAGGTACTTACCTGCCAGCAGACTGGAACCAGAGCACCCATAGTCTCCATAGGTGCCTATGTTATTTGGGTCCTACTTTGACCTCTGCATCTGACCGGCCCTGTGTTGCTGGTCCTGGGTGTTTGGGGTTGACTTGAACCCTCAACGGTGGGCTGCCTATGCCCTGGAGACTGAACTTGTAAGTGCTTTACTTACCTGCTAAACTAACTTGTACTTACCTCCCCCAGGAACTTTTGAATTTTGCAGTGTCCACTTTTAAAATAGATTACTGCCATTTTTGCCAAAACTGTGTACCTTACTGTAGGAAAGTACCATCTTCCTTGGCATGTTACCCCCATTTTTCACATGTATATCAGTATGTTTTTGCCTGTCTCACTGGGATCCTGCTGGTCAGGACCCCAGTGCTCATAATTTATGGCCTAATGTGTATGCCTGTGTAGTGCCTAACTGTGTCACTGTGGCTCTGCTAACCAGAATCTCAGTGCTTATGCTCTCTCTGGTTTTAAATGTGTCACTGTAGGCCAGTGACTTCATTTACCTATTTCAATTGGCATACTGGACCCCCCTTATAAGTCCCTAGTATATGGTACCTAGGTACCCAGGGCATTGGGGTTCCAGGAGATCCATATGGGCTGCAGCATGTCTTTTGCCACCCATAGGGAGCTCAGACAAACCCTTACACAGGACTGCAACTGCAGACTGCGTGAAATAGTGCACACACTATTTCATAGCCATTTTCACTGCACTTAAGTAACTTATAAGTCACCTATATGTCTAACCTTCACTTGCTGAAGGTTAGGTGCAAAGTTACTAAGTGTGAGGGCACCCTTGCACTAGCAAATGTGCCCCCACATAGTTCAGGGCCATTTCCCCGGACTTTGTGAGTGTGGGGACGCCATTACACGTGCACTACATATAGGTCAATACCTATATGTAGCTTCACAATGGTAACTCTGAATATGGTCACGTAACATGTCTAAGATCATGGAATTGTCCCCTCATTCCAAATGTGGTATTGGGGAGCCAATTCCATGCATCTTGGGGGCTCCACCATGGACCCCCAGTACTGCCAAACCAGCTCTCTGAGGCTTGCACTGCAGTACAGCTGCTGCCACCTCACAGACAGGGTTCTTCCCTCCTGGGGTCTGGGCAGCCCAGTCCCAGGAAGGCAGAACAAAGCATTTCCTCTGAGAGCAGGGTGTTACACCCTCTCCCTTTGGAAATAGGTGTTACAGGCTGGGGAGGGGTAGCCTCCCCCAGCCCCTGGAAATGCTTTGAAGGGCACAGATGGTGCCCTCCTTGCATAAACCAGTCTACACCGGCTCAGGGACACCTTCTCCCCTGCTCTGGTGGGAAACTGGACAAAGGAAAGGGGAGTGACCACTCCCCTGTCCATCACCACCCCAGGGGTGGTGCCCAGAGCTTCTCCAGTGTGTCCCAGACTTCAGCCATCTTGCTGTGAAAGGTGCCGGGGCACCTCTGGAGGGCTTTGAGTGGCCAGTGCCAGCAGGTGACGTCAAAGACCCCTCATGATAGGTCTATACCTGATAAGGTAGCCAATCCCCCTCTCATGGCTATTTAGGGTCTTTCCTGTGGGTTCTCTTCAGATTCTGCTTGCAGGTTTCCTTCAGGAATCCTCTGCAACAACTTCAGACTCCTCTGACTTTGGATCAACCGCAGCCTGCTCCAAGAAACGCTGTAACTGCAACAAAGTGTCTACAAGAGACACTTTTCTTCAGCAACCTCAGCTCCAAGTCAGCAACTGCAACGGTTTCCATGGTGTGCATGCTCTGGGGACTCCCTGTCTTCATCCTGCACCAGAAGGACAGAAGAAATCTCCCGTGGAGTGAAGGAGTCACTCCCCTGCTCCGAGGAGGCACCTTCCAAGACGACCGGTACTCTGGTAATCCTTTCAAAGTGACGAGCATGCTCCTGAGGACACAGAGGGTGGACATCATCGACATAGACTGTCCTGAGGTCTGCAGACGCAATTTGGAGGAGGTAAGACCTCACCTTCCCCGAGAACGACGGTACCCCTTTGTACTGCGTCTTCTTCGCCTCCTAAGGCCTCTGTGCACTCTTTGCAAAATTCCTTCATGCACAGCCTGACCCAGGTCCCCAGCACTCCATCCTTCGACACACAACTCGTTGAGTTGTTCTCCGGCGGCGTGGGACCTTCTTTTGTTGTGCTGCATCAATTGCATTTTGCACCACCTTTGAACCCAGATCCTGTGACTCCTGGGGGTGCTGACTGGTATCCTGATGGTTCTCTAAAGTGCAGAGAGCCCCCTCTTTCTCCTCACACCGAGTTGAGGCCCCCAGGTCCCTCCTGGGTCCATACAGCGCCATTTTGATGCAAAACGCACTTTTGGCACAGCCAAGGCTTGTTGTAGACTTCCAACAAGAAATCTCATCTGCAACAATCTTCACGCCGTGGCACATCTTTTACATCGTGCAGGAACCCGATGGCTTCTTCCTAGGGTGCAATTCTGCAGTCTTCGACTAACCTTGGACTCTTTTTTTGCACCCTTTTCAGGGTTGGCAGGGGCTCCTGTCCTTGCTGGAACTCCTTTCGACTTCTGGACTTGGTCCCCTTCCTTTGCAGGTCTTCAGGTCCAATAATCAAGCAGTTGTAGACTTGGTTGGCTGCTGCGAAATCCCAAAAACGAGGTGTAGTGTGTCCTAAGGAAACTTGCAGTACTTTACTCCTGCTTTTCTGGGCTCTGGGGTGGGGTAATTTACTTACCTTTACTGTATTCTTACTCTCCCAGCGATTCTGCACACACTACACTCGTCTAGGTGGAACTCGTGATCCACATTCCACTTTCTTAGTATATGGCTTGTGTTGCCCTTAGACCCATTTTCTGCCATTTCATTCTATAGCATTTCCTATTGTTTGCATTGTTCTATGACTATTTACTTGTCTAATTTTGGTGTCTTGTGTATATATTGTGTATAATACTTACCTCCAGAAGGAGTATTGCCTCTAAGATATTCTTGGTACTGTGTCACCCAAATAAATACTTTTATTTTTGGTAACACTGAGTATTGTATTAACTTGCGTATAAGTACTGTGTAACTATAAGTGGTATTGCATGAGCTTTGCATGTCTCCTAGTTCAGCCTAAGCCGCTCTGCTATAGCCAGCTCTATCAGCCTAAGCTGCTAGAACACTTCTTCTTCACTAATAAGGGATACCTGGACCTGGTATAAGTGTAAGTACCCAAGGTACCCACTACAAACCAAGCCAGCCTCCTACACTTACTGTTTTCATTAAAAGTTCTATGTTTACCTATGCCAAGTACCTTACAATTGATGTACTTACTTGAATTCTGAATCTTGTGGTTCTAAAATAAATTAAGAAAATAATATTTTTCTATATAAAAACCTATTGGCCTGGAGTTAAATCTTTGAGTGTGTGTTCCCACTTATTGCCTGTGTGTGTACAACAAATTCTAAACTTTATCCTCTGATAAGCCTACTGCTCAACCACACTACCACAAGTAGAGCATTAGTATTATCTATTATTGACCCAATCAACCTCTAAGGGGAACCCTTGGACTCTGTGCACACTACTTACTTTGAGATAGTATAAACAGAGCCAACTTCCTACAGTTGGGTACAAGGAACTCTTACGACAGTCCCTCAAACCCAATAAAAAAAAAATAGAGCATTCTATTTGGCCTATGTGGGCTTTTTTTCCCTTCACCCAATTCGTTGCCATGGGAGACTGGCTTCCACGGAAGCAAGAAATCCTACTGGTTGCCTGCAGTAAGTTAAAAATGTTGCAGTCAGCCATTACAAGACGCAGGGATCCCTGTAGCCTGGCTTGTGTATAAAACATTAAAAGAAATAGGGGGCATGGTGTAGGTACCCTGCCCCCCCAGCCATTATGGAGATGGTGGTGCCAGGGGGCTAGGATCCCCCATACCAAAATAATAATTTTAAAAATATTGACACGATCCAGCAGGAATGAAACATGTTTTAAGAGGCTACTTAAGTGGGTGACATAATAAGTGCTGCAGGCCCACTCGTAGCCTTTAATTTACCAGCCCTGGGTATACCACTTTACTAGGGGCTTCTAAGTAAATTTAATATGCCAGTAAAGTGTAAGCCAAGCTTACCATGTTTTAGGGAGCGAGCACAAGCACTTTAGCACTGGTTAGCAATGGTAAAGTGTGCAAAGTCCTGCTGCCAACAATTACAAATTCATCGAAACAGGAGAGGTACAACGGTCCACTCACTCTTTACTTTAATCCAGTACACACTCAACTCTACAGCACCTGGCCATTGACGAATCATGTTACTGGACTTATCAGGGTCCCCAGCTTCCGGTTACCTTTCATACGCTTGGACTGTTTTACACTATGACTTATTCACATTGAACAGCCTGACTACAGATATACGAAGAATATACCTTATTTTTTGCTTTACGTATTGACACCGCTTTATTACTTCGGCCATTAGCCTTGAAAAAGTCACCAGTGTGACGAAACACGTGTTGGCTGTGTTTGGAGTGAGGTTCTCCTTTACTGAATGTAACTGTGCTTACGAATAAAGAGACTTTCAAGAAAGATGTGAATACCGACGTGCTGTCTTCCTCTTCTGTCCATACAGAACTTCATGCATTACGGATCTTAATATTTATATCACACTGTTGGTCATACTGTGTGCTGTGGTCTGTTCTACTCAAAACAGAAGAGGAGAAGGTAAAATGTTTGAAGGTGACCCTGCAGATAGGGCCAAGTCCAACACAGCCCCCTCCAGCCAAAAGCCAGAAGAGACTAACTCAATACCTTGATGTGCTTCCCTGCATAGGCAGTAGAACATGGAACACTACCTCTTCTGCAGTGGTACTTGGCAGTTCTATGCCCCTCTGAACTCAGTTGGATCCCTCTGTTTACACTCTCCTGACCCATTTCACTGACCCCTGGGGAACCCTTCTCCTCACCTGTAGACCCAATCTGTGCAGCACCTAACATTAATTTGCTCACAGACGCATCCTTGTATGTAGACAGTGCCACCATGGCCAACAAAGTGTTGTAGCCCATTCCCCCCCTTGGATCAGACTTCTGCCCCCAACTCAAGAAAACCTCTGCCCATAAGAACAGCACCCAGGCCATCCAGGTTTCCCTTAACTCTCAGGTTTCTCAGAATGGCAGGCAACCGCCCCAGGTGTTAGGCACCCTTTCTACACTCTCCTTCCCACCAGTTTAGGGGTGGCACCTTGAGACTGGTTCTCCAGCACAGGGCGTGTACCCTGGGGCTGGACAGGGGTCAAGGCTTGACCTTTCCTCCATCTGATCCTCCATCTGGGCCTCTGTACCTTCCGTTTGGGAGTGGCACCCCAAGAAGCCTGAGCGTCCAGGGTGTCCTGGGAAGCCGCTTCTCCCAGCTCTTCCACCACTGGTGGCAACTCGTTCCGCAGAATGCAGTCAATAGGCATCTGGGGACTAACTATGACCCTCCTATGGGCTGCCTTCCCACCTCCTACCAGAGATACCAGAGCCATGAAGTAGAAAAAGTCCTGCCCCTAGACCTGAGTTACTGTACACACCTGTCCTGTGTACTTATCTGGGAAAAACAGCCTTTCCACTACCATGGTCTGGCTGGCACTGGTATCCCTCAGAGCAGTGAGACGGATGTTATTTATTGTGACCTCTTGGAAGTGATGACTCCCACCCTATGGATCACAAGCTCAGCCTCTGAGTCTATCTCCCAACTAAGGGAAACTAGGGCATGTCTTATCACCTGTCCCTGGGAGCTACTTACCCCTACTCTGACTCTAGAGTTCCCACCAGTGGGAGGTTTCTTAAGTCTGACAGACCCTCTGCTTGCGTCCTAACTCAGATTAATCAAAGCATTGGGGCTGGAAAGGGGACACCCTGGCCTACTGCGGACCATAATCTCTTCCCTGCTTCTCGGAAGGGGCATGGCATCCCTTTCCTCACACCTTATTCTGGGTCTTGTTTGTTTATCCCCTGACCTCCCCTTCACTCTGCTGGGGGGACCCTGAACCCCCCTTCTTGGGGTCACTCCCAGCTACTTTCTTAGACACCCTGGCACTAATTCAGAGGACTGCCTTCTTTACAAGCTCCTTGGCATCAGTGAGCTTACTGGCAACTAGGTGTTGGCACAGTTCTGTAAAACATGAGCATGTGCTCCCTGATGTTATACACCGCAGTAAAATCATCAACTTTGCTGCCCCTCACCCAAGTAGTCAGTCCCTTGCTGGAATAGTCCAAGAAACCTTGCCAGAACCGGTTTGGGAGTTTGTGGCTGTCCCTGAGCCTGATGTAATACCTCTTAGGTGTCAGCCCAAATCTGGAGACAAGGATGGCCTTCGCAGGAGCATATTTCATTTGGTCCCACATCTCTAGTGTAACAAGGGTGTCCCTCCCCACCAGGGGCATATGTTTACATACCTCCACAAGTTAGCCCCCAAATACTCTTCTGGGGCCCTGTGCATCCCCAGGGCTACCTCATACACAGAGACCTACTTGTCCATGTCATCTCCCATCACATTGCTGGGTACCAGGTCTAGTGGTAAGCAGACTTTCACATTTCCAGGATACTGAGGGTACACTGCCATCATTGTTGCTGGACTCTACTTGATTGGTCCTGATTTCCAACTCTCTGAGACTCAGCTCATGGGTCATTCTCCTCTCCTCCATGGCCAATTTTTTTTTTTTAATGTTCCTCTTGGCAGGAGCCTCCTCCTTGGCTGTCTCCAATTTTAGTTTGGGGAACTTTCAGCTTTTCTATCCTTCATCTCCTCTTGGGGGCGACCTTTGGGAAGACACACTGCTCTCTGCTCTGACAAGGGGCTCCCATCCTGGAAGTGAGTTGTCTCCTCTTCTGAGTGCTACAGCTCATCTCCTCCTCCTGCTCCTGCGTAGCCTCCTCCTCTTCTGCTGTGGCCTGTAATTGGTGAGCTTCCTCTCAGGCGCTGAGGGCCTTCTGGAGCTCATCCTTCTTGGAGCTCCTTTTTGCTGGAATCCCCCTCTCCTTGCAGAATCCTCTGAGCCCAGCGGCAGTTTAGCTCTTCAAGTTGCTGAGCTCAAGCTCCATACTTGGAGGTAGAGTCATAGGCACCGTCAGGTAGAATCGGAGTGCATTTGTGCAAAAAGCAAAAATGTCCAACTAAGGAAAACAAAAATAAAATAAAATTGATATCAAATTATTTATATGGGATTTAGTATTACACTGAACACTGAATGGCAGTGTACTACACATACAAAAGTATTATATACCACCACTGAACACCAATGTGAAAAACTGTGTTGTTGGCTGAGGGGTTTAGCCTCCTCAAGCAAGTAACTGCCACAATCCTTATCAGGGTGAAACACAAAAAACTCACTAAATTAACCTGTGCTAATCATTTGGTATCTTGGCATAAATGCTGCCAGGCTTAACTTAGAGGCACTATGTAAAGTATTTATGCAGCACTTAAACAGTAATAAAGTGAAAATACAACACAAGAAAAATCTCACACCAATTTAGAACAAGCATTTGCAATGCAATAGGTCTCGCATTTACTTGAGTTGGAGCGATTGGCATTGTAAATACATAACTGGACTTTTTTGCCGCATTAATTGGTCAACCCTGCCACATATTTTGGTATTTTTACCACATAGTTCCAGTGGCCCTGCATATAAAGGGTCAGTAGGCCTAATGGAATATATTTTCAAACACAGCAGTTCAAACTCAAACTGCATGGTTCTACCTAGTAGTGCATAAGTTAGAACAAAATACAATGGACATTCTGAAACAATGAAAAAGATTCCTGTCCACATTTTATTTCCTAATGATTGAAGTTTATAGAATGTTAAAAGGCAAGAATCTATTGGTACATGATAATAATTGCTGAACTGTGTGTGCTATTTAAATAAGGAGAGGGGTGATGATTAATTGCTTTTGTCAAATTGCTTTAATCAACAATTGTAGAATGGCTTACATGATGAAATGAAACAGAGAACAGGGAGAAAATGTCAAATTTATAAACAAAGGATTGCTTGCTAGGTAAGTACTCCACGTTCTGAACTAATGCGATAGTTATCTTTTATGTTACGCCTTTATTGACCTTTTAAATGTGTTTTTCAATTGGAGAACACAATCGCTGTTAACACTGCAATGTTCTCAAAGCTGTTTTTCAATAAGGCAGCTGGAATTCAAAGGAGTCTAATATAGTTTACAACTGCTTGTGATGTTAGGAGTTCATTTGTGTCTCAGCTCAGGCTTTTTATGCACAGGAGCCAATTTTATCCTAGTTTAAGAGGCGCAGTGTTGGGGTTCAAGATTTTGGAAGGTTGCCCTGGCCGTCTCATCAGTGCATTCAACTTGGGATTTGTCTCAGCCTCCTGTGTATTTCAACTCTCCGAGACGTCCTGGTCCCTGAGTCATTCTGTTCAAAATATGATAAAAGAACGTCACTGTGCTGCATGCACAGTGCACTGAAGTATATTTCAAGGCGCACTGAGGTCGCTAGCAGGTCAGCTGTTGGAATGTGGAAATGTTCTGTTGTAAGCAGACCTGTTCTCTCACTCTGAATTTCTTTCCATTTTTGAGCAGACACCTGTGTCCCCCTACTGCATGTATGAAGAGACGACTGACCTTTTTAGGTCGAGCCTAGGCAGCGCGCATGCGCTGTCTCTCGGACTGTTGTAATTGCTCTGTGGGCTCTATGCCCACCTAGTGGCTTCTTATTGGCTGTGTGCTTTTTCTGTCGTTGCTATTGGTTTGTGGCTTGCATTTGGCATGCCTTCTTTTTGTTTATCCCTCCCAAAGCGCAGCGACCAAGTACAATATTCTTACACAAGTTTCCTTTTTCTAAGTGTGTGGAACTTTTTTGTTTAATTATTTTTTGTAGTTGCACTGTAGCTAATAGTCTGTTTAGTGTTTGTGTCATGTTCGTAATTTTTAAATTTAAACGTGCTTAAAGATACCAGTGCGGGTATTGGATTTTTGTTGTGATTTGTAAACGTGCTTATTTAACCCCTTAGCTGCTGGGCCGTTCCCCCCCGTGCTGAGCCCTTTTTTGGCTATTTGGGGTAGTTCGCGCTTAGGCCTTCATAACTTTTTGTCCACATAAGCTATCTACGCCAAATTTACGTCCTTTTTTTCCAACATCCTAGGGATTCTAATGGTACCCAGAGTTTGTGGTTTCCCCTGGAGGAGACCAAGAAATTAGCCAAAATACAGTGAAAATTTAGTTTTTTCCAAATAAATGGGGAAAAAGGGGTGCCGAAGAAGTCTTGTGTTTTTTCCCCCTGAAAATGGCATCAACAAAGGGTTTCTGGTGCTAAAATCACCATCTTCACACCTTTCATGAACAGGTAGACTTGAATCAGAAAACCACATTTTTCAACACAAATTTGGGCCCATATTTAGACTTTTTGACGCAAAACTGCGCCAACGCAGTTTTGCGTCAAAATAATTAGCGCCGGCTAACGCCATTCTGAAGCGCCATGCGGGCGCCGTATTTATTGAATGACGTTAGCCGGCGTTAGCCGCCGGCGCCGTCTGGTGTGCGTTAAAAAAAACGACGTACACCAGGCAGCGCCGGCGTAGGGGGATATGGAGCTTGGGCGTCAAGAAATGGGGCAAGTCAGGTTGAGGCAATTTTTTCGCCTCAACCCGATTTGCGCCATTTTTTTTCACTCCCAACCCCCATAGAAATGACTCCTGTCTTAGCAAAGACAGGAGTCATGCCCCCTTGCCCAATGGCCATGCCCAGGGGTCTTCTGTCCCCTGGGCATGGTCATTGGGCATAGTGGCATGTAGGGGGGCACAAATCAGGCCCCCCTATGCCACAAAAAAAAAAAAAAACACTTACCTGAACTTACCTTAATGTCCCTGGGATGGGTCCCTCCATCCTTGGGTGTCCTCCTGGGGTGGGCATGGGTGACAGGGGGTGTCCCTGGGGGCATGGGGCTGCACCTCTGGGCTCCTTCAGAGCCCACAGGTCCCTTAACGCCTGCCTTTTGCAGGCGCTAAAAAACGGCGCAAAAGCGGCCGTACGTCATTTTTTTTGATCCGCCCACTCCCGGGCGTGATTTTTGCCCGGGAGTATAAATCCCACGCACATGCCTCGGAGTCGATTTTTTAGACGGGAACGCCTACCTTGCATATAATTAACGCAAAGTAGGTGCCCACGCTAAAAAATGACGCTAACTCCATGGACAACGCCAAAGTATAAATATGGAGTTAGTTTTGCGTCGAAATTGCGTAAAAAAAAACGACGCAATTTCGGCGCAAACGGAGTATAAATATGCCCCTCGGCATTTTACTGGGACATACCCCATTTTTACTATTTTTGGTGCTTTCATCCTCCTTCCAGTTAGTGACAGGAATGGGTGTGAAACCAATGCTGGATCCCGGAAAGCTAATCATTTCTGAAAAGTAGACAAAATTCTGAATTCAGCAAGGGGTCATTTGTATAGATCCTACAAGGTTTTCCTATGGAAAATAACAGCTGAAATAAACAAATATTGAAATTGAGCTGAAAACAACAGCCATTTTTCTTTGTGTTTTACTCTGTAACTTTTTCCTGCGATGTCAGATTTTTTAAAGCAATATACCGTTATGTCTGCTGGACTCTTCTGGTTGGGGGGATATATAGGGCTTGTAGATTCATCAAGAACCCTAGGTACCCAGAGCCAATAAATGAGCTGCACCCTGCAGTTGGTTTTCATTCTATACTGGGTATACCGCAATTCATTTGCTGAAATATGAAGAGTGAAAAATAGGTATCAAGAAAACCTTTGCATTTCCAAAATGGGCTCAAGATAAGGTTTTGAGGAGCAGTGGTTATTTGCACATCTCTGAATTCCGGGGTGCCCATACTAGCATGTGAATTGCAGGGCATTTCTCAAATAGACGTATTTTTTACACACTCTCTTATATTTGGAAGGAAAAAATGTAGAGCAAGATAAGGGGCAATAACACTTGTTTTGCTATTCTATGTTCCCCCAAGTCTCCCGATAAAAATGATACCTCACTTGTGTGGGTAGGCCTAGCGCCCGCGACAGGAAATGCCCCAAAACACAACGTGGACACATCCCATTTTTTTACAGAAAACAGAGCTGTTTTTTGCAAAGTACCTACCTGTAGATTTTGGCCTCTAGCTCAGCCGGCACCTAGGGAATCCTACCAAACTTGTGCATTTTTGAAAACTAGAGACCTAGGGGAATCCAAGATGGGGTGACTTGTGGGGCTCTGACCAGGTTCTGTTACCCAGAATCCTTTGCAAACCTCAAAATGTGGCTAAAAAAAAAAGTTTTCCTCACATTTCGGTGACAGAAAGTTCTGGAATCTGAAAGGAGCCACAAATTTCCTTCCATCCAGCGTTCCCCCAAGTCTCCCGATACAAATGATACCTCACTTGTGTGGGTAGGCCTAGCGCCCGCAACAGGAAATGCCCCAAAACACAACGTGGACACATCCAATTTTTTGACAGAAAACAGAGCTGTTTTTTGCAAAGTGCCTACCTGTAAATTTTGGCCTCTAGCTCAGCTGGCACCTGGGGAAACCTAGCAAACCAGCGCATTTTTGAAAACTAGAAACCCAGGGGAATCCAGGATGGGGTGACTTGTGGGGCTCTGACCAGGTTCTGTTACCCAGAATCCTTTGCAAACGTCAAAAGTTGGCCAAAAAAACACGTTTTCCTCTCATTTCGGTGGAAATCTGAGAGGAGCCACAGATTTCCTTCCACTCAGCGTTCCTCCAAGTCTCCCGATAAAAATTGTACCTCACTTGTGTGGGTAAGCCTGGTGCCCGCGACAGGAATAGATCACACAACGGTCAATGTTGGTCCTTACATGAGGCAGCTGTTGACCCTGGGGTGATCCATTCCTGACGCAGGCAGTAGGTGTAGGCACTCAAGTGGGGTATTGTTTTTATCAGGACAGGTGAGGAATCACTGGGTGGTAGGAATTGTGTGGATCCCAGCATATTCCTGTAGTTTGTGTGACAGAAATGCAAGAAAAGAGTTTTTATTCAACATTTCAGCTTTGCAGGGTATTCTGGGAAGAAAACTTTGGGGAATCCACACAAGTCACACCTCTGTGGACTCCCCCAAATGTCTAGTTTCCAGAAATGTTTGGGTTTAGTGTATTTCTCTATATGGCCGCCGAACCCAGGACCAAAAACACAGGTGCCTGCCTTACAAAACCAGTTTGTTTTGCGATAGATAATTTTGATGTCTCCACAATACGATTTGGGCGGTGGAATTTGGGGCTGAACTAAATTGGTGAGCTCCCAAGAGAGCACTCTCTCTCTCTGCTTGCCGCCGCATTCACCTGCTCTCTGGGTTGGGCTAACCCACTATTGTGCCGTTGCACAGACTGCTTGCGAAGGGACAGCAGGACTGTCCTCATCACCTCCCTCATAATGTACTGGAAGAGGAGTTATCGAATGGGACTCCTCCGACTGAAATATCACTCCCAGAGTCTGCGCCATTGTCCTATCCCTCAGATGCTGTCTCAGTATCTGATGTCTCAGTCTCTGATCCTATGTCAGAGCTGTCCTCTATAACCCGAGTGACGGCAGCAGTCATCCATCAAGATGCCATCTCTGCTATTGGCTAAACTGTTGCTCTAAAACACTAGCCTACATAGACAGTCACAAAATCGATGGTGTGTGTGAGATACGTGCAACAGTAGATGCCACCTTACCTGCGCTTCTTCCCTTAATCAGCACGTTCTTTCAAGACACTCAAAAAACACCTGGTCACATACCATTTGTCACAGTCTTTCGCACCTCCTGCGCCCAGTCCAACAATCATTATTGGTGCTCCCACTCCCTCCTCCTCGGATTCCCTCATTACCACCCAGCATCTCTCCATAGCCGCCACCCACCCCGCACATACATTTCATTTGTATTATAGCGCAGGTAATGGCTGACTTTACTAATGTTCTCAGCTATTTACATAAAATACAGATTTGCTCTTTGCAGTAGGCATATAAACCTTCTGCGCTTCTTTATGGCACTAAAACTGCCACTAGACAAGTCTGACCCTTTTGTAGCAGAAACATAATCACAATACTTATTAGACTTTTTTATTGCTGCCTAAAAGCTACAGTTGAAAAGCGTCAGTTGAAGAATGTGCATTGCTTTGAAGACGCAAGCTGCAACTGCAAGACAACTGGTGGCAAATCTCTCTCTCTCTCTCTCTCTATATATATATATATATATATATATATATATTTATATATAGAAATATAATTTTTTTTATATATATATATATATCACTTTCATATGTGGGTCTGGTTTTCCTGGGGGCTGATCGCAGACCCCAGGGAAACCACACACATATTGACAAAAGTGATATTTATATATATAGATATAGATCTATCTCTCTCTCTATATATATATATATCTACATAGATATATCTATAGATAGATCTATATATATATATATATATATATATATATATACATATATCTATATATATCTATAGATTTATCTATAGATATATCCATGTACATAGATATATCTATATATATATATAGATCTATTTTATTTTAGTTGTTGTATGATTTCCTTGGGGGCCAAAATGGCCCCCAGGGAAACCCTACAACAACTAAAAAAAATATTGCCCCCACCCCTGTCCATTTATTTTGCACCTACCTTTTTAAAAAAACAAAAATATGCCCGAGGGGCGACCCATTTTCCGAGGGGGACGACCCCCCCAAGTGAAATCCTTGGTGTCTAGTGGTGTTTCCTGGCCCCCGATCGCAGCTGTGCTGCGATCGGGGGCCAGGAAACACTTTCAGAAGGCCTCGTAAGAAAGGGGAGACTTTCCCCTTTCTTACGAGGCCTTCCCGAACATGGGGAAGGCCTTTGTGGGCGTTTTCCCCATCGGAGCAGGAAGCGCAAAGCCGCTTCCTGCTCCGATGGGGAAATCCACATAGTAACGTCAGCGTGCCACGACGTGGGACAAAGGGGCGGGTGGGGGGCTGGGGGAGCCACTGGTCGTGACCCGCACCAGGGAGGTAGTGTGGCCGCACTTAAAAGGTTAAACGTGCTTATTTAAACGTGCTTAAAGATACCAGTGCGGGTGTTGAATTTTTGTTGTGATTTGTAAACGTGCTTACATGTAGCAGTGCACGCGTTGGTTTATTGTTGTTTGTGATTTAGAAAGGTGCAGAAATATGCCTTTTGATTCAGGTTGCATAGTAAATTTTGAAATGTTTAATTTAAACAGGCTTACATAGAACACACCGTTCGTTGGTTTTCAATTTGTATTTTAACACTTTTTAATCATTAGTCTGTTGTTGTTTGTGTTGTGTTCGTAATTTTTAAAACGTGCTTAAAGATACCAGTGCGGGTGTTGGATTTTTGTTGTGATTTGTAAACGTGCTTACATCTAGTAGTGCACACGTTGGTTTATTGTTGTTTGTGATTTAGAAAGGTGCTCAAATATGCCTTTCGCTCCAGGTTGCATAGTACATTTAGAAATATTTATTTTAAAATTTAAAAAGGCTTACATATAACACATCGTTCGTTGTTTCCATTTGATGTTTTAACACTTTTTATTCGTAATTACCTTGCAGGGATATTAAGCACGCGTCTCTATTGTTACATTACTATTAATAACACACACGCGCTCTACCATACATAGATGATCTCACAGACATACACACAGTTGCTCTCCAACACATAACTTTTTAACACTCTCTGAAAAAAAAACATTTTCAGAGTTGCGATTGTTCAGTCTCATCTATGTCTCTTATTCACATAGCACTCTCTCGTTTTTTATCTCTTTTGCCGTCTCTTCTTTACAACCACCACTATTTCTCTTCCACAAACACTGTCTCTCTTTTAGATTTTATGGACTCTCATTCTTTAACAGGCACACACACTGTCTCACACATACAATCTTTCATGCACATACACACATCCTTTTCTCTCTCTCTTGCCGTCTTTCACACACTGCACATACATTTGCACATACAGACTGTCTCCCTTTCTCACTTTGTTTTCCCTCTTTCTTTCACACACACACATACGCAGTCTTACCTATACAATGCACATACATACATCGCTTTAGAAATACACACGCGCTCTAAGTTACACACACGTACTCTGTGTCACCCACATCATTCACAGATACATTGATATCGATTTTATTTGTTGATTTCACCTTGTCAGCTTAATACTGCAGCGCCTGCTTTCATTTTTATGTTAAAGTTGTACAGTTGCTGTATTTACCTCGCTGACATTTCATGCAGGCTTTTCGTTCTGTTAATTTACAAATATCTACAGTGTGAGCGCACTTATTACTATACACTAACACATTTTAAAACCTTGCCAGTACAGACTTAGGTGTGCCTGCTTAATATTTCGGTATATCTTGGCATTTAAAAGACTACGAGTGCTAATGTCCACTTGTATTTAACTTATGCACAGCTTGAAAAAAAAGAGCAGTTACTATTTAGCTGTGGCTCTTTAGAATTGATTACTTATTAACATCAAGGTTAAGCCCATCATTGACAATTTTGTTTTTGATCCTTAAAGCCCTGCCCCAACTTTGATGCAAGGGACAAAAGATATGTAGCCACAAATTAGGAGTCTCCAGGGGGCAGGCAGGGGTCTGTAGGTTGTTTACGTGTTGCGAAAGACATCGCATACCTTCCAAAGGGAGAGAATTAGCATAGCTATAAAGTTCGATATCAGGGACCTAAACAGCATATGTGGGTCAGGATGTTTTGTTAACAGTATGCTAATTCGCTTTCCACAGAAGACGACAGGTATCTTTTATGGATACAGCTTTCTTTTTTAAAACCTTCACACCACTCACAGTTTTTTGCTCAGTTTCGGGTAGTTATTTCCGAAAGTGTCCTAAATATAGCACTGAGTGTGGCCTTTTTTGGGTGGTTGCACATTTTGAAATTTCACTTTGCAAATTAGGCTTCTAGTTTGCACCGGCGATTGGTGTTTGAAGTAAGGTATGCACAGCTTTAATTAAGATATTTTGCAATATACGGTCCTTTACGCATATACAGTCCCACAGACAGACACCTTTTCCTTCTCCATATATACCATATTTCGTACTTTCTTAGTTACACATTCTTTCTCTTTGTTACGCTCTGGCTACCTTAATCTCTGTCATTCATACAACATTTTCTCTGTTTCTCCCACACCTTACTCACACACAGTACTCTCTCTCTCACATCAACACAATCTTTCATACTTTATCTTCTCTCTCTATTTTACGCACATACACGCTTTTTTACACATACAACCTCTCTCGCACATACACACATCCTGTCTCCAACACAGAAGCGCTCAGTTTTAGACACACACACACTCCAATGATACACATTAGCTAACAGATATTTACATACTTATTTTTGGGAAGTCTAAAGTAGGTTACTACAACCCCACAGCGTGCGCTTTGCTTTTCTCTCTAGATTGCATAGTTAATTTAGAAATGTTTAATTTAAACGGCCTTACATATAACACACGTTCGTTGGTTTCCTTTCTATGTTTGAACACTTTTGAATCGTAATTACCTTGCAGGGATATTAAGCACGCGTCTCTATTGTTACATTACTATTAATAAAACACACGCGCTCTACCATACATAGATGATCTCACAGACATACACACAGTTGCTCTCCAACACATACCTTTTTAACACTCTCTAAAAAAAAACATTTTCAGAGTTGCGATTTTTCAGTCTTATCTATGGGGGTCATTCCAACCCTGGCGGTCGGTGTTAAAGCGACGGCCAACCCGCCAACAGGCAGGCGGTGCAAAAAATGGAATTCTGACCCTGGCGGAAACCGCCAACACAGACCGCCACTTTAACACTCCGACCGCCACGGCGGGACAAACAAACAGCGCGGCGGTCACCGCCAACATACAGGCGGGAGACAATGTACCGTCCACCCTATCACAACTCACCAATCCGCCACCTTTTCCGGGGCGGGAGCCCCGCCGATAAAAACACGGCGGAAACAGACTACGAACAGGAAAACGCTCACCTCTACACACTCCATGAGGAATCTGGACAGCATGGAACCAGAACTACACATCCTACCAGCTATTGTCTTCCTGCTCCTCTACCAGGAGCACGAACGCCGGCGCAGAAGACAACGGTAAGTACTGCACCTACGATACAGGGGAGGGGGGAGGAGAAAAGATTACGGGCACACACATACGCGACACACCCACCCTCACCCACAACTACCTACACATCAATGCAGAGCAACAACTCAGAGTGACACCCCCCAAACCCCCCGGAAGAATGCAAAGACAAAATAAATTGATCATGAAATTCAAATATATTGTAAGGCTACGTAAAACTTTTTTTTCAAACATCTATAACTATATACACATATGTAAATTGTCCTGTCCAAATTGGGTTTCAGTCATTGTACGTGGGCCGATGGGCCTCAACACATGGGCAAAGCCCACACAGGAGACCCGAAGCCATTGGAGAGAACACTGCAGGGGCATCAGATAGAAAAACTACAGGCACCTCAGGGGGAAGGGAAGGGGAGGCACCTCAGCCACATGAGTCCACGACCCCAGATCCACGAGGGGCCTCCATGCCCACTGTGCCATCCTGGGGAGTGCAAAGCCACAGTCTCACAAGTCTCTACAGTGGGTGGCTTGCCCACTGTGCCATCCTGGGGAGTGCAAAGCCACAGTCTCTCAAGTGGATTACAGACTCCACTGGTACTGGAGGAGGCATGGTGCCCAGAGTGCATCGTGCAGCCCTGCCCGACACAGATCCGGGCCTGCCCCTTCTGCCAATGGGCCAGCTTGAGACGGCGGTGCCCAGCGGAGCGGTGCTTGAGACGGCGGTGCACAGCGGAGCAGTGTTTGAGGTGAAGGGCCCAGCGGAGCGGTGCTTGAGATGAAGGGCCCAGCGGAGCGGTGCTTGAGATGAAGGGCCCAGCGGAGCGGTGTTTGAGATGAAGGGCCCAGCGGAGCAGTGCTTGAGATGAAGGGCCCAGCGGAGCGGTGCTTGAGATGAAGGGCCCAGCGGAGCAGTGTTTGAGATGAAGGGCCCAGCGGAGCGGTGTTTGAGATGAAGGGCCCAGCGGAGCGGTGCTCGAGATGAAGGGCCCAGCGGAGCGGTACTTGAGATGAAGGGCCCAGCGGAGCGGTGCTCGAGATGAAGGGCCCAGCGGAGCGGTGCTTGAGAGGAAGGGCCCTGTTCAGCGGTTCTTGAGACGGCGGTGCCCTGTTCAGCGGTGCTTGTCTTGAAGGGCCCTGTTCAGCGGTGCCTGTCTTGAAGGGCCCTGTTCAGCGGTTCTTGAGACGGCGGTGCCCTGTTCAGCGGTGCTTTTCTTGAAGGGCCCTGTTCAGCGGTGCCTGTCTTGAAGGGCCCTGTTCAGCGGTTCTTGAGACGGCGGTGCCCTGTTCAGCGGTGCTTGTCTTGAAGGGCCCTGTTCAGCGGTGCCTGTCTTGAAGGGCCCTGTTCAGCGGTTCTTGAGACGGCGGTGCCCTGTTCAGCGGTGCTTGTCTTGAAGGGCCCTGTTCAGCGGTTCTTGAGACGGCGGTGCCCTGTTCAGCGGTGCTTGTCTTGAAGGGCCCTGTTCAGCGGTGCTTGTCTTGAAGGGCCCTGTTAAGCGGTGCTTGTCTTGAAGGGCCCTGTTCAGCGGTGCCTGTCTTGAAGGGCCCTGTTCAGCGGTTCTTGAGACGGCGGTGCCCTGTTCAGCGGTGCTTGTCTTGAAGGGCCCTGTTCAGCTGTGCTTGTCTTGAAGGGCCCTGTTCAGCGGTGCTTGTCTTGAAGGGCCCTGTTCAGCGGTGCTTGTCTTGAAGGGCCCTGTTCAGCGGTGCCTGTCTTGAAGGGCCCTGTTCAGCGGTTCTTGAGACGGCGGTGCCCTGTTCAGCGGTGCTTGTCTTGAAGGGCCCTGTTCAGCGGTGCCTGTCTTGAAGGGCCCTGTTCAGCGGTTCTTGAGACGGCGGTGCCCTGTTCAGCGGTGCTTGTCTTGAAGGGCCCTGTTCAGCGGTTCTTGAGACGGCGGTGCCCTGTTCAGCGGTGCTTGTCTTGAAGGGCCCTGTTCAGCGGTGCTTGTCTTGAAGGGCCCTGTTCAGCGGTGCTTGTCTTGAAGGGCCCTGTTCAGCGGTGCCTGTCTTGAAGGGCCCTGTTCAGCGGTTCTTGAGACGGCAGTGCCCTATTCAGCGGTGCTTGTCTTGAAGGGCCCTGTTCAGCGGTGCTTGTCTTGAAGGGCCCTGTTCAGCGGTGCCTGTCTTGAAGGGCCCTGTTCTGCGGTTCTTGAGACGGCGGTGCCCTGTTCAGCGGTGCTTGTCTTGAAGGGCCCTGTTCAGCAGTGCCCGTCTTGAAGGGCCCTGTTCAGCGGTTCTTGAGACGGCAGTGCCCTGTTCAGCGGTGCTTGTCTTGAAGGGCCCTGTTCAGCGGTGCTTGTCTTGAAGGGCCCTGTTCAGCGGTTCTTGAGACGGCGGTGCCCTGTTCAGCGGTGCTTGTCTTGAAGGACCCTGTTCAGCGGTTCTTGACATGTGTCTCCAGGGCACCATATCCGGCCAATATATGGAGTTCACTCGCCATCCGACTTCTCGCTTCCGGGGCCCTCCTGTGCTGGAGTTCCAGGCCCGTGGGTGTCCTCCTTCACACCCGGAATGGGGCTGGTGGGGCCCTCCTGGGCAGCTCGCCTGCTGCCGGACGTGTCAGCCGTGCTGCCCTTGCCATCCTTCCGTGATTCCCTGTGGCCCTTGCCTCCCTTTGTAGATGTGCCAGGTGACACCCCACAACCTGACGGTGCCAGGGTAGTGCCTTTGGAGGCTGCCGTCTCTGGCCTCTCGCGCCGGCCCTTGCCTTTCTTGGTTTTCTTCCCAGGGGGTGGGCTGGCTGTCCCTTTACTGCTGGCCGATGTTGCTGCCCTTGAAGGTGGGGGACTCCAATATCCCTGTACTATGGACCTTGTAGGTCCAAGGGTTGTGGTGGCTGAGGTGCTGATTGGACTCTTACGAGATGGAGGGGGTGGGTCAGGTGATGGAAAGAGGTTAATTTTGGATAGGAAAAACTTTTTAGGAGCAGTGGGAAGGGTAGGTGCAGTGGGTATGGGAGTGGAGGAAGAGGATGTAGTTGTAGGAGAGTCAAGCCTGGTGTCTTTGGGTGCAGGTGCTTGTGACGGAGGCTGTCGTGAGGTGGATGGCTGTTGGGTGGGTGGCTGCCTGCGTTTGTGTGGTTTGGAAGAGGGGGTGACAGACACACTGGGAGAGGACACAGGGGACGTGTAAATGGCAGTGGGGGTGGTGACTGCACGTGTGCAGAGTGTTCTGGTGGGTGTGCTGGTGATGGACGTAGTGGCTGATGATGTTGTGCATGCAAGTGTGAGTGGAGACGTCACAGGGAGGGAGGAGGGAGACGAGGAGGAGGGGGACACAGAGGAGGCAGTGGCTGTTGGTATGTCTGCATGTGGCTGTTGCTTGTGTGAATGCTTGTGTGATGTGTGGTGCTTATGTCTGGATGAGCTGCCCTTGGGTGTTGAGGTGTGTGCAGGCTGGTCTGTAGGTGTGTCTGGGATAGGCAGAGGAACAGGGGAGTGGGACTGGGTGGAGGAAGTTGGAGGAGGGAGGCAGGAGACAGGGACAATGGCTGCCGTCAGTGCTGAGGCCAGAGTGTTGAACGATCGCTGATGGGCAGCCTGACCCGAATGAATGCCCTCCAGGTATGCATTGCTCCAGTGCACCTCCCTTTCTACCCCCTGGATGGCATTCAAAAGGGTAGACTGCCTAACAATGAGCGTCCTGAGGAGGTCAATGACCTCCTCACTGAGGGCAGCAGGGGTAACTGGGGCAGGGCCTGAGGTGCCTGGGGCGAAGGAGATGCCCGCCTTCGTGTGCGAGCGGGCACGGGGCGATCGCAGAGGGGCTGCTGGGAGGGCGGAGCTGGTGCCCTGGGTGGCGGCTGTACCTGTTGTTGCGGTGGGCACGGATGTTGCCGCCACCACAAGGGAGCTCCCTTCCGAGGACGTGTCTGTGTCGCTGATGTCTCCACGTGTCCCCGTTGTGGAGCTCCCCTCGCCCTCCGTCTCACTGGTGAACTCCGAGTCGGTTGCATGGCCCTCCAGGACCATGTGAGATGCAGCTCCCTCGTGCTCCGATGCCACTTCTCCTCCGCCTGATGATGCTAATGCACACATGAACAGGAAGAGCAGCAAAAAAGGGGGGGGGGGAAATGAAGACATGTTGAGTGCATCCATTGGCAACACAGTTGGCGGAGAGGACAGACACAGAAGCCCCCTGCACTACGCCGCGCACTTGGGGTACACTACTCAATCATTGGGACTTGGCCTACAAGCCTATGGACGTCAACTGCACACATAGGTGACACAGGGCCATGGATAGCTGTACTTGGCACCCTACAGAGGTGGGGGGCGGGGGCACAGGGCCATGCCTTACGGAGGGGCCTAGCCTACAGAAATCGCCCTGGCCTAGTGATACCCACAGCCTTCCTCCCCGACCCAGGCGCCTCTACTGCACGCAAAGTCAGCAGAATGTGTTTGTACTCACCCCCTTGTGTCTGCTGTGATGTCCTCACGCGTCCATCCAAATCGGGGTAGGCCACCGCCAGGATCCGGGACATCAGGGGGGTCAATTGACGACTGGCACCCCTCCTACGTTGGGAGGCCATCCCCAGCAGAGCCTCCGCGGTCTTCCTGCTCCCGCGGCGGATGTCCTCCCACCTCTTGCGGCAGTGGGTGCCCCGTTTGTTGTGGACCCCCAGGGTCCAGACGTCCTTGGCGATGGCACACCAAATGTCGATTTTCTGATGGGCGCTGACCTATGTGACATGTACAGGGGGAGAAATAACATTATTATGATTTTCTGCATGCTCGATGTGAATGGCCCCCCATCCCCACCCTTGCCATGTGGCACATGCTCTCATCCGTCGTTTGATGCATGCCTCAATCGCTCCCCTCCCCACCATCTTTCATCCACCCGACTCAACACAGGCATTGCTCCCAAAGCATGCTCCCAGTGTACTTACCTGTTGGTCTGGAGGACCGTAGAGTAGCGCATACTGGGGGAGGACCCCATCCACGAGTTTCTCCAATTCTGAAGTGAAGGCAGGGGCCCTTTCCCCAGTCGCAGCAGCCATTGTATCTTCCAGACCGAGGTCACAGCAGCACTTGCAGTATAGGTCCTCTCCTGTGGATGATCAGGTCTCGAGTGATTAAGCAGATAGAAAATGGCGGTCACGTCCGCGGCGGTGCGTACCGCGGCGGTGCGTCCCGCGACCGCCGGCGCACTTCGTCATTGGCTCCTGAAACGCATAGGGTTCAATGTTAACCAATGCGGCTTTGCGCCGCGGTCTTTGGCCGCCTACTGCCACGGTGTGCCACGCCAGCGCATTGACCTCACATCCCATTGTCGCACTTCACAGGTCAGGCAGCCGCCATTTCAAGGGCCCACATGGCTTAATTTCTACTGCGTCACACATGCCTCGGCCTTGCATCGACACTCATACAAGCCATTCAATGCATAAAGAATCGTGTACTGTGCAAGCTGTGGGAACTTACCTGTGGGTTGATTGACTCTGTGCTCGCTGTTGTCCTTCCTAGGCACCGTCCGCTGGGACTTGCGAGGAGATGGAGGAATGTTCCCGTGTACAGACCGCTGGTGGACCTGTCGACAATGGAGGAACGACATGTCATTCTGACATACAGGCTTGACCGAGCCACCATACATGAACTGTGTGCCCAGCTGGAGGCAGACCTGATGTCACCCATCCGCCAACCCACAGGGATCCCCCTCTAGTGCAGGTGCTGTCAGTACTCCATTTCTTAGCAAGTGGGTCATTTCAAACAACAGTGGCCATTTCATCAGGGATTTCTCAGCCTATGTTTTCCAAGGTGTTGTCCAGAGTGTTGTCTGCCCTGCTCAAACACATGCGGAGATACATCGTTTTCCCTGAGGTGGGGGATTTGCCTACAGTGAAGGGTGATTTCTATGCCCTTGGACATACTCCCAACATCATTGGTGCCATTGATGGGACACATGTGGCTTTGGTACCCCCCAGTGAAAGTGAACAGGTGTACAGGAACAGAAAAAGTTATCATTCCATGAATGTCCAGGTGGTCTGTTTGGCTGAACAGTACATCTCCCATGTAAATGCCAAGTTCCCTGGGTCAGTGCATGACGCGTACATCATGCGAAATAGCAGCATCCCTTATGTGATGGAACAACTACGGAGACACCGTGTGTGGCTAATTGGTGACTCAGGTTACCCCAACCTGTCGTGGTTACTGACCCCAGTGAGGAATCCCAGGACAAGGGCAGAGGAACGCTACAATGAGGCCCATGGGCGAACTAGGAGGATTGTAGAAAGAACCTTCGGCCTCCTGAAGGCCAGGTTTAGGTGCCTGCATATGACAGGTGGATCCCTAATGTACTCACCAAAGAAGGTGTGCCAGATCATCGTGGCCTGCTGTATGCTTCACAACCTGGCATTGCGACTCCAGGTGCCTTTTCTGCAGGAGGATGGTCCAGATGGTGGTGTTGTAGCAGCTGTTGAGCCTGCAGAGAGTGAAGAGGAGGAAGACGAAGAGGACTACACAGACAACAGGGACACAGTGATACAGCAGTATTTTCAATAACAAACAGGTGAGAATCAACAACGGCATTTTACATTTACTTACAGTCTCCTGCCTCTCTACTGTCTTTCCTTTTCACCCAGTGTATGCTAACAGAGTTGTGACTTTCCCTTCCAATTTCAGAGATGTGGGCCCCACTGCGTGACCTCTGCTTTGTTTGCCCATGGACTATAGCTGTGTGACAGTGGTATGTTGTCATCACAATGTAACTGGTCATTTTTGCACGTTTATGTCTAATACATATTTTCACAAAAACAGGCAGACTCCAGATTATTTGTGTGCAATAAGTGTGTTTATTAAAGTGCTCAATTTTGGGAGATGGTTGAAAATCGGTGATGGGTGATGGTGGAGGAATGTCCATGGCAGAGTCCAGATTCTCAGTCTCACAAGTGCATTGTCCATATGCCTGTGGAAGGTGGAGCAGGGGCAGTTTAAGTTTGGACAGGGTGACAATGTGGGACAGTGGGATGACATTAGGGGGTATCCTTTCCTGGCGGGGGTCTTGGCATCCTACTCTGTCTTCTTCCTAGATCTCAGGCACCGCTTGCGGGGTGGTTCTTCTTCTGCAGGAGGTGGGGTTCTGGTGGCAGGTTGTTGCTGTGTCGGGGCCTCCTGTCCACTAGCGCCGGCGGAGGTGGTAGGCTGTTCCTGGTCCATGCTAGTGACAGGGGCCCTTTGTGGTGCCACATGGTCCCGCAATGTGGTGACAATCTGGTTGAGAGCCACAACGATGGTGCCCATTGCGGAACTAATGTTTCTCAGTTCTTTCCTGAACCCCATAAACTGTTCCTCCTGCAGTACCTGGATCTCCTGGAACCTGGCCAGGACCGTCGCCATCGTCTCCTGGGAGTGGTGGTATGCTCCCATGATGGAGGTGAGGGCCTCGTGGAGAGTGGGTTCCCCGGGCCTGTCCCCCCCTGTCGCACAGCAGCCCTCCCAGTTCCCCTGTTTCCCTGGGCCTCTGTCCCCTGGACCGTGTGCCCACTACCACTACCCCCAGGTCCCTGTTGTTGTTGGGGTGGTGGGTTAACCTGGGTGCTCTGTAGTGGTGGACACACCGCTGATTGACGTGTCCTGGAGACAGAGGCATGGGCCAGCTGGGTGGGTGCTGTGCTGGTGTTCCCAGAGGGGGGTAGGTCTGCTGTAGCCTGTGGCTGTCTGAGGGGAACCGACTGTCCTGAGGTCCCCGATGGGCCGGGCTGGTCATCTGGGTCCAGGGAGACAGAGCTGCTGTCATCACTGGGGGCCTCTTCTGGGGGTGGGATGGACATTTCTGGACCCTCCTGGGCGGTGTGGTGGCGTTCGGGTCCTGCAGGGGTATAAGATTATGGTTATTGCTTCTGTGTGTGCCATAGCTTGCAATGGGTGGGTGCCCGTGTACCCGAGTGCTGGCATTCCTTTGTGGGGGCTGTTGTGATGACGGTTTGTGGGGGAGATGGGTATGTGCAGTGGGCATGCTTAGGTGATGGCTGTCGATGGTTTGTGGTGGCATGCAGGGTTTGGTGTTGTGATGGGTGGGTTGTGATGGTGAGACATTAGCAACGAGGATGTGTGATGGTGGTGGGGGGAGGGTGGGGGTATGAGTTGGCATGCTGGTGGGGTGGGGGGGATGAAGTAGTGGAGATGAGACTTACCAGAGTCCATTCCTCCGCCTACTCCTGCGAGGCCCTCAGGATGCAGGATGTTCAAGACCTGTTCCTCCCATGTTGTAAATTCTGGGGGTTGAGGTGGGGGTCCGCCGCCAGTCCGCTGCACCGCGATGTTGTGCCTGGATACCATGGAACGCACCTTCCCCTGTAGGTCGTTCCACCGCTTCCTGATGTCGACCCGATTTCGTGGATGCTGTCCCTGTCCACTATTCTTTGCCATAGCTCCATCTTCCTGCCAATGGTGGTGTGCTGCACCTGTGTCCCGAAAAGCTGGGGCTCTACCCGAACTATTTCCTCCACCATGACCCTGAGTTCTGCGTCTGGGAACCTGGGGTGTCTTTGGGGTGCCATGGGGTGGTGTGGATGAGGTGTGGGGTGGTGTTTGCGGTGATGAGTGTGGTGAGTGTAGTGGTGTGTGGTGTTTTGTGCGTGGTTGTTGTGTGAGTGATGGTGTAGTGTGCCTCTGTGTGATGGTGTTCTCTATTCTGTGCTGTCTCTCTCTGGGCTTCTTCTCTGATTTGTGGTTGTAGGGGTTTGTGGGTGATGTGGGTGTGTGTTTTATAGTTAATTGGGTGCGGGGGAGTGTTGTGTGTATGTGTGTCAGGTGTGTGTATTTCAAATTGTCCAATGTGGCTGTGTTTTGGAGCTGTATGTGTATTTTGAGCGCGGCGGTGTGTACCGCCAATGGAATACCGCGGTTGAAAGACCGCCGCGTGGATTTGTGGGTCGTAATGGCATGGGCGTTTTTCTGTTGGCGTGATGGTGGAGGTTTGGTCTTCGCCAGTTTAACGCTGGCCGTTGGTGTGGCGGACTTTTGTCGGGTTTTTGGCGGTTTGCCTCTTGAGGGTCAGAATGACCATGGCGGTTTACCGCGACCGCGGCGGTGTTGTGGCGGCCTTCTGACCGGCGGAAAGCGCCTTTTACCGCCGAGGTCAGAATGACCCCCTATGTCTCTTATTCACATAGCACTCTCTCGTTTTCTCTCTCTTTTGCCCTCCCTCCTTTACAACCACCACTATTTCTCTTCCACAAACACTCTCTCTCTTTTAGATTTCATCCACTCTCATTCTTTAACAGATACACACACTGTCTCACACATACAATCTTTCATGCACATACACACATCCTTTTTTCATACACTCGCTTTCTTTTACACACACGTACTGTGTCTCACCAACATCAGTCACCCAAACATTCACATACTTAATTCACAAGTTACACTGTCAGCTTAACTTCGCAGTGTGCGCTGCGCTTTTCATCTCATGTTTTCACTCTGTTTGTTTAATAACATTTACGAGTTTAACAGCGCACGTAAATGAACACTTGGCGCATTAACTTTTATTTGGGGGATTTAGTATTACTTCTGTTTGTAATTCTCAAAATGTACTTACATTTAGCAGTGCATGACTTTTTTTATAGGGTTTGCGCAGTGTTAATTATGTTTTACTTTGCTGCTTCATTTTAAATACTTTCCGTGCTGTTACATTGGCTTCATAACACACACATGCTATCTTACATATGCACGTTCTCATAGACATACACACATTCTGTCTTTTACACATTCATTTTTTATCTTGCCTCACACAACAAACGCTTTGTTAAAAATACTATTTCACTTTCTCATTCACACAGCGCTCTCTCTCTTTTTCTCTCTCTCTTGCCGTCTTTCACACACTGCACAGACATTTGCACATACAGACTGTCTCCCTCTCTCACTTTATTTTCCCTCTTTCTTTCTCACACACACATACGCAGTCTTACCTATACAATGCAGATACATACATCTCTGTTTTTTTCTTTGTCTGTGTCTCATTCATCTCTCTTATCAACATAGTACTGTCTCTTTTTCTCTCTATTTTGCCCTCCCTTTTTTTCACACAGCACTATTTTTCTCACAAACACATACAAAAAAACACACTACTCCACACTTTTGGCACACTTTCCGTTAGTAATTTTCAAAATGTTCCTAAATATAGTACTGTGTGCATTGCCGTTTTATCGTGTTTGCACATTTTTAGATTTAACTTGCAAAAACATGGAAAACTTTTGCATTGTGCTATTTCTGTTTTATTTCAACTATGCACAGCTTTAGTTAAGAATTTTCACAACATGTTTAAATACAGCATTTTGTGCATTGCCTTTTCACTTCTATTTGCCCTAATTTACATCGTAATTATCTTGCTGCAATCTCAAACGAAGTTGTGTGCTGTTACATTGGTCCTTATAACACGCATACACTCTCTCACACATATACGCTTCCTCAGACAGACACTTTTTTCTTTTTTAACCATTCGCTATTTTGCTTTCACTTACTTATACACTCTGTGTCTTTTTTGCTCTATCTATCTATCTTTAAGTCTCTCATTCATATGGCATTTTTTTCTCTTTCTTGCATACCTTACTCACACACAGCACGATCTCTGTCACACACACACTATATTTTTAACTTTATCTTCTCTCTCTCTTTTATATACATACACCCTTTCTTAAACATACAACCTCTCACACACATACAGACATCCTGTCTTTATACAGAAGCGCTCTCTTTTACACACCCATACTCGTATCACACACATTACTTATAGAGATATTTACATATTTTTCATTGGAATTTTTAACTATGTCACTGTTACATTGCAATGTGCGCTTTACCTTTATTTCTTGTTTGCATAGTTATTGTTAAAAGCAATTTATAAAACATGCTTCTATATAACACTGCTTACGATGCTTTTTATACTATGTTTACACACTTTCCATTATTAATTAACTTGCAGCAATATTATGAACTATTTCATGTTGTTACATTACTATTAATCACACACAAAAATAATTTTCACACATATATGCTCTCACAAACATACACACATTCTTTTTCTAACACATGCGTTTTTTCTCTCTCTTCATAACACATACATTCTCTGTTTTTCTTTCTTTTTGTCAAAATTAATCTCTCTTATTCACACACCATTCTCTCTCTTTCTGTCTCTTATGCAATTTGTCCTTTACACACAGTACTATTTCTGACACAAACACTGTTTCTTTTTTTCATTTTATCCTTCCTTTTCTTTAACAGAGAAACACACGCTCTCTCACATATACAAGCTTGTACACAAAAACACATATACTTTCTATCATACACATGCGCTCTCTAATACACACACATAAAAGTCTCACACACATCACTCACAGACACATTCACATATATTTTATTGAAAGTATTAAACAACTTTGTAACACTGCATTGTGCGCTTTGCCTTTCATCTCCTATTTGCATAGTTATTTTACTAAATAATTTCTTACTCATGCTTACATATAGTACTGTGTACAATAGCTTTCATCTCAAGTTTCCACAGTTTAAATTATTAATTACCTGAAAGCAATACCATGCAAAGGTTATCATGTTTGTCCTAAGAACACACACACACATACATGCTCTCATAAACATACACACATCTTAAATCACGCACAAAAACTTTTTGTCACTCTCTTTCTTACATACACACTTATCAACACAACTTTATATTTCAAAATTACACATTCAACTTTATATCATTCGTCTCTATATTACAAAACTCACTAAAGACGGCTTAACTTGTTATGTTGATTTACTGTCAAAATAAGCATTGTCTATCATACACATTTTCTCCCTTTTCTCGCTTTATTTCTCTTTTTCAAACACTCACACACCACTCTATCTGTTTCCCTCGCTCTTTATTCACACACAGCACTCATTCTCACACACATACACTGTCCCTCTTTTTCAACTTAGCCTGCCTCTTTCTTTCACACACACACACAAACACACACACTTTGGCTCACACACGCTTTCTCACGCTCACGCAAATACATATATTACCTTTAAAGTTAATAACAACTTCATTTTGTTTTTAGCCAAAAAATACATTTTCCACAATTATTTCATTTTTATTCATTATTTTATCATAGCTTTTCATAACTTTCATTATCCTTCATAATATTTAAACATTGTATATAGCTAAAACAAATCAGTCTTTTTTTTTTGACAGTCCTACAAATCTAACTATTAAGCCTACTACAGTGGTTGTTACTAAAAAACGTAGGTAAGTCACTTATATATGTCTTTTTTAAACTAATTAGTTACAACTACTTGACAAAATTATATAAAATCATTTATTTAGTTTAGCCATTTACATTATTCTGTATGTTTCAGTGCATTGCATTTTATATCCTATTTGCAGAGCTTTAGTAACTAATTTCATTAACATGACTATTTCTATGAGTGTGGGTGTTCCGTTTTATTTGTGTTGGCAGAGCTTTAGTTACTAATTTCATAAACATGCCTAAATATCACTGAGGGGAAGTTGTGCGTGTTCAGCAATGTTTTATGTTTTATTTTTACCTGTAACATTTAATGAATTCCTAAAGCTGCAAAACCACAAACAAGCTAAATCTACTTCCCTTAAATAGAATAAAAACAGCCAATTCCAAACAATTTTACAATACTCCAATACAATACAATCCACTCCAGTCTAATCCACCACAATGTACTCCACTCTAATACACACCATAACAATTCAAGCTAATTCCATTCCAAACCATTACATCCTGACCCTATTTTACACCCTCCAATCCAATACATAACATTCCGTTCAATCCACAACACCACAACATTTAACACACTCATTCTAATACACTACAATACTTCCAAATCTATAACAATACACACAATAATAATATAAAACATTATATTACATATAATACAATCTAGAATAATCCATCCCAATACATCATAAATTAATGTACTCCATTCTAAACAAATACATCTCACAACAATCTACCATATACCAATACATAGCACTACACTCTTCCATTCCAATTTAATCCAAAACAGGGTAGTATAAGATACCCTACTCTAATGAAACCCACCCCAGCCCACTCCAATACAACCCACTCCACTTCAATTATCTCACTCCCAGTCGAATCATTTAAAACCCACCTAACATACATAACCTACTGTAATCCAACACATTACATTCAAATGTAATCTACCCTGCACAAAACAATTCTAATGCTACCCAGCCCACCTTACTCTAATACAATACACTACAATCAATTTCACAAACTCCTATCTACTACACATTAATGCATCCTACTTTAATTAAATTTTCTGCATTTTAAATTAAGTTTATCTGTACCACTTCAATACAATACAACACGAATTGCACTTTAAACTATTCCATTCCACTCCTAATTTCTCATGTCAATACAATTCACCCAATCACAATCCAGCCTACTCTAATCAACCCAACACCAAATCAAACTACAATCTACAATAATCCACAATCTATAACCACATTCAAATACATTATTCCTTAATCCAAATCTAAAACACTCTTATTTACCTCACTACACTCTAATCCACACTATAACATAGTGTAAACCACTGTATCCTACTTTAGTGCACCACATTACAATACAATACTATTCAAGTCATCCCCCTTAAATCTTCCCCATTTTAATACAATCTACTACAATCCCCACACTACAAATCACAGCACTACAAACAAATTAATAGTTCTATTCCAGTTCACCCCATACAACTAAAATGCAAACCACACTCCAATACATCCATCTACAATACAAAACAATATATTTAAATCTATTTAATTTACCAAAAATATATATTTATAATTCTTTTTATGTTTTACAGGAGAAAACGTCTACAAAGTAAGTAACAAATGTATTACAATTGTATACAATTTGAACAGCTACAACAGTTTACAGGATACTAACAGAAAAGTAACTAAAATTAAACAATTTAATAAAAACACATAGCATACTAGCACAATAATAAATTACAATACATAGAACTGCTCCTTTTCAACCATTCTACAACCACCACAATAAAATACAGTATATGTAAAATACATTACAAACCCAGTACTTTTTTACAATTAACACATACACACAAAACAATAACATTTATATATTTAAAAAATCACAAATATTTACAAATAGTTAATATGAATACAATTCTAAAAGCTAGTTATCATCAAGGCCATGAAACAATTAATATCAGTTCAAGGGGAAAACAATGCCTACCAAATAGTACCTTTGCAATATTACATAACTACTGTAAACCTGCACAAAACTGGGATCAAAATGATTTACACTATATTAAGGATCTAGGAGATAATTTATACACTCAAATGCATTCTATTAATTATGAAATGCATATGCATCCAGATGATTTACCAAATTATATACAACATAATAATACAATATATTCACTTAAACTAGGAATACCTTATTATGGTGACATACTGCATTGTATTGATCCTTTCTATCCTGATTTAAAAACTGCAATGAATATAACAATAAATCTGCATTCTGGAATAATACTGTGCATGAACGCATATACACTATCAATTTTTACAAGTGCACATACTTATTTTATTTTTGATTCACATAGCCGAGATAGCAAAGGAATGCCTCATGCAAATGGAACATGTATTACTATTGAAATAATGATCTTTGAACGTCTAATTCAATATATTTACGAACTTGCAAACAGTATTAAAGTTCCAAATGAGAATCATGTTGCTTTTGAACTAACTCCCATAAATATAAATACAATTTTAAAAAAACACTTCAAGATGCACACAGAAGATACAAAAAAGCCAAGAAAATATTACTAACAAAAAATTATTTGCACATCAGACACATACATATAACACAGAAAATGCTTTGTATACTAATATTGGCTTTAATAAGTTTACAGACTTAAATATAGCAACAACACCAATCTCTATATCACAAACAAATCTACAGACAATTCCATTTAATATTTTAAATAAAAACACATTAGCACAGTCATTTAAAAGGAAACAAAATATTTTGCTATTGGATAAATTAAATCCTTCTAAAAAAATACATATAGACAAAAACAACATGTACAACATAACAAATAGTGAGTTAAACATTGACAAAATCATGGAAACAACAAAAAATATAATTAGCAATTTCCATAAGGAAATATTTTATGGTCCAGAATACATTTGTACTATTTGTAATCAATTATGGCATAAATAATCATTAAAAAAAATAAACAACATTATCACAAATCCCTCATTCATACAATGTAATAAAACACCAAATCAAAAAATAATATATGCAGCACTTGTTATAAACACATTAACAGCAATAAAATACCACCCTGTTCATTTGTAAATGGGATGAAGTTTCCAAATATTCCAATTCAATTACATTTGCATAATTTAGAAGAAAGATTTGTTTCACCAAGAATTCCCTTCCTCCAAATAAGAACTTTGCCTCGTGGCTTTCAGAAATCATTATCAGGTGCTGTAGTTAATGTACCTGCAGATGTTATGACCACAGTTACAATATTACCAAGGCAACTTTATGATGACATCACAATTCCTATAAAATTAAAAAGAAAATTAGCTTATAAATCTTATACACATTTTGAAAATGTAAGACCAAATAGAATAAAACAAGCAGCATTATGGTTAGCAATACATAGTAACATGTTCAAAGAATATGGAATCACTGTTAATCCAAATTGGAAGTATATACCACAAGAAATAAATGATTATAGTGAAACATCAGAAACAAATGATTCTTCAGATACTTCTGATAATATAGCAGGTGGAAATCTAGATACTATGTTAACAAACAAAACTATTACAACTGATTGTAGTAATCTATTATGTTTAGCACCTGCAGAACATAACACACCTAGAGGTTTATATGAAGACAAAGATTCAGATTTTTTAGCTTTTTCAACAATTTTTTGTGGAGAATGAAGACCTAATAATAAAAATAGACTTGTACCTGTACATTACAGTACAATATGTCAATGGGAATTAAGAAGCTGTGATAGGAGAGTGGCAAAATCAATTACAAATATTTTCTTCAAACTAAAAAAATTACATATTAAACAAATTCAAGGAAAAATTTACAAATCACTAAAAAACATTTCAACAATGGAAAATGTATAACTGCAAGAGACATAAAATATAATTTAGAAAATATCTTACAATACAATGAAGGATATAAAATACTAAAAACTATTTGCAGTTCTCCACCATATTGGGAACATTGCAAAAAATATTTTTTTGCTATCATACGACAACTAGGAATACCAACATTCTTTCTCACTTTATCTGCAGCAGAAACAAAATGGCACCATTTAATAAATATACTGCTAAGAGTTCAAAAATTAAATGAATACATAGAAGAAGAGTTTGAAAATATGCCTTGGGAAACAAAGTGTACATTAATACAACAAGATGCAATGACATGTGCAAGACATTTTGACTTTCAAGTTCGGAAGTTATTCAATTGCATTTTATTGCATGAAAGTAACCCTATTGGTAAAATAAAGGATTACTTTTACAGGGTAGAATTTCAACAACGAGGTTCACCGCATATCCATGCTTTATTATGGATAGAAAATGCTCCGCAGTATGGCGAAACAAACCTAAAAGAAGTAATTCAATTTATTGATAAATATATCACATGTGGTAAATCACAAGCTCCACAACTTCAACATTTAATACCACTACAAAAACATGCACACACAAAAAATTGCCGACAGAAAAACAAAAAAACATGCAAATATCAATATCCTAAATATCCAATGCCAGAAACTATGATCCTTGAACCTTTATCACTTGACCAAACAAATAAAAAATTGCAACAAAGCATTAAAAACATTCACAAAATTATGAATACACCAGATTTTCATACTTTAAGTTTTGAATTATTTTTAAAACAAATACATTTAGATATAGAGCAATACATTATAACTATAAGATCAATGTTAGAAAAAAGTAAAAAAAAAATTAAAGCGAACACCAGCAGAATGCTATATAAATAATTATAATTCCATTCTTTTACAATCTTGGAAAGCAAACATAGACTAACAGTTTGTATTAGATGCTTATGCTTGTGCTGTCTACATAATTTCATATATTAGTAAATCACAAAGAGGAATAAGCAAAATAATAGCACAAGCAGCCAAAGAAGTATATTATAATACCAGTATAAAAGAACAATTGAAGCACATATGCAACACATTTTTAAATTGCACAGAAATAAGTGCTCAAGAAGCTGCTTACCTTATTCTTCAAATTCCATTCCGTAAAAGTTCTCGGTCATTTATATTTATTAATACTAACACTCCTGAAAAAAGAACATATTTAATGCGAGACATAGATACTATAAATTATTTACCAGGAACATCAACTAACGTACAATATGACAATATTATTGCAAAATATAGCAAGCGACCCAAAGCATTAGAAAATTGTACATTAGCAGACTATGCTTCATTGTATAGTCATAAAAGCACAAATTAGCAAACAAAAACACAAAATGACAATGAACATTTACTCACAGAAACAAATTTTTACAGCTCAGATGAAGAGGAAATTGAAATAAACAACTTAAATCACATAAAAGACGATATGAATATGGAAATAACCAATACATAAATAATACGCAAATCTAAAAAGATTATGCGGTACTGCATATTTAACAAGAATAATGACTCTGAAAAGTATTATAGAGAGCTATTAATGCTATACTATCCATGGACAGAAGAGGAAAAAATAATTTTGAATAACAAAACATACTTTGAAAGATATCTTAAAGTTAAAGACCTTGTAAATAAACATCATGACAAGTATAACAAATACAATGAACTAATAACTCAAGCAAATTTTAACATAAACAATAAAACAGCATTAACACCTCTATTATCGCCAACAGCTAATACCACTAACAACATAATACCATTTGATGCAATATCTACTGATGAACGATATCCTGAACATCAGAATTTATATAACTTAGCATTAGATTTAGGTGTTAGAGACACTACTGACGAAGATGCACTACCTAATTCTGTTTTATCAAATAACGAATACTATAATCTAATGCATATTTTAACAGATGAACAACTGAACTTTGTTTATAATCATCTACATTGGATCAAAAATAAAGAAACAACATGCTATACATTCTGTACTGGTGGAGCCGTAGATGGGAAAAGTTATCTTATTACAGCACTTTATCAAACATTATTACGTTATTACAATATTAAAGCAGGTGAAAATCCAGAGAACATTCATATATTGCTAACAGCACCAACTGGAAAAGCAGCACATAATATCAATGGAAAAACACTACATAGCACATTTAAAATACCTGTGTCACAAATTTATACGTATAAGCCCTTAACTCATGAAAAGAGGACTATTCTTCAAACTTAATTAATACATCTCAAAGTACTAATAATTGATGAAATTTCAATGGTTGGGACAAATATGTTCAATTTTATACATAATATATTATAAAAAATTAAAGCATCAAATCAGCCATTTGGGGGTATCTCTATTATAGCTATTGGAGACTTTTATCAATTAAAACCAGTTTTTGATACATATATTTTTGAAAGTGCAAAACATTCATATGGACCACTAAGTACTAATTTATGGGTAACACATTTTAAACTATTTGAACGTACAAAAATAATGAGACAACTAAATGACTTGCCATTTTCAGAATTGCTAAAAAGATTAAGAGAAGGAAATCATACAGAAACAGATATTTTACACATTACACAACGCGAAGAAATGCCAGATAAAAGTATTATCCAAAAAATACCATATATCATGTCAACAAACAAAGAAGAAAATAACATTAATAATAACGTTTTGCAAGACCATATACAAAGATATCCAGTATTCACAATAATAGCAAATGATACAGTTAGTTCTGATTCAAATGAAGCAGTAAAACAACAATATTAAAAGAATTACCAACAGATCAAACAAAAACTATGGGACTTGCACACACCTTCCACATTGCTTCAAAATTATGTTATGATTTAACTTGTAATGTTGCTATTAATGATGGGTTAACTAATGGAGCAAATGGCATTGTAGAATTTGTAGAAACTATCAACAGTAAACCATATGTAGTTTGGATAGCATTTGATAATAAAACAATTGGCAAAATAACAAGGGCAGAATACAAACACTTATATCACACTCAAATATCATCTAATTGGACACCAATATATCCAATAACAAGGCAATTTCAATACACAAAAAAAATTATAATTATAATATGCAAACAATTTCCATTGCGACAAGCATCAGCACAAACAATACATAGGACACAAGGTGAAACTATTGAGCCACTTTATATACACTTTAACAATAGCAAAATACATCACTTGCATTATGTAGCTTATGTAAGCAGAGCAAAATCAATCTCAAATATATATATTCAAAACTTTGATGAAAAAAAATAATTGTACATTACAGGGTAAAAGAAGAAATGCATTGATTACAAACAGAAATGCCATTACATATACCTATACCACAATTAGCCACATATAGAAACAACTTAAATATTATAGTACAAAATATACGTTCACTTCAAATGCATTGCAAATCAATAATATCCAATACAAATATTATGAATGCTGATATTATTATTCTAACAGAAATAAACACTACTAGAAATACACCAAAGAAGCATATTCAATACCACAATATCATCATATGATCTTTGATAAATACCACAATCAACAAACAAACCATGGCATTGCAATATACTACAACAAAAAACACTTCATACTACCAATATATGAAGTACAGCAAGGAATTGACATTATATATTTCACACTACATATAAATGAAAAAATTTACTTAATTATCATATTGTACAAACCACCACAGGTACCAATACAGACACTGCTACAATCAATAATAAACATTATTAACTTCTATCCAAATATAAAATATAGCATAATGGGCGATTTTAACGTAGATTTAATATAAAAAAAAAACAACAGAGTTTCTTACTACTAGATTTTATGCACACAAAATTTGGATGCAATCAAATTATTAATACTTACACTACTAATTACCACACTACTAATTACCAAATAATATTAGATCACATATACACTAATGAACATATAAACAACTATGGAACTTTAGAATCATATTATTCTGACCACAAAGCTCTATGGATAGCACTTTAATAAATAATGCTCAAATTATTTAACTTTTTCCCTCTCATTTCAGATGATCTCAATTCAAGACATTAATGGAAAAACAACTGATGATAACAAACCTTACCAAAAAGGTTTTAAAGCAATTATTGTCAAATGTACAGGAAAAACATACTATAAAACAGCAAAACAAGAAAATAAAGTTCTTTATCGTATGGCTTTAGCAGACACAAATTGGTACATCAAAGCTAGTTGCTATGATGAAGATTATCTACCATTAACAAAAGAAAATAATAGCATTTTAATACGTACTTTTATGGTAAGAAACAATTCAATTTTAATTACAAATCAAACAAGAATAACTAGAATACCTCCATTTAAAATTCCGGAAGACGTTGTAGAAGAAGCTACATTTTTATTACAACGGCCAGCTCCACCAGCATCACCAATAAAAGCAATAAGAGAAGCAAAACTTAAAACAATGATGTCAGTTTGTGGAACAATCACAGAGGTTAAACTAGTACAACAACCTACCTTCAACTTCATTTATTGATATTAAAAGAAAGATCAACACATTTTCTAATTGTCAGCTTTTTTGTTTCTCACATTAATTTTATTTACATTCTCAGTATTTGTATATATTTGCATCTCTTTAAAAAAATATTTTGTTCATAAATAACTTCTTATTTTTAATACATTTTGCATTCTTTACTGTAATGTAAGTTTAAATATCTAGAAGTAACACTCTTTATGTCTATCTTTCTTTCATTCGTAGTGGGATTTTTAATTACTTTGATTAGTAGTCTTAAGTTTTACTAAAATTTACTATTCAAACTTACTAGCTACCACATCTTGATGAATCCACAATTCCAAATTATCTAGCACAAATGTCTTACAATCCAATCTTTACACTCTCCTTATTTTTATTAAAAAAGTATTTCTAACAATGTAAAAAACATGTTAAACATTTAACCCTTTCCATTTTCAAAATCATTTCACATTAATAAATAAAACATTCACATTTAAAAACAATTATTCCTTAATAACTTTTTTATGTTTATCATTTTTAACAAACATCACCTATTTTAAACAAATAATATCCTTTTTTTCCCTTTTTTATATTCTTTTTTTTAAGCCATTTATTTACCATTAGTCACTAATTCAATATTCTCAACATTCATCCATAACTCCCTTATTTCTTAAGCCCTCTCCTATATTCATTCACATCGATTTTAATCACCTTCTAACTTTCAACCAATACGCTAAAATACATTAACACTTTAAAACCCTACAATATACAGTTATTGCTCCAAATCGTTTTAGTTTATTAAAATAAGCTAACACTGTTTCTATTTTTGTTTATAGGAGGAACCTATAAAAAATGTTTTCATTGGAGGACAAGATACAGAACTAAAATCAATTACAATTAAAGACTCAACCGACTACATCAAAATAACTTTATGGAGGGAGGCAACAAAATTCCCAATAAAAATTGGAGAATACATTAAAATTACACATGTAATGGTCCATGAATTTAATGAAGACAAAATCTTAAATACAACAAGGCACAGCAAACTTCAAGTAAGTACAAAAACCACAAACTATACAAAATTAAACACAATAACCATACCAAAATGTAAAAACAAATGTTGTTAACACCCTTCTATTAATTAGAAATACTTGCACCAAAAAAGAAAACAGGTAAACCTACAGTACTAAAAACATCTAAAACAGATGTTTCTACACTAGAAAACAAACACATCTAGGGCAAGCAAGCAACAATTTGCTAGCCAAAAACATAATTATGGTGGAAAAAAAGATTGAATTACACTGCCAAAAACATCAGTAAAACACTCTATAATACCCATTAAATGAAATGTTTTATTTAAGATCTAATCAGAAAATATGTGTCAGAAAGAAAGGAATTTTAATCCATCTTTAAAACACTATTTGCACTTCTAATATACACACTATCAAAACTTTTACATAGTTACATACTTACTAAAGAACATAAGCATAATACCAAAATAACTTTAGCTAAAAATAAACACTTAGAAATATACATTCACAACTGTAAATAAAAAGGCAATTTATGATATTATATATGTATGTAATACTAATATTTTCATTTATTTTATTCACAGACCAATGAAACACCACCAGAAAAAATAACAATTCACAAATATGGAATTGAAAAAACAACTCAAGAAATAAAACACTAACAACACAAGTTCAAGGGAATGAAAACTTACAATCGATGGATATTAAAAATGAAACATTAATAGATTGGTTTATTATCAGTCCACAAGTAGAAAACTTGGCAGATGAACTAATACCACATTTACCAGTAACATGTGAAATAATTTACGACAATGGAGTCATCAAAGACATTCTTCAAGAAATATTCTCAATATAAACAAAAAAATAAACATGCTTTATATTTCTACCATTCTTTTTACTGCTAGTGAAATAAAAAAAAGTGCATCGATATTAAAAAAATGTATATGTATATACAAAACTTGAATTAAAATGTCAATTAAAAAAAGAACCCTATTTTCAAAGATTTCACTTAATTGTTGCTGAAAATATAATATTAGATGATCACAATACTATTTGTAATATAATACAATAACATAAACAACACCAATAGCTCTAATGCTCACGAATGCGAGACCTATTGCATTGCAAATGCTTGTTATTGTTTATTTGCAAGTATATGCAAGGTACATCTGGGAAAGCTGCATTAATGCTTCGAAATATTGTATTTGAAAGTAAATTATCTCAGTGTGTTACTATACCATTGCAGAAATCTGTGAGTAGTCTGAAGGTCACTGGTTTGAATCCTCTTTGGGCGGTTTAGCATTTCATCTTTACAATAGTGATAACATGATTACCGCTGAGTTGCATAACAGATGCTGTTACATGAAGCAATTTGCGGCTCAGATGATAATGTCTTGGGTGGATCCCCATTGTCAATATTATATCCATATGCTGTAATATAACGTCCTCCACTATAGAGATTGGGGGGCATATTTATACTCCGTTTGCGCCGAATTTGCGTCATTTTTTTCGACGCAAATTCGACGCAAAACTAACGGCATATTTATACTTTGGCGTTAGACGCGTCTAGCGCCAAAGTTCTTGGAGTTTGCGTCATTTTTTTGCGTGAACGCCTTCCTTGCGTTAATGAGATGCAAGGTAGGCGTTCCCGTCTTAACAAATGACTCCGACGCATATGCGTCGTATTTATACTCCCGGGCAAAAATGACGCCCGGGAGTGGGCGGGTCAAAAAACCCCGCATTTGCGCCTCTTTTTAACGCCTGGGTCAGGGCAGGCGTTAAGGGACCTGTGGGCTCAGAATGAGCCCAGAGGTGCCCTCCCCTGCCCCCAGGGACACCCCCTGCCACCCTTGCCCACCCCAGGAGGACCCCCAAGGATGGAGGAAGCCACCCCAGAGACATTAAGGTAAGTTCAGGTAAGTATTTTCTTTTTTTTTTGGGGGGGCATAGGGGGGCCTGATTTGTGCCCCCCTACATGCCACAATGCCCAATGACCATGCCCAGGGGACATAAGTCCCCTGGGCATGGCCATTGGGCAAGGGGGCATGACTCCTGTCTTTACTAAGACAGGAGTCATGTAAATGGCGTCTGGGCGTCGTAAAAAAATGGCGCAAATCGGGTTGAGGCGATTTTTTTGCCTCAACCTGACTTGCCCCATTTTAAGACGCCCTAACGCCATTTTCCCCTACGCCGGCGCTGCCTGGTGTACGTGTTTTTTTTCCGCGCACACCAGGCAGCGCCGGTCTGCTAGCGCCGGCTAACGCCATTCAATAAATACGGCGCCCGCATGGCGCTTCAGAATGGCGTTAGCTGGCGCTAACTTTTTTGACGCTAAACTGCGTTAGTGCAGTTTAGCGTCAAAAAGTATAAATACGGGCCTGGATATGTTTTCCAAATAGTGACAGGCTTACAGAAAATGTGAGAATGGAAATGTAGCAGTGTGCCCAACACCAGCAGGATGCAGAAGCCTGTCCCACCTGCACACAGAATTTATGGCTAAATTGCAAATATCAAGTTTATGGTAAACAGTGGAACAGAAAGCAGAAATAACGAGGTTGATAACAACGGAAATTAAAACAACTCATCCATTATGGGGTGATAGGCAAACTCCTGATGTTCTTGAAAACAAACTGAGCAGTGGCACGAACTGAACCTGGGTCTTTGTTGAATGGTGAACACGATCAAAACTAGATGTTAAGGCAAAACATGGTCCGCAGATGCAGAAATAAGCAGCCATCCGCTTGGTGCATTTGGACTGTAATGGGGCTTGCGCCTGCTTGAGTTAGAGCTATTAGCACTGTAAATTACTAACTGGACTTTTCTTGCCACACAAACTGAAAATAAAAAGTTAAACAGTTGACATAAGCGAGCCAATTAAAAAACGTGGGTGTGAAGGAGACACACAAAAGGAAAAAGAAGTTCACTCGCAGTCAAAGTTATAGTCAAAGGTGCAATTATCCATGTAACAGGGTTGGTGTCCAAGGCGTAACAAAACCGCCCTAAGGAGGAACAAACGTAAAGCAGTTACCAGCGAAAGAAAATATTTTTAATAGGCAAGCCCACGAACGAGTGATAGTGATGGGCGTGGTTAAAAGCCCAGAAACACATCAACACAGCGGAAAAGCAGCACTTGCGTGCTGCTATGCTCAACCTAACAAGGGGTGGGATCCAAAGCACTTATTAGATAACAATAGAGCCTCGCAAGTGAGATGCATGTGCTACCGCATGCTCTTGCAGGCTGGACTCTAACAAGAGAGATGCATGTGCTACTGCATGCTCTCGCAGGCTGGACTCTAACAAGTGAGATGCATGTGCTACCGCATGCTCTCGCAGGCTGGACTCTAACAAGTGAGATGCATGTGTGACTCTAACAAGTGAGATGCATGTGCAACTCTAACATGTGAGATGCATGTGCTACCGCATGCTCTTGCAGGCTGGACTCTAACAAGTGAGATGCATGTGTGACTCTAACAAGTGAGATGCATGTGCCAATGCATGCTCTCGCAGGCTGGACTCTAACAAGTGAGATGCATGTGCGAATCTAACAAGTAAGATGCATGTGCTACCGCATGCTCTCGCAGGCTGGACTCTAACAAGAGAGATGCATTTCCTACCACATGCTCTCGCAGGCTGGTCTCTAACAAGTGAGATGCATTTGCTACTGCATGCTCTCGCAGGCTCGACCCTAAAAATGAGCAGAGAAAGTATTCAGTGTGACAAAGGATCAAAAGAAAAGCGTCGTACTTGGTAATTACATTTAAAACCTGCTCTTCTCAAAGACTAATTAAACAAGCATTTGCAATGCAGTGGGTCTCGCATCTGCTTGAGCTAAAGCTATTAGTGTTGTAAACTCCTAACCCAACTTTTCTTGCCACATAAATTGAAAATTTAAAGTTAAACAGTTTTACATAAGTGAGCCGATTCACAGTGCCATGAGCATCAGCGTGAAGAGACACATAAAAAGAAAAAAAGTTTGCTTGCAGTAAAACTAATCAGCAAAAGTGCAATTAGCCATGTAACAGAGCCGATGGCCAAGGCGGTAACAAAACCTCTCCAAGGAGGGACAAAGGTAAACCATTTATCAATGTCATCAAAGTATTTTTGAAGGGCAAGCCCAGGAACGAATGGTAGTGATGGGCATGAGGTGGGCGTTGTAAAAAGCCCAGATACATAACAACACGTCGGAAAAGGAGCGCTGGCGCGCTGCAATGCTCAACCTAAAAATGTGATCTGTATTTTATAAAGTTAGTAGTTTGGTGTGAAGGGATGTGCAGCCTACTGGTGTTATTTCACCCTCTTCAAAGCACAAAAAAAAATTGCCATTCCGACCTCGTTACTGGATGAAAAGGTCAATGGTGAACAGTTCCCTGGTTGTAGAGTGCTTCACAGATAACCTCCTCCTGGGGCATTCTCAAATAAAGAGAGGCTGCTGGCAAATGGTGTGGGGTCAAAACACCCAGAGGCCACATTGCAGGTTGATTATGCAAAGGCACATAATCTTTGCACGAGGCTGAAAGTGATAACAATATCACGTCCAAGCCTCCACCTGTCTCAGGCTAACCTCTCTATAAATAGTCCCGGGGCTGGGGCGACGTCTACTCACATTAGCTTGCGACTTGTGCATGGTGTGACTATGGGCCAGATGTATCAAAGGGTTTTACCCATTCTGTGTCTATGGGAAAATGTGTTGGTACATATGACCCTATATCCTGTCATTTAAGTGTAAAACATTCTCCTCCGCATTGGCTCACAGTAACTGAGCCCCGGCGGAAGCTACCTTCTTGGGTTTCCATGCAATAACTCAAAGGTGAGAAGCAAAGTGAGTCGGCTTGTGATTATTTGCATAGTAAAATAAAACGAAGACTTAACAGGTAAAATCAAGTGTACACAGGTGCATTTCATGTGTTAGTCAACACACAAAATGTCGGTGAAACCTGAGCGCAAACATAAGCACACGCCGAGAACCAGCAAGCATTTGAATCGCAAGCAGCAATCAAAATATTACTGACGCATAAGGCAAGAGCTGCTGCATGCATTTACATGCAGAAGCATTTGGGAACAACATCTGAAAGGTTTTTAAACATGAAACATGCCCGATCAAATCAGAGATTGTGAATGAGGGCAATATTTCCATATCATTCCACATTCCAAACCAATTTTCACATCTGAGACCCGAAATAAGAAAGGCGAAGGTGAAAACAAAACGCAATTACAGAATGCATATTAAACACGCAGAAACTAATTGTAGGAAGGTAGCCTCTTTCTACTCTTTCTAGCATTGTTACCCCCACTTTTGGCCTGTTTGTGAGTATATGTCAGGGTGTTTTTACTATCTCACTGGGATCCTGCTCATAGTGGAAAACATATGTTGTCAGTGTGTTTTGCCTGTCTCACTGGGACCCTGCTAGCCAGGACCCCAGTGCTCATAGTTTGTGGCCTGAATGTGTTCCCTGTGTGGTGCCTAACTGTGTCACTGAGGCTCTGCTAACCAGAACCTCAGTGGTTATGCTCTCTCCGTCTTTAAAATTGTCACTGCAGGCTAGTGACCATTTTTACTAATTCTGATTCGCACACTGGAACACCCTTATAATCCCCTAGTATATGGTACTGAGGTACCCAGGGTATTGGAGTTCCAGGAGATCCCTATGGCTTGCAGCATTTCTTTTGCCATCCATAGGGAGCTCAGACAAACTCTTACACAGGACTGCCACTGCAGACTGAGTGAAATAACACACACGTTATTTCACAGCCATTTTACACTGCACTTAAGTAACTTATAAGTCATCTATATGTCTAACCCTCACTTAGTGAAGGTTAGGTGCAAAGTTACTAAATAGGAGGGCACCCTGGCACTAGCCATGGTGCCCCCACGTAGTTCAGGGCACTTTCCCTGGACTTTGTGAGTGTAGGGACACCATTACATGCATGCACTACATATAGGCCAATACCTATATATAGCTTCACAATGGTAACACCGACTATGGCCATGTAACATGTCTAAGATCATGGAATTGTCCCCCCCATGCCAAATCTGGTATTGGGGTGCCAATCCCATGCATCCCCAGGGCTCCAGCATGGACCCCTAGTACTGCCAAACTAGCTCTCTTGGGTTTTCATTGCAGCTACCGCTGCTGCCAAGCCACAGACAGGTTTCTGCCCTCCTGGGGTCTAGGCAGCCCAGTCCCAGGAAGGCAGAACAAAGGATTTCCTCTGAGAGAGGGTGTTACGCCCTCTCCCTTTGGAAATAGGTGTTAAGGGCTGGGGAGGAGTAGCCTCCCCCAGCCTCTGGAAATGCTTTGAAGGACACAGATGGTGCCCTCCTTGCATAAGCCAGTCTACACCGGTTTAGGGATCCCCCAGCCCCTGCTCTGGCACGAAACTGGACAAAGGAAAGGGGAGTGACCACTCCCCTGTCCATCACCACACCAGGGTGGTGCACAGAGCTCCTCCAGTGTGTCCCAGACCTCTGCTATCTTAAATGCAGAGGTGTGAGGGCACAATGGAGGCATCTGAGTGACCAGTGGCAGCAGGTGACGTCAGAGACCCCTCCTGATAGGTGCTTACCTGACTAGGTGGCCAATCTTCCTCTGAGGGCTATTTAGGGTCCCTCCTGTGGGTTTCTCATCCGATAACGAATGCAAGAGCTCACCAGAGTTCCTCTGCATCTCCCTCTTCAACTTCTGCCAAGGATCGACCACTGACTGCTCCAGGACGCCTGCAAAACCGCATCAAAGTAGCAAGACGACTACCAGCAACATTGTAGCGCCTAATCCTGCCGGCTTTCTCGACTGTTTCCTGGTGGTGCATGCTCTGAGGGCTGTCTGCCTTTACCCTGCACTGGAAGCCAAGAAGAAATCTCCTGTGGTTCGATGGAATCTTCCCACTGCCAACGCAGGAACCAAACTTCTGCATCACCAGTCCTCTGGGTCCCCTCTCATCTTGACAAGCGTGGTCCCTGGAACACAGGATCTGGATCCAAGTGACCCCAACAGTCCAGTGGTCCATCTGTCCAAATTTGGTGGAGGTAAGTCCTCGCCTCCCCAAGCCAGACAGTAATCCTGTGTACTGCGTGACCTGCAGCTGCTAGGGCTTCTGTGTACTTTTGCAAGGAATCCTTCATGCACAGCACAGCCTAGGTCCCCAGCACTCCGTCCTGCATTGCTCAACTCGCTGAATTGACCACTGGCTTCGAGGGACCCTCTTTTGTAGTGTTGAAATGACAACCATGCTCAGTTTTCTTGAACCCCTGTTCAAGTGCTTCTGCGGGTGCTGCCTGCTTTTGCATGGGCTCTCTGTACTGCTGAGTACCCCCTCTGTTTCCTCCTCTAAGGGGCGACCTCCTGGTCCTTCCTGAGCCCGGGCAGTACCCATTTTCTTCAACCACAACCTTTGCAGGTAGCAAGGCTTGTTTGCAGTCTTTCTGCGTGGAAACAACTGTGCATCCTCCAGCACGCCGTGGGACATCTTCTGTGTGAAGGAGACATTCCTGGCATCTTCTGTTGTTGCAGAATCTTCAGCTTCTTCCACCCAGAGGCAGCTATTTTGCACCTTCATCTGGTGTTTAGTGGGCTCCTGCCTCCCCTGGACACTTCCGTGACTCTTGGACTTGGTCCCCTTCCTTTACAGGTCCTCAGGTCCAGGAATCCGGCTTCAGTGCTTTGCAGTCAGTTGTTGTCTTTGCAGAATCACCTATCACGACTTTAGTGTGTTTCTAGGGAAGTAGGGTCACTTTACTCCTACTTTTCAGGGTCTTGGGGTGGAGTATCATGGACACCCTTAGTGTTTTCTTACACTTCCAGCGACCCTCTACACACTACACTAGGCCTGGGGTCCCTAAGTGGTTTGCATTCCATTTTCTTAGTATATGGTTTGTGTTGCCCCTAGGCCTATTGCGTCCTATTGTATTCTACAGTGTTTGCACTACTTTTCTAACTGTTTACCTAGCAGATTTCGGTTTGTGTGTATATTTTGTGTATTTTACTTAACTCCTAAGGGAGTATATCCTCTGAGATATTTCTGACACATTGTCACTAAAATATAGTACCTTTATTTTTAGTAACTCTGAGTATTGTGATTCTTGTGATATAGGCCCTCATTCTGACCCTGGCGGTCGGTGATAAAGCGGCGGCCAAGCCGCCAACAGGCCGGCGGTCTAAAATATGCAATTCTGACCCTGGCGGGAACCGCCAACACAGCCCGCCAACTTAACACTCCGCCCGCCACAGCGGTACAAACAAACAGCGCGGCGGTTCCCGCCAACAGCCAGGCGGCAGACAATGTACCGCCCACCCTATTACGACCCACCAATCTGCCACCTTTTCCAGGGCGGGAGCACCGCCGATAAGAACACGGCGGAAACAGACTACGAACGGGAAAACGCTCACCTCTATGCACTCCACGCGAGATTCCGGCAGCATGGAACCAGAGTTGCAGGTCATCCCCGCACTCCTATTCCTGCTCATATACCAGGAGCACGCCCGGCGGCGCGGAAGACATCGGTGAGTACTGCACCTACGACACAGGGGAGGGAAAAGATTACCGGCACACACCCACCCACCCACACCCACTACAACACACACATCAATGCATTCCCACAGATCACTGTCACAACCCACAAACCACCCCCCTCCGAAATAATGCAAAGACCAAAAGAAGAGATCATAAACGGGCAGATATATTGAAATATGGACACCAGTAATCGCAATAAATAAATAAACTATATACAAAATATATACAGCTACTAAATGTAGTCCAACCACTGTCCGTGGATCACAGGGTTCCTGTGCAAAGGGGCAAGGCCCAGTCCCACGACAAGAACTCCACGGAGAGAACACTGCAGGGGCATCAGCAAGAAAATCGGACAGGCACCTCAGGGGGAAGGGAAGGGGGGGCACCTCAGCCACTTGAGTACACGACGCCAGATCCACGAGGGGACTCCATGACCACTGGCCCATCCTGGGGAGAGCAAAGCCACAGTCCATACAGTCCATACAGTGGGTGGCCCGCCCACTGGGCCATCCTGGGGAGAGCAAAGCCACAGTCCATACAGTCCATACAGTGGGTGGCCTGCCCACTGGGCCATCCTGGGGAGAGCAAAGCCACAGTCCATACAGTCCATACAGTGGGTGGCCTGCCCACTGGGCCATCCTGGGGAGAGCAAAGCCACAGTCCATACAGTGGGTGGCCTGCCCACTGGGCCATCCTGGGGAGAGCAAAGCCACAGTCCATACAGTCCATAACAGACCCCACTGCCACTGGAGGAGGCAAGTTGGCCAGAGGACATCCTGCAGCCCTGCCCGAGATAGATCCTGCCCTGCCACGTCTGCCAAAGGGCCAGCGGTTCTTGCCTTGAAGGGCCCAGTTCAGCGGTTCCTGAGACGGCGGGGCCCAGTTCAGCGCTCCTTGCCTTGAAGGGCCCAGTTCAGCGGTGCTTGAGACGGCGGGGCCCAGCGGAGCGGTTCTTGAGACGGCGGGGCCCAGCGGAGCGGTGCTTGAGACGGCGGGGCCCAGTTCAGCGCTCCTTGCCTTGAAGGGCCCAGTTCAGCGGTGCTTGAGACGGCGGGGCCCAGCGGAGCGGTTCTTGAGACGGCGGGGCCCAGTTCAGCGGTGCTTGAGACGGCGGGGCCCAGCGGAGCGGTTCTTGAGACGGCGGGGCCCAGTTCAGCGGTTCTGGAGACGGCGGACGGTCTATGGCCAACTGCTCATTGCCTGGTGGTGCCCTCCTGGGCAGCGGGGATGGTGCTCCTTCAATGCCCACCTGGGCTGTGGGTGGTGGGGCCCTCCTGGCCAGCTGGGCTGGGTCCTCCCTGGGCAGCGGCTATGGGGGTGCTGGGCTCTCCCGGGGCAGCTGTGCCGGTTCCTCCCGGGGCAGCGGCTATGGGGGTTGTGGGCTCCTCCTGGGCAGCAGGCCTGCTGCCTGACCTCTCCGACTTGCTGCCCTTGCCCTCCTTAGTCGTGGGCCTGTGGCCCTTTCCTCCCTTTGGAGCTGTGGCTGGTGACTGTCTCTGGGTGGTGTCCGGGGGGGATGTAGAAGGCGGGCTCCTGCGGCGCCCCTTCCGCCTTCTGCTCCTCTTCCCAGGGGGTGGGCTGCCTGTCCCCTTGCTGCTGGGCGAAGATCCAGACATGCGGGCTGGCGGGCTCCAATACCCCTGCACCCTTGTCAAGGGGGCTGCAGGGCTGGTGGTGGCTGAGGTGCTCTTCTTACCCCGACGAGAAGGAGGGGGGGGCTCAGGGTCAGGAAAGAAGTTAGTAGTGGCGAGGAAGAGCTTCTTGGGACAATGGAGAGTGGTAGGTACAGTGGGAATGGGAGTGGAGGGAGAGGATGTGGTTGTAGGTGAGTCACGTTTGCTGTCTTTGGGTGCAGGAGGGATAGGCTGTCGTGAGGTGGATGGCTGTTGGGTGGGTGGGTGGCTGCGTTTGTGTGGTGTGGAAGAGGGGGTGACAGACACAGTGGGAGAGGACACAGGGGACGTGTAAATGGCAGTGGGGGTGGTGACTGCACGTGTGCGGACTGGAGTGGAGGGTGTGCTGGTGATGGAAACACTGGCTGATGGTGAGGTGAATGGAGGTGTGAGTGTAGACGTCACAGGGAGGGAGGAGGGAGACGAGGAGGTGGGGGTCACAGAGGTGGTAGTGACTGTTGGCATGTCTGCATCGGAATGTTGCGTCTGTGAATGTCTGCGTGATCTGTGGTGCTTATGTTTGGATGAGCTTCTCTTGGGTGTTGAGGTGTGTGCAGGCTGGTCTGATGGTGTGGGTGGGACAGGCAGAGGAACAGGAGACTGGGAGGAGGGAGTTAGTAGAGGCAGGCAGGAGACAGGGACAATGGCTGCCGTCAGTGCTGAGGCCAGAGCCTGGAACGATCGCTGATGGGCAGCCTGACCCGAATGAATGCCCTCCAGGTACGCATTGCTGCGATGAACCTCCCTCTCCACCCCCTGGATGGCATTCAAAAGGGTAGTCTGCCCAACAATGAGCGTTCGGAGGAGGTCAATGACCTCCTCACTGAGGGCAGCGGGGGTAACAGGGGCAGGGCCTGAGGTGCCTGGGGCGAAGGAGATGCCCGGCTTCCTGGCAGAGCGGGCACGGGGCGAACGCTGAGGGGCTGCTGGGAGGGCGGAGATGGTGCGCTGGGTGGCGGCTGTACCTGTAATGGCGGGGGGCACGGATGGTGCCACCCCCGCAAGGGAGCCCCCTTCCGAGGACGTGTCCGTGTCGCTGCAGGGTCCAGTCGTCCCCGTCGTGGAGCTCCCCTCGCCCTCCGTCTCACTGGTCCAGTCTGACTCTGTGGCATGGCCCTCCTGGGCCATGTGAGATGCAGCTCCCTCCTGCCCCGATGCCACTTCTCCTCCGCCTGATGATGCTGATGCACACAAGCACAGAAAGACAAACAATAAGGGGGGGGGAGAGAGAAATAAAGGGATATTGAGTACATGGATCTCCGGTACAGTTAGCGGACATGACAGACACAGATGCCCCCTGCACTAAGTTGCGCACTTGGGGTCCGCTACGCATTCCGTGGAACATGCCCTACACGCCTAGAGTTGACAACTGCACCCATGGATGACACGGCCCAGGGATGGCTGTACTGACAAACTACTGAGGGTGGTGGCTGGGGACACAGGGGCTTACGGGGGTGCCCAGCCTACAGATATCGCCCTGGCCTAGGGGGACCCCCAGCCCTCCTCCCCCACCCAGACACCTCCACTGCGCGACAACAGAGTAGATAATGCTTGTACTCACCCCCTTGTGTCTGCTGTGCTGCCCTCACGCGCCCATCCAAATCAGGGTAGGCCACCGCCAGGATCCGGAACATCAGGGGGCTCAGTTGACGGCAGGCACCCCGCCTACGTTGGGAGGCCATCCCCAGCAGAGACTCGGCGGTCTTCTTGGTCCCGCGGCGGATGTCCTCCCACCTCTTGCGGCAGTGGGTGCCCCGTCGATGGTGGACCCCCAGGGTCCGGACTTCCTTGGCGATGGCACGCCAAATCCCGATCTTCTCATGGGCGCGGACCTATGTGACACGTACAGTGAGGGAGAAATACCACGTTCAAGTTTGTCAGCATTTTCCTTTCCAGTGGCCCAACGCCCCCCATCCCCGCCAGGCCCCCCGCCATGCCCAACATGCCCCCCATCCTCGCCAGGCCCCCCGCCATGCCCCCCGCCAGGCCCAACATGCCCCCCATCCCCGCCAGGCCCAACATGCCCCCCATCCCCGCCAGGCCCCCCGCCAGGCCCAACATGCCCCCCATCCCCGCCAGGCCCCCCGCCATGCCCCCGCCAGGCCCAACATGCCCCCCATCCCCGCCAGGCCCCCCGCCAGGCCCAACATGCCCCCCATCCCCGCCAGGCCCCCCGCCAGGCCCCCAAGCCAGCCAGTGTCCCCAAATCCAGATTGAATTAAACTCACTTGTTGGTCTGGAGGACCGTAGAGTAGCGCATACTGGGGGAGGACCCCATCCACGAGTTTCTCCAACTCCTCTCCAGTGAAGGCAGGGGCCCTTTCCCCAGGTGCAGCAGCCATTGTCCCTTCCAGACCGAGGTCACAGCAACACTTGCAGTATAGGTCCTCTCCTGTGAAAGTTCAAGTCGCAAGTGGATAAGTAGATAGAAAATGGCAGTCACGTCCGCGGCGGTGCGTACCGCGGCGGTGCGTCCCGCCACCGCCGGCGCCCTTCGCCATTGGCTCCTGAAACCCATAGGCTTCAATGTTAACCAATGCGGCTTTGCGCCGCGGTCTTCGCCCGCCGCCCGCCGCGGTGTGCCACGCCAGCGCATTGACCTCACATCCCATTGTCACACTTCACAGGTCAGGCAGCCGCCATTTCCAGGGCCCACATGGCTCAATTTCAACTGCGTCACACAGGCCTAGGCCTTGCATAGCCACTCAGACACGCCATTCACTGCATAGAGAATCGTATACTGTGCTAGCTGTGAGTACGTACCTGTGGGTTGCTTGACTGTGTGCTCCATGTTGTCCTTCCTAGGCACCGTCCGCTGGGTTGGGCGAGGAGACGGATGAATCCTCCCGTGTACCGACCGCTGGTGGACCTGTCGACAATGGAAGAACGCCACATTATCCTGACCTACCGTCTTAACCGTGCCACTATCCATGAACTGTGTGCCCAGCTGGAGCCCGACCTGATGCCCCCCATCCGCCAACCCACAGGGATGCAGGTCATGTCAGTACTCCATTTCTTGGCAAGTGGGTCATTTCAGACAACCGTGGGAATTGCTTCTGGGATGTCTCAGCCCATGTTTTCGAAGGTGTTATCCAGAGTGTTGTCTGCCCTGATGAAATCCGTGAGGAGCTACATCATTTTCCCTGAGGTGGGCGAATTGGCTACAGTGAAGGGTGATTTCTACACCCTTGGACATATTCCCAACGTAATTGGTGCCATTGATGGGACCCATGTGGCTTTGGTTCCCCCAAGAGACAGGGAGCAGGTGTACAGGAACAGAAAAAATTACCATTCAATGAACATCCAGGTGGTGTGTTTGGCTGACCAGTACATCTCGCATGTAAATGCCAAATTCCCAGGGTCAGTGCATGACGCCTACATCCTAAGGAATAGCAGCATCCCTTACGTGATGGAACAGCTACAGAGACACCGTGTATGGCTAGTGGGGGACTCTGGGTACCCCAACCTTTCGTGGCTACTGACCCCAGTAAGGAATCCCCGGACCAGGGCAGAGGAACGGTACAATGAGGCCCATGGGCGTACTAGGAGGGTGATCGAACGCACCTTTAGGCCTCCTAAAGGCCAGGTTTAGGTGCATGCATATGACAGGTGGATCCCTAATGTACTCACCTAAGAAGGTGTGTCACATCATCGTGGCCTGCTGCATGCTTCACAACCTGGCTTTGCGCCGCCAGGTGCCTTTCCTGCAGGAGGATGGTCGAGACGGTGGTGTTGTGGCAGCGGTGGAACCTGAGGAGAGTGACGAGGAGGAAGACGACGGGGCTGAAACAGACAACAGGGACAGAATCATTGAACAGTACTTCCAATAGGACACAGGTAACATTTCAAAGATAATTTAGTAAATGTTAACTACTCTCCAGCATCTCTGCTGCCTGTCTATTTGCCCCAGTGTATGATGACTGAGTTTTGGCTTTTCCCTCCCTATTTCAGATCTGGGGTCCCCACTACGAGTCCTGTGCTTCGTTTCCCCATGGACTACAGCTTTGTGGCAGCTGTTTGTTGACTTCACCATGTACAAGGACATATTTGCACTGTCATGTCAATTACAATCTATTGAAATCACAGCCAGACTCCAGATATTTTGGTGCAAAATAGGTGTTTATTGAAGTGCTCAAAATGGGATGGGTGGTTTCAAGTGGGTGGGGGCTATGGTGAAGGAATGTCCATGGCAGAGTCCAGAGTAACAGTCACACAGGTGCATTGTCCAGAGGCCTGTGGAGAGATGGAGCATGGGCAGTTCAAGGATGGACAGGGTGACAATGTGGGACAGTGGGATGACATCAGGTGGTATCCATTGCTGGCGGGGGTCTTGACATCCTACTCTGTCTTCTTGCGAGATCTCAGGGCCTTCTTGCGGGGTGGTTCTTCTCCTGCAGGAGGTGGGGGTCTGGTGGGCTGCTGCTGTGCGGGGGCCTCCTGTCCACTAGCGCCGGCGGAGGTGGTTGGCTGTTCTTGGTCCAGGCTAGTGGCAGGGGCCCTTGGGTGTTGTTCAGTGTCCGCCCTGGTGTTTACGAGGTCCTGCAGCAGCCCTACCATGGTAACCAGGGTGGTGTTGATGGCTCTGATGTCCTCCCTGTACCCCCGATAGTGTTCCTCCTGCAGTGCCTGGATCTCCTGGAACCGGGCCAGTACCGTCGCTATCGTCTCCTGGGAGCGGTTGTATGCTCCCATGATGGTGGTGAGGACCTCGTGGAGAGTGGGTTCCCTGGGCCTCTCCTCCCCCCCCTGTCGCACAGCTGCCCTCCGAGTTCCCCTGTTTCCCTGGGCCTCTGCCCCCTGGCCGGTGTGCCCACTACCACTGCCCCCAGGTCCCTGTTGTTGTTGGGGTGGTGGGTTATCCTGGGTGCCCTGTAGTGGTAGACACACCGCAGATTGACGCGCCCTGGAGACAGAGGCATGGGCCCGCTGGGTGGGAGCTGTGCTGGTGTTCCCAGAGGGGTTAGGGTCTGTAGTGGCCTGGGCCTGTGTGAGGGGAACCGACTGTCCAGAGGTCCCCGATGGTCCGGGCTGGTCATCGGTGTCCAGGTCGACAGAGCTGCTGTCATCGCTGACGGCCTCTTGGGTGGGGGGTGTGGATAATTCTGGCCCCTCCGCCGCGGTGTGTTGACGGTCGGGTCCTGCAGGGGTATAGAGGTATGGTTATAGTTTCAATGTGTGGCATATGGGTGTATCTGTGGGTTCTCGTGTCCCCAAGTGCTGGCATTCGTGTGTGGGGGCTTTGGTGAGGGTGGCTTGTGGGGTGGATGTGTATATGCATTGGGCATGCTTTGGTGATGGGTGTCCATGCTTAGTGGACGCATGCAGGCCTAGGTTTTGGGATGTGTGGGTTGTGATGGTGAGACATTGGCGGGGAATAGGTGTGCTGGGGGTGGGGGTGAGGATGGTGGTGGGGGTGAGGATGGTGGTGGGGGTGAGGGTGGGGGTGAGGATGGAGGTGGGGGTGAGGGTGGGGTTCGAGGATGGGGGTGAGGGTTGGGGTCTGATTTGGCATGCAGGTGGGGGGGAAGCAGTATTGAAGCTTCAACTTACCAGTATCCATTCCTCCGCCGACTCCTGCGAGGCCGTCAGGATGCAGGATGTTCAAGACTTCCTCCTCCCATGATGTGAATTGTGGGGGTTGAGGTGGGGGTCCTCCGCCAGTCTTCTGCACGGCGATGTTGTGCCTGGATACCATGGAACGCACCTTCCCCCGTAGGTCGTTCCATCGCTTCCTGATGTCTTCCCGATTTCTGGGGTGCTGTCCCACTGCGTTCACCCTGTCGACAATCCTCTGCCATAGCTCCGTCCTCCGGGCAATGCTGGTGTATTGTATCTGTGTGCCGAACAGCTGGGGCTCTACCCGAACGATTTCCTCCACCATGACCCTGAGTTCTTCGTCTGTGAAGCGGGGTTGTCTTTGGGGTGCCATGGGGTGGTGTGTATGATGTGTGGGGTGGAGTATGTGTATTTAAGTGAGTTGAGTGTGGTGGTGTGTGTTGTTTTGTGTGTGGATAGTGTGTGGGTGATGGTGTTGAGTGGCTGTGGCTGTTATTTTTTGGATGCTGGTGTCTCGCTCTTGCCTTCGTTACGAATTTTTTAGCGTAGGGGTTTGTGGGTGATGTGGGTGTGTGTTTTATATTGTATTGTGTGTGTGGGAGTGGTGTGTGTATGTGTATCAGGTGTGTGGGATTCAAATCGTCCAATGTGGCAGAGTTTTGTTCGTTTGTGTGTATTCTGACCGCGGCGGTGTGTCCCGCCAATGGAATACCGCGTTTGAATGACCGCCGCGTGGATTCGTGGGTCGTAATGGCATGGGCGTATTTCTGTTGGCGTGACGGTGGAGGTTTTGTCACCTCCACCTTTCCGCCGACCGCTGGTCTGGCGGTCTGTTGTGGCGGTCGGATTTTCGGAGGTTTGCCTTCTGCGGGTCAGAATGACCGTGGCGGGTTTCCGCGACCGCGGCGGGATTATGGAGGATTTCTGACCGGCGGTAGGCGCCTTTTACCGCCGAGGTCAGAATGACCCCCATAGTGCTATATGATATAAGTGGTACAGTAAGAGGTTTGCATGTCTCCTAGTTCAGCCTAAGCTGCTCTGCTATAGCTACCTCTATCAGCCTAAGTTGATAGAACACTACTAATCTACTAATAAGGGATAACTGGACCTGGCCCAAGGTTTAAGTACCATCAGGTTCCCACTATAAGGCAGGCCAGCCTCCTAAACTAATCCAAACTGCCTGAAAAAAGTTGCAATGAACATGTCCCGTCCAAAGTGTTATAATTCATACACTAACCAACATGCAAATCATTCTGATGGATAATTAAGGATCCCTTTGGAACATCTGTGTCGGTTACACACTTTTCCAAATTCGGTATTTGTTTGTCTCCTTTGCTACTATTGGGTGTTAAATCCATACATTCAGCTCTGTTTCTGTAATTAAATTGTTGCACACCACAAGCCTGGCGTGCGCCTCTCTATCACTGCCCTATGTCATCACTTTTTGGAGAGGTGTTTTTGCAAGTTTTCCAAACGTCGCAACGTTACGCAGTTACAAAGTTTTTATTTTTTTATTTTTTTTATTTGCCACTTCTGCCTGAAATTTGTGACCTTGGCGATCGTGTATGTGCACTTAGATTAAACACTAATAATGTTGCAATAGAAGATATACGTCACTGAAAATAGCTCATCTTACTGAGGTGGTCGGCACTTGTGGTCGGTAAAACTGTTACAGCCCAGCTGGTATTGCCGATAGGGAAGGGGGAGGAGTTTACCCGGTGATTAGGGCCGGGCAGGCCATTTATTCCTCTGTGCATTCCCCGGTGGGCTGGAGCACTCGGAGTCTGGTCACTCCTCCCTGCTCCCTGAGGTTAATAGCTACAGGCACAGGGAGGCCAGCGAGAGCACAAGGGGGCACATGTTGTAATGGGGAATACCATTGAGTACTCACCAGAAGCAACATGGTTTCTTTCTCACATCCTCTCTGCCAGTTACTCCTGAAAATATCTGGATTTACACAGAGAAAAAACGTCATTATAGAATTTGCATTCAACTTGGAATCCAAATCAAGGACCGTTTACGCTGAATGTGAGAAATGTATTACAGACTACCAATAAGTGCAGTTCTGTTTTTTTACCCTGCACAATGCTATTATGCATAGAAACTCTACATAAACGGTAAAGTTAAAGATACAAATTCAGTAAATATTTCCCATTATGCATAGAAAAGCTTTGCAAAAGATAAACTTGTGGAGACATTTTCTGCATATATTTTCAAATTAGACAGGGTTCAAATAGAGTAAACCGTATCTTTCTTTGCAGTGAAAATGATCTAACAATGCACAAAAAACTTAGCAATAGCAAAGGAGACGGATAGTCAGGAAACATTGCAAAGTTCCCAAAGAATAACAAGCATTTGGAATGCAATAGTCTCGTGTTTGGTCGGGTTAGAGCTCATTGCGTTGTAAATTACTGACTGGACTTTTATTGCCACACAGACTGAAAATAACAAAAGGAAGAGAGCGAGAGGAGCTGGCCCTGGAAAAGCCCCCCTCTGCTGTGGTTTATGTTTATAGAGGGAGCTGGTGGAGAGGAGGGACTGAACAAGCACCCACACTGTTGAGGTGGCACAGGCAAATGCCAAAAAAAAGTCCCTTACAGAAGAGATAAACAGGACATAGCGTAATTACACAGTACTTTGTGCTGCTCCCAAAGTGAAAAAAGGCAGGACAAAGAGGCAGAACTGACCACTAGCAAGCAAGGATTTTTGAAGGACACAACAACTAACACATTAAAAAGCTGGAACTCACTCTATAGTATACTTAAAAGTATACAGCAGGCCGAATGCTAACGCTCGACCTAATATAGTATACTTAAAAGTATACAGCAGGCCGAACACTAACGCTCAACCTAAAAATAGATAAAATTATTAATTTTTAACAACATTATTTGACCCAAAAATCCAATCAGTAAAACCAGAGTTATGAATCTTTAAAGTTTTAAGTGATAACTAGCACCTAAAAGATTAAAGTGCCAAACTTGGACATCTAGTCACACTAGTCTGGGTCAAAGTTGAAAGCTATGGCCAAAGACAATGGTACATGGGTCGGATACATGAAGTGAATGGGGCCTGATCTCTGCTTACTTTTAGATTTAGTTGAGATTTTGAAGAAAAATGTCTGAGAAGGTGAAGTTCAACGGGGCAAGGCAGTCGGTGGTATCAGAAAAGAAGGGGTCATGTTAGGGAGCCACAGGATGAAGTCGCACTAAAGATTTCTTCCTTTGGATTACTCTCTTTGTGGGAAGTCAAAGATCTCCAGCCAGACAAAGATGCAGGTTGTAGCAAACAAGGGGTCCACGAGACTAGATATCCCTTCTATGAAGAGGTACCAAACAGGATTTACTGGTGCTGGGAAGAATGTAGCTGGAGCTACAGTAGTATCAGGCCGACTGGCGATACACCTTGGGCGGATCAGCAATCAGGTAGGTCCTGGTCTCCTCTCGGTTCTCAGAACACTTTTGCCAGAAAACATTATAAGTCCCAAGTTTTGGTCTGTCTGGGCACATTTAGCACCACTTCCAAGGATCCAGGACTGGAGGGGCACTGCTGGGAGGGTCAGGACTCACTCTGGCTGGGTCCAGATGCAAGTCCAAGAAGGTTGGAGCCTTTTCTGTACCTTTTCTGTCCCTGATGCTATGACCAGGAGGTCAGCCAACTAGCCCTTGATGTAATTCTGCAAGTCCTGAGTTCAAGCAAGAAAGCAGTTCTCCTGCAGCAGGGCAGTCTTCTGAGGGCACTGGACAGGCTTCAAGCAGCAGGACAGTCCTCTGATGAAGGAGGACAGTCATCTGAACTACACAGCAGGCTACAGGCAGCACAGCCGTCCTCTGGGAGTCCTTCCACAAGTCCAGAAGTGAACTGAAGAGTGGGTTGGAGAGTCCTGTTTTTAATACCTGAAGCCCACTTTAAGTCAAGGAAATGTCTGGAGACTTCCCCCTACAGAAGAGTTTTGAATTCCCTGCTTCCCTGCCTTGGTCCCAGTCTGTCCACTGTGTGTGAGCTGAGACAGTGTTTTTGACATACATGCACAGCTCTATCCTCCATCCTGCCTTGGATGGCCAGTCCATCTAACACCCAGTGTCTCTATTGTGTGGCTGTATGGAAGGACTACACAAAGGCCAACTGCCAACTACATCTAGTCATGTGACCCAAGAACAGGCTGCAGGCACCAAGTGGTTAGGATAACAAAATGCCAACTTTCTAAAAATTGTATTTTCAGAATTGTGACTTAAAATTAGGCCCGGTGGAATTTCAATTATGCAGAAGTAAACAAAGTAACTTCGGTACTTCCACATTACTTTTTGATGTGGAATTACCATTAATTATGTAATTACTCCCACTCACGTAATTTGGGGGGGAATCATATTGTGAGAGGAAGTAAGTGGTGGAAAAATGCTACACAAACAGTAGATTTAGTGAGTCCTTGCGTCCGTTCGCGCCTGCTCGCTAGTCGTATTCTGCTGCATTTAGTGCTATTTCTTCATGCAAGAATGCACGCCTGCATCCATTTTGGATGCAAGGGAGCATTTTTGCACTCAGAAATAGCACTAAACTCTCGTGGAGTTGTTAGGCAATTCCACATGATTACGCTAAAGGGATTATGCGAGTTATGCCCACCCCTACTCAAAATCCGACTTTATCATTAAAGAGAGCTTTACATTGCAATTCTTTAGACACCAAACATGACATTTTTACCTAAACAAAAGTTACCATGTATTAAATGTAACAAGGCAAACCTATGATATCCTATGGGAGAGGTAGGCCTTGCAATACTGTAGTGAAAAACAAATTTGAAGGTTTTCACTACCAGGAGATGTAAAACTTAAAAGTACATGTCCAACTTTTTAAATACAACATACCCTGCCCTATGGGCTGTTTAGGGCCTACCTTAGGGATGGTATATGCATTAAAAGTGAAGGTTTAGGCCTGGCAAAAGGTTTATTTTGCCAAGGTTTTGTTACCAAGTACAAGTGGCAGGTTATAACTACATATAGGCTGTAATGGCAGACCTGGGACATGTTTTAAGGGGTTACTTAAGTGGGGGTGGCACAATAGGTGGTGCAGGCCCATTAGTATCAGTTAATTTACCAGCCCCGGGTATGTGGTATAGAATTTTACTAGGGACTTATAAGTAAATTAACTATGCCAATAAGGTTTACTTCAGTTTTACCAAGTTTTAGGGAGTGAGCACAAGCACTTTAGCAACAGAAGAGTGCACAGAGTCCTAAGGGTAGTGTTTGGGTCTTTTCTATAAAACACAAAAGACAGCCTTTGGTATTTCAGAGTTTATTATATACTGTTCTCTATATACTGCGCCATATTTAGGTATATAATTCCAGTTTGAGTACCTTATGTCCCTCCTCCCTTTGTTTTTAGGTGCTGGTTCCTGAAGACTGTATGTAGCTCATGTAATACTTCTAGAAAACAAACTCACAAGAATTACATTCACAGGTAAGATTCAGAAACATGTATAAGTACTCAACAACTTGTACTACACATACCTATGTGTAAAACTGCATAAATCTAGAAGAGCAACACCAGTCCTTTACAATGTCAAAGTTCAGATAATGTTTTTTCTAGAATCTCAGCTGTTCGCCTCCTGTGTTCATAATCATATTATTTGGTAGCATCCAGGGTATAAGAAACTGTGTATCAAGTCATTTAGGGGGTCATTTTGACCTTGGCGGACGGCGGAGGCCGTCCGCCAAGGTACCGCCGCTGAATGACCGCACCGCGGTCAAAAGACCGCGGCGGCCATTCAGACATTTCCTCTGGGCCGGCGGGCGCTCTCCAAAAGAGCGCCCGCCGGCCCAGAGGAAATGCCCCTGCAACGAGGACGCCGGCTCAGAATTGAGCCGGCGTAGTTGCAGGGGTGCGACGGGTGCAGTTGCACCCGTCGCGTATTTCAGTGTCTGCTTAGCAGACACTGAAATACTTTGCGGGGCCCTCTTACGGGGGCCCCTACAGTGCCCATGCCGTGGGCATGGGCACTGCAGGGGCCCCCAGGGGCCCCGCGGCACCCCCTACCGCCATCCTGTTCCTGGCGGGAGACCCGCCAGGAACAGGATGGCGGTAGGGGGTGTCAGAATCCCCATGGCTGCGGAGCGCGCTCCGCAGCCATGGAGGATTCACAAGGGCAGTGGTAAACCGGCGGGAGACCGCCGGTTTACCCTTTCTGGCCGCGGCTGAACCGCCGCGGTCAGAATGCCCTCGGGAGCACCGCCAGCCTGTTGGCGGTGCTCCCGTGGTCGGTGACCCTGGCGGTCACCGGCCGCCAGGGTCAGAATGACCCCCTTAGAGTGTGTGTAAAATTACTACCTCTATGTAAGTCTTTGATATCTACTGTAGATAAACGCTGCTTGAAAGCAAAAATCAATGTCTTGTCTGTTGTACTTTTTTAGATAAAGCAGTTTGCAAATAAATGATTAAGTTTACCAGACTTTGCCACAACGTTCCATCAGATAAGTAATAGTCTTAATTAAATATGAATTCATAAATGTTACCAGTTTAGGTCTTGATGCCGCTGCCCTTATGTCTACATTTTATTGTTTTTACTGGAAGTCCCGGAGTTTGCAGACGTTGGAGAGTGGAAACCGGTGCTTCAACAGAGGAGGAAGACCCCATCGTAGAGAGCAGGATGCTGAGCGCTGAAGGATGGGATGCCAACGAACACAGGTGAGTACGGTGGGGAAGGGAGCCGACTACGAGCCGTTTGTCATGGTGCAGACTGTAGCCTTAAAGGCTCCATGCTCTACCTTAAAGGAACCACCGCGTGCTCCACCTTAAACGGACCGTTGAGTGCTCCACCATAAAGGAGTCGCAGAGGTAGGTGAGCAGCGCCTGACACTTCCATGGACCTTGCAGCAGTGTTTCATTGCTGAGAGACCTTCCCTCCCTTGGTTCTTACAGCTATGGCCAAACGCCCAAGGACAGGTGGGCTCTACCATGGGCTTCGCAGTCCTGGACCATAGCTGCGAAACCCATGGGGCTGAGACCTCTAAGGGTGTAGAGAGTTAGTTGGGAGTACGGGATATCAATAGTGCGGCAGGTGTTGTGGCACCATGGCTTATGGATGTTAGGGGCCCAGTGCACCCAAATTATGGCTGTTTTTTTCTGGCCAGAAAGTGATATGTGTAAAATTCACCTTGCTTGCATTTGGACCTACTGCGCTATTGCTACTTTACTGGCAATGTGAGACCTGTGAGAGCCGGGAGAGGCTCATCCTGTCCAGGGTCTTGGAGCACTGGACCATGGGTGCAAGATTCAGGAGAAGGGGCCTCTAGGAAGGGTGTAGATATCAATAGTGTGGCAAGTACAACGGCTCTGTGGTGGTATGGGCTCAACGTACTCAAATTAAAGCTGTGTTTCCCTGTCCAGCCAGTGAGTGGAGGTGTGTGAGGGGGTGAATTTACCTTGCTTTCACCAAGGCCTATGGCACCATTGTTAGGTCTTTGGCACTCTCCCCTCAGCTGTGGGCCTGGGCTGCCTTTCCTGGGTGGGACTCACCCTGGGCTTCTCTGTGAGGGCGAGGAGATGATGCCCCTTTTAGGGGTGTAGCTATCAACAGTGCAATAATGGCAGTGGTACCGGAGTCCAGGGATGTTAGGTGCTCAAGGCAGTGGACAGGGGCAGAGAGTGACCCATTTACCTTGCCTGCTCCAGGGCCCAGGTCACTGTTGCTATGTCACTCGCCCCTCTCTCATGATCCAGCACAGTGAGGCCCAACAGAGGCCCATCCTCCTCTGGGGCTCACAGCCATGGTCCAGCAATGTGAGGTCCAGGAACGTAGGGTCACAGGGTGCAGGATTTACCCTTATTTTCAATGCAAGTCCTGCATCTTCAAGTGGGTTCCTGCAGGACACCAAATGTCCAACTTTTTTGTTTGCCAAGGGGAGTGAGGCAAGCAAGCAGGCTACGCGATAGGAGGCTACCCAAACAGCCAAGCCAGGAGAGGGATTTCTCAGCACTGACACTGCACAGCCACTGTGCAGAGGTGAAAGCAGTCAGCATTCATTCACATGGAAACTGGAAGGGAGGACTTGCAATATAGGCAGTGACCAACACTTAATAAAACATTAACCTTTAGAGATGCTAAAAAAGTAGGAATGTAAAAACGGAGAATTGAACAAGACAAGTGCCCAACATAAAATGTTTAAATTCAGATAATGGCAAGTCCGCCCATGAGCACATCGCAGATAAGGAGACTAAGCCACAGGGACAACGGGCCATATGTTTGAACACATTTTCACATAGACACAGAAAGGGTAAAACCCTTTGATGGATCTGGCCCAACCTGATTCGCCCAAGATCAAACAAAGTGGTTGAGTAAAAGAACTAATCCTGCTACACAAGACTGCTGGTTTCAAGACCTATATTTTTTCCAATATACACATGGGTTATCTGTTAAATAGGCCAGGAGCCTGATTTACTATTGGGTGTTATGGGATCAAAACATCAACAATTAACACATTTTGGTAACCTCATATAGACATCTTCTTGGTCAAATCACAAGGATGCTAATTGTCCTACAAATTGATATTGATAAGGTGGATGAGGATGAAACCTATTCTCCACTTTTAGAAGTCAGAGACAGAGGAACTAGGGGTTGATTCTTGTCATCAAAGCCATGCCTGAGCCTTGCAGTGCTGGACAATGGGTGTGAGGCCCGTGGGGATGTATGATGGAACAATGCATGCGTATATCACACATGCCCTTACAACATGGCCTCAACAACGACTGCGTCTTTACCATGCAGGCCTCTACAACAAATTTTGTTGTAAAAGCATGTTTGGTAAAGGAACATGCTTGATAAATTCTACCTCCTCCCAGACCCTTAAAACTGCCCCTTCCACCACCTGCCCTCAGCTCTATGACCCCCCGAACTGAGCCCTAGAAGTAACCCTGCCCTTTCCGAAAAACTACCCCGCCCCCATCCTAATTCGTAAAAGCTACCCTGCCATGCCCTAATAACTACCCCGAACCCCCACCCTGAACTCTAAAACCTACCCCGCCCTGTCCTAAAAACTACCCCTCCACCGTCTTGAACCCTAAAATCTACCTCCATCCTAAAAACTACACTGACAAACCCCGCCCCCACCCTGAAACCTAAAACCTATCCCCTGTCCTGCCCCCTGCCAACCCACAAAACCTTCAGAACCAGTTGGTTCTTCTACAAAACCATTGCAACCTGCACACCTGCTTACTTGGATAACCAGATCACCATCACCATCTCCAGGGTCTGTCCACACACCCTTAACCAGGAAGTTTTCAGAAGGGAACTTAAGAAATGCAAAAACAAAAAATAAGGTAAAAGGCCTTGTCCGTCTATGCACTGAGAGCCTGGAAGGATATCCCTATATCCATCCGGACACCCTCAACACAGCTCCAAATTAGGAAGCAGCTGAATATCCCAGCTCTTTAAAGAACACTGCATCATGGTGCAGTAACAAACTAGCTACATCTCCTGACACATGGAGCCAGATTTAAGAGAGGTTTGCGCCACGCTTGCACCACGTAACGTGGTACATGCGTGGCCCAAAACACTAAGCCATATTTTTAAAGCCACTTTGCGTGGCTTTGAAAGGTATCAAAAATATGGAGTAAGGCAACGTAGCACAAAATGCTGCGTTGCCTTACTCTGCGCCACAGAGGCATTCCATGGGCGTTGTGTGGGTGTTTCCATGCAACTCCCATGCTTCTTGATGCGTTCCCAGATTTACCAATCCTGGTAAACCTGGGAATGCACCAAAATCGTACACCTCCCCATGTGAGAGGTAACAAGGAGAAAGAAAATAAGTTACTTACCTGTAACTGCAGTTTCCTAGTATTGGAATCTGTCATAGATTCACATGCTTGAATCATTCCCTGTCGTCGAGATGGGAGTCCCTAGGTTCCTTAAAATAGAAATGTAATGTCTAACATAGTGTATGAAGTCCCTAGTCCCTTCACTTTTTTAAAAAAAAAATTAAAATTTATTTTATTAAAGGTAAAAAACAGTACAAATATATAGTGAATATTTTCACAATTTTTCCTTTTTCACATTAAATATTTCTGTAATGGGTACATACACGAATGCAGTCTAACGGCAATTTCTGGCCCAGTAAGTGTGACATTATAAACACATTCGGGATGGTAGTCTTACAGCAAAGGAGCGATGAGTAGGGGTGTCTTATGGGTTAAGAGTGTTGGAAGATAAAAAGAAAAAGGGGGGTGAAGGGGGGGGATTAGGGGGGTTAGGGGAGGGAGAGGGGTTGCTGAGTGTGAGGACTATTGGAAGTATAGGGGAGTAGGGTTTGTTGTCCCTGTGTCAGCCGTTATTCTCCGTCCGTCGTGGCTTCTTCCTCGGGGACGATCGGTTTTAAGGTTTGAGACCCACTTTTTTTTTTGATATAGGATAACATGAGGGTAAGGGTTCCTGCCTCTATTGAGTATTGGTGCTGAGAAGGGACTGTATAGGAGAGGGGGTGGTGAGGCCATCCGTAGCGGATTGTTCATTATTACGAAGTCATTTTTTAAGTTGTACGTTCTTCTTGCATATTTTGGTATCCTGGAATAAGTTATGTGGGGGGACCGGGAGAAGATGTTTGCTTGTTCAATCCTGAGTCTAATATGGTTATCTAAGTGGGACAACTGGGAAGTGGAAAAAGAGAAGGGAGAGAGTGGGGTCAACAGTCATATAGGAGAGGGGAAGAATAGATGAGGGAGGTGTGAGGGAGTAAACGATATGGGCTATAAGGGGGATCATTATTTCTCTCAAACCTTTGGCCATTGGCCCTCCGCCAGCTGCTTTATGACTTTATCAAAAATGGATGCCAGACTTCCTCAAATTGTTCTGTTTGGTCCTGTAAGTTATAGATCACTCGTTCATGGGTGGCTGTTTGATACATGGCCGTCATCCATTCTGTCGGCGTGGGGGCAGTGCTAGCCCTCCAGTGCCGGAGTACAGATATTTTGGCCATGGCAAATGCAGTGTGTAGTAACCTTTTTTGGGCACGTGTTAGGGAGGGGAACAGGCGTATGTCATGTAGGAGAATAAGTGATGGAGTAGTCGGGTTTGGGATCTGGATAATATCCAGCAGGGTATGACGTACTGCATCCCATAAGGGCTGAATCGTCGGACAGTGACATAGGATGTGGAGTAAATCGCAATGGGGTTCTATACATCTCCAGCACTTTGCATGTGTTAGCAGTCCAGCCCTAAAAGGTTTAACGGGGTCCAGTACCAATCAAGTAGAACTTTAAATAGGCAGAATTTTAGTCGGGCTTCACATACTCCCCTATCAAGGGCTTCTAGTATGTCTGACCATTCTTCTTCTGTGTAGGTTAACCCAAGTCTATCCTGCCATTTTAACCGTAAGCTTTCAAGGAGGGGTTGCGAGTAGAGATGATTTGTTAGTTCGGCGTAAAGGCCCGCCATAACGCCCTTGTGTCGGCCCCATTTCTGAAGGTAAGTAACAATGGGTGAGGTTTTACACGTCCATGGGGGAGCCCCTAGTGAGCTGAGCATACAATGTTTGAGCTGCAGGTATCTCCATTCTTGATTACTATGGATGCCGAACTCTTCCTGGAGAGAGGCGAAAGTTGGTAAATTATTTCCGTCTATTATATGGGATATGTTATGGATTCCTGCCTCAGTCCATTGGGGCCACAAGAGGGGACTCCCTCCTATTTTTATGTTTTTATTCCCCGGTATAGGGGCCTGGGCGTGTAGAGAGAGATGTGTGTCCAGCAGGCGATGGGCTCTGCGCCATGCTGTGTCTGTGGCTTTGAGGATGGGGTTAGGTGGGGAGGGATGGTCGGTGTGCTGCCCTCTTAGGAGTCTCTCTGTGATCACCCATTGTGGTGGGTCCGGCGTATCTGGGAGAGTGTATGCTAACTGTGAAAGTTGTAAAGCTAGTGAGTATTGTTGTATTGAGGGTAGGCCTAGACCTCCATAGGGGTGTCGGGCTAGGATAGTTGCCGGCTTCAGTCTCGGACGGAGGGAGCCCCACACAAAGGCCCTCATAGATGCGTCAATCGAACGAAGTATCGGGAGGGGCACCTGCAGGGGGAGCATGCCCAAGACGTATGTAAAGCGTGGAAATGTAGTCATTCTAACTGCTTGAGTCCTTCCCCACATCGACAGACTTAGTAATGACCATTTAGCAAAATCCAGTTTAATTTTTTATATAAGGGGATCTAGGTTATCTCTAACTATATGTTCCAGGCCTCGGTTGATATACGTTCCTAGGTATTTAAGGCGAGTCGGCGTCCATTGGAATGGCAGACCATGCACTGCTGCTCTCATTGTCATGCGGGATAGAGGCAGTGCTTCACTTTTTTCCCAGTTTACCCGGTATCCAGATATAGGCGCAAATTCCTCTATGGTGGAAAGCAGTGTGGGTAAAGATGTTTCTAGGTCAGTCAGAGTTAGTAGGATGCCGTCTGCGTAGAGATAGATTTTAGATAAGCCCCCGGTTATTTGGATACCTTTTATCTGTTGGGAGTTCTGTATGGTAGCTGCCAAGGGTTCCATGGCTAGTAGGAATAGGAGTGGCAACAGGGGGCAGCCCTGACGAGTGCCTCTTCCAATGGGGAAGGGGTCTGATAAGAAACCCCCACAATTAACCTGTGCTGAAGGGTGATCATATAATAAGCGGACTTTAGAGATGAATTGTTCTCCTAGGCCAAAGTGTTTCATGGCGGTGAATAAATAGGGCCATTCGATGCGGTCGAATGCTTTCTCTGCGTCTAGGGATAATGCAAGGGCTTCGTTGGGCATATTTTGAGCTTCCAGTAGTGTATGATAGAGAGTGCGCATGTGGTTTCTGGAGGAGCGGCCGGGTACAAACCCAACTTGGGTGTTATGGATCAAAGATGGTATCACTTTACGAAGGCGTGCTGCTAGAATGCTAGCTAGGAGTTTAACGTCTCCATTCAAGAGGGAGATGGGACGATAGCTGCCACAGAGAAGGGGGTCTTTCCCTGGTTTAGGTAGAATGACAATTGTGGCCCTGTTGGATAAGGCTCCTATGGAGCCTTCTTGGCATGCTTCGGTTAGTGCTCCATGGACTGCATCGATTGCCTCTTCTCCGGGCCACTTATAGAATTCCGCAGGGAATCCGTCCTCTCCTGGAGATTTATGGTAGGGGAGGTTTGTTACAACTTGTGTTATCTCCTCTCTGCTTATATCACCGTCTAAGAGGGTTCTGCCTGCTTCCGACAGACGGGGTATATTGGCCGTCCTAAGAAATGTCTCTATCTGTGTCTGATCGGACAACGTTTCCGGCGTGTAAAGGTGCCGGTAGTATTTAGCAAATTTGTTCCCGATATCTTGTGGACGAGTTAGCACTGCCCCCGATGGGGATGTTATGGCCGAAATGGCGGAAGCTGCCTCTCTTTGTCGGAGCTGGGCTGCTAGGAGGCGTCCTGCTTTCTCTCCTTGTTCGTAATGACGGTCTCGTAGTTTTTGTAGTGCGAATTCTGCCTGGGACGTGAAGAGTTCATTGTGTGCTATTCTGGCTTGTTCTAAGGAGCGGCGTAGTGTAGGGGACGGTTGGGTAGTGTACTGTTTAGTGAGATTCTGGATTGTGGTCTCCAGGATGGTTTGACGGTCAATTCTGTCTTTGTTGGCCAATGCTGCATCTCGCATCATATTGCCTCTCAGTGTCGCCTTTGCCGCTGCCCATAAGATCCTTTTGCAGGTCACAGTACCTTTGTTCTCTGTCATGTATGTAGATACGTGTGCTCTTAATTGTTCCTTCCCTTGGGGGGAGCGATATCTGCACACAGCAAGGCGCCACGGTTTTAGGCCCGGAGGGGACAAGCCTATCTGAATCAGAGTTAGTACTGGGGAGTGGTCTGAAAGGCCACTGTCTAAAATACTGGAATCCAGCACTCCGGGGATTACAGTGTGTGACACCAGAAAGTAGTCCAGGCGTGATTGGGTGCCGTGGACGGCCGATAAAAAAGTGTATTTCTTGTCTTTCGGGTGTTGTATTCTCCAGCAGTCCACTAAGCCGACGTCCGTCGTTATGTCTGTCAGGAGAGCTCTGTCATGGTTGTTGCCTATATCAATGGGACCTGTCCTGTCCAATATTGCGTCTTGGGCTAGGTTCCAGTCTCCCCCGATTATATACCGGGCTGTCCCGATTTCTGTCAAGATGCGATTTAGTTGTAGGAAGAATGTGCGTTTTGAACCGGTTGGTGCATAGACGGAGCCCACGCATAAGAAAGTGTTCCCTATTTTTAGTTTAACGAATGCGTATCTTCCATCTGTGTCGCTCCATGTTTTAATGATCGTAACATAGCTCGTCATGCCATGTACATTCCATGAGAGGATACGCAGTGGGCATATCCCTTGTAGAGTTCTTCTCGACATCTTTGAACAGGTGTACCTGGTCACGCTTGTTTCAGTGTCAGCCCTTGCAGGGGGGGGGAGGAGTGCCACCTATCTCTTTTGTTCAAATAAGAGTTGTGTTTGTTATGATACGATGGGCTATGGGAGGAGGGGGTGCAGCTGGCGGGGGTCGGAAATGCACTCTATGGAAGAGAAGATGAGAGAAAAGGTAGAGGTTGGAAAGGGGGGGAAGAGGCGGAATATGTAGGAAAAGAGGGAAATAAAAAGAAAGGGAAAGAGAAGAAAAGAAAAGAGAAAGGAAGGGGGGGAAAGACTGGAGGACCTGCCTCCTTAGCTAGTTCTGTAGACTGCGGGTCCGGTTCCTCTCGGGGCTCACGCATCGGCGGGGTGGTCCCTATTAGGGGGGGGATGGTGGGGGGTGGCGGGAGGGGAAGGGCAGTTGACGGTCGGCTATCCGCATGTTAATGACAATGAGATGCGTAGGGATCTTGGCTGTGTATTGAGGGTCAGGAGGCAAGTCTAACACATATTGCTGTTGGGTTGTGATGGTTGTCATGTTGTGTTTGATCGTTTATATGGCTTGGATATGTGTCATTGGGGGTAGGGAGAGTGGAAGGGTAGTGAGTTATCTTGTGGCTAGGTAGTATTGCCGTAGGTTACGGTTATCTGTTTGTGGGAGGTGGCAGCCGGCTGGAGGGGAGGAGGAAGGGATGGGCTGGAAAAGTTTGTACAGGGTGGGGCTTGGTTCATATTACATGATTTCTGGTGTTTCTGGATATAGGGGGAGGTGAGGGTGTACATGAATGATGTAATGGGGGGGGTCCTGCGGTGGTATTGTCGGACGAGGACAGGGTTTACAGAGAGGAGAGGGTATTCAATTAACGGAAGATTGGGGCGGGGAGGGAGTGGAAGCAGCAAGGGGGGCGGGCGGAGTTATATAGCGTTATTGCCTTTGTGGATAGAGGTGCAGAGAGTTTCAGGTACACAGTATACCCCGGGTCCCTCTCCCTCGCCCCAACATCACATTTTTATCTGCTTCAACATTTTTATAACCTATTAATTCTTATTAACATTACACATCCTTGTGGCTGTTATCACCTTGTTATGTTATGAGCTGTGGATCGGTCTATGTGTCATGCGGTGAGTAGTGAATGCAGCACGGTTCCGTGACGTGCGAGAGCCTTGTGTGGCCTGTCCCCTTGCTGGTGTCCTATCAGGTATTATTACTTCATAATACTATTATGGGGTGTATGATAAAAGGGGGCCAACTGTTTAGTAGTGTGGTGCATATTGCCCTTATGGTCGTTCTTTCTAGAGGGAGTTCGCAGGCGTTCATGGTGAATGGTCTGTGGGCGATTGAGTACATCCCGGATAGGGGGGTATGTACCTTATATGTGTTGCGATACCTTGATGCGTGGGGTCCCGTGTAGTTGTATTATGCTATTTTGCGTCTTCTTGTTGTGTGGGTTTGCTGTGTGGTGCTAACAGGTCTATTGATATTCAATGGGTCGTATTATGTTACATGTGTCTCGAGGGATAAATTAGAATATCCTTTTATATCCCAATCGTGGTCCTGTAGGTCCTGGTCTAGGCTCTTGTGGAGTCCGGGAGAGGGGGAGGGATTCTAGTCCTTGCGTAAGTATGTGTGTTCGGTCATACACCCAGGGCGCATAACAGTGTTTACCCATTGTAAGGCCTTATCCCGAGTTACAGTGTATATGTGCTTTTGGAATGGCAAGTGTAGACGACTATGTTAACGATCCTAAGCAATTCTAAACAATTATAAAGAAGGCACGCATTTGTATGAACTAATTGGGTACTCATCCGTCACCAGGTTCAAGAGCTTCTGCGATTGTCTTGGTTTAGGCAAGTGTCTTTTTTGTGTGTGGGATCATGTCTTCTTCTCAGGGGGGCATAGCCATTGGTTTCAATGGAGAACGAGATTTGTCCCTTTCCGATAGCTGGGTTTGAGTAACCACTGCGTGCAATACTTGGCCCCTGTCGTCATGAGATCTGACCATTCTCTCTATGCCTCTGCCTCTTTGTCCGACTCCAGTGTCACATAGGGCTGTGTCTGTCTTTTCCTGTCCTGGGGGTAGGTTTCCTTCATTGTCGCCTCCGTTGTCATGTGAGCCACTTGTGCTGGTAGAGTCCATTGATTGGGGTTGGAAGGAGTCTAGGAATAGTTGCAGTTCTTCGGTGTTGTAGAAATCCTTAGACACTCCGTTTTTAGTGACCCACATTCTTGCGGGATCGAAGAGGCCGTATTTTATCTCCAGTTGACGCAGTCGGGGTCGTAGAGCTAGGAAGGCCTTTCTGCGGTCATTTGTTTCCTTAGAGTAGTCGGCGGTTATGCGGATGTCATGCTGATCCAGTTGGAAGGGTCCGTGTTTGCGTGCCACTTGAAGTATTTGACGAGTCTGGTTGTGCCGTAGTAAGCATGCGATGATTGGTCGGGGTCTTGAGGCGCTTTGGTCCTACTCGGTGCACCCGTTGGAATTCTATCGGTGGGTCAAAATCCAATGTGGTCAGTTTTGGAAGGATAGATCTCAGGAAGGATTGCATGTCCACGCCTTCTTCATTTTCCGGTATCCCATGTAGGCGTATGTTATCTCTCTGGCTCCTGTCTTCCATGTCCGTTAGCTTACTCCTCAGATAGAGGAGGTCTTGGTCTCGATTCCGGGACATGGTGGTCTGTGCCTCTACCAGTCCCATGCGTTGTTCCAGTCCAGTCACTCTGGATTGAAAGCCTGCAATTTCAGCTTGCATGGATTTAGTCTCTAGCGTTAGTGAAGTTATAGAGGCGTCCATCCCTCAATGCGGCGACTGACAGTGGTGATTTCCTGTAATATCCTATCCATTGTTGTGGAGTGGCTCTTTTCTGCCATTGTAGTGGATTCAGTTGGAGGTGAAGATGTTTGGGGGTTGGTTGTGGTAGAGGCTAAGCGTTTGTGTTGGAGTGCTTCCGAGAATAATAACTGTTGTGCGGGCTTACTGGCGGATTTTTGATTCTGTTTGTTACCGGGCATCGCCTCAACAGTCCGCCCAAGTCTTCTGCTTAGTGTACTATGCTCTTCCGCTAAGTCCAGTTGGGGCATGGGCTTTTCTTTGGCCGTTGGTTTTTACTTCTATTCTATCCTCCCTTTATTTTTCCCCCCTTTTTTTTTTCCCCGTCTCCTTGCCCTCCTCTGAACGTTTTCTTCCGTTGCCTTTTCCCCCTTTAGCCTTTTCCCCCTTTAGCTGCTGTGCCAGAGTTCAGAGACCTGACTTTGTTTTCGGTTGAGAGAGGAGGTTATATCCTTGTCAGTTCCGCTATGGTAGAACTGGTGTGGGGGTTGTCATAGCCCAGAGTATTTATGGGGGTTTAGTCACTTTTCCCTCTACCTGACTCTTTTGTGGTTGGTGTTACGTGCAGGGGACGATAGGAGAGTGTGGCCTGCTCTGAGCCCTTCGCCTGTCATCTGGGCTGGTCGGGGTTGCACGTGGCTGCGTTCCTGTGGGGAGAGGGTATGTGTGCTTGTCGTCACCTCTCTGCTCCTCGTCTGTCTCTCTGCCCCTTTCTTTTCTCCACTTTACGCTTTCCTTTCGTTCCCACCGTGCCCCCTCTTTTTGTCTCTCCACCCCATCCTACTCGTCCCCATTTATTCCCCTCTTCCCCTCTAGCGTCTGCTCTGTCCTCTCTTATTCCTTCAATGTTTATGGGGAGAAGGAGGAAAAGTAATTGCGCTTGATATCTCCGTGGGGGGGGGGGGGGGTTCCAATCTTCTGGTGGTTTTCGGTTTATGGAGAGCTGGGGGGAAGGGTTACGATGGAAGTGGGGGAGAGATCGTACCTCCGTCTCCGTTGGTTTGCACTTTTTCGGTCGTCCCGGCTCTTCTGCAGGGCCGTCGTGTAGAATGCGGGTCTTTGACACCTCGGCGGATCTCCTCTGGAGATCTAAGTATCTCGTGTAGGCTACTCCTCACGGTCCCGCGGCTCATCAGTCTGTTTCCCGGTCGCACCATGTGCGGCTCTCCTTTTACGTGACTCTGCCCCTCCAGCCAGGCCCTCTCCGTCGGAAAGGAAGGGACTTGGGCAGGTCGCGAGTTCTTGGCTCCCCGGTCGCCCTCACGGTGTCTCCTGGCTTCGGACCGGGGCACAACGGTTGTCGGAGCGGGTGTCGCCGTGCATAGTATGTTTTCTTGCCATCTCAGCGCCCCCGCCGCCCCCGTGTTCGCCGCGACGCGGAGCTCTCGTATTAGGCGGCCATCTTTCTTCGTGGCCCGGCCACGCCCCCGGCCCTTCACTTTTGTAACATATCTTAGTCAATTTAAAAAAGAGAGAAAGGTTTCAGCCAATCAGGCTTTTGTGCCCTATAGAAGACTCCTGTGAGAAGCTCCAGTCCCTCAGATTTTCCATAGCACAAGTGCAGGAGAACCAAAAATGTCAAGAAAGGTGAGCTTCTCAGGGGAGGAGGGTGGGTCACATGTGAATCTATGAAAAATTCAACTACTGGAGAACTACAGTTACAGGTAAGTAACTTTTTTTCTTATTCCAGTATTAGAACTTTCATGGATTCACATGCTTGAATCAGAGTAGATAGCAGTAGTGAATCACATTACAATCTTAGGTGTACATATACTATTTTTAACCATATATAAATTTGCTGAAATCTATTAAAATATGTTTGGAAAAGGGATTAGAATCTGACTTACACAGTAAATGATGTGCTTCTTGTATGCTGGGAAGTCAAACAGTATTAAATAATAATAAGACAATATGCAGAACTAATACGGGGATGGTGGGAAAAAGAAAAAGGAAATCGCTCACTGTTACTGCAAAAGATTTCTCAGAACCACTTGGCCCACTGCCACATCACCTTGAGGCATTGAATCTAAGCAGTAATGCTTCATTAAGGTGTGTATTTTTCAATTTGGCTGCTCTGCAATTGTCCTGAAGAGAGTGAATTACGCTAGATATCCATCTAGCTGTACCTTGTTTGGAAACATAATGACCCCTTCTTGGAGTGCTGAATGCCACAAACAACTGGGTAGATTTTCTAAATCGTTTGGGTTTGTCTGGATAGAATTTGAGGCATCTCTTTATGTCTAGAGAATGAAGAGCTTGTTCAGCCTGCAGGGTAGGGCTCGGAAAAAATGTCTTCAGAATAACCAGTTGATTGAGCTGAAAGTCCGTAGGGACTTTGGGAATAAACGTTGGGTTTGTGCAAAGGATCACTCTGTCATCTTAAATTGTAGAAAAGGTCTTGAATAGTGAAGACTTGGATCTTGCTGACTTGTCTGGCTGAGGTGAAAGCCAAAAGAAGAGTGACTTTCCAGGAGAGGAACTTTAAATTTGCCTTGTGAATGGGCTCAAACAGGTGCTTCATTAACTGTAATAACACTGTGTTCAGCTGCCAAGGTGGAAGAGGGAGTCTGTCTGGTGGGAACACTCTAATCAAACCCTGGAGGAATTTTTGATAATTCTAGCTGACCATAGTGATGGTGACTTGTCCAATTGCCTAAACGAGGATTTAGCCGACAGATGTACCTTGAAAGAAGCATGAGCTAATCCAGATCGTGTTAAACTTAATAGATATGGAAGGATCTCGTCAGGCAGTGATGAGAGCCGATGGATCTGTGCTTGTTGGCACCATATGCAAAATCTCTTCCACTTATGGTGATAGGTTTTGTTTGTGCTATCCCCTGAGGCTCTGGTGAGCATATCTCTGCAGTCAGAAGAGGTGTTTAAGTGGGCGAATTCATTGTGCTCAGGAGCCAAGCTGACAAGTGAAGAGATCAGGGATCCAGGTGTAGCACTTGGCCCTTGTTCATCATCAAGCAGAAAGACAATCTCATCAACAGGATGTAAGTTTTTTCCAAAAGAAGAAGTAGTTCCGTAAACCAGTGCTGGCGCAGCCACGCAGGGTCTATCAGGAGTATCCTGCAAAGTTCAGTCTTCATTTCCTTTAGAACTTTTGGAATGAGGGGAATGGGCAGAAAAGCATAAGCATATATTCCTTACCATGCCATCGAAAATACATTTCCCCATGATCCCGGATGGTGGTCCCAGCTTGTAAAGAATCAGTATTTGGTATTCTGGGGAGTTGCAAATAGGTCGAGGTTTGGCTTGCCTCACTGTGAGAAGATTTGATTGATAGTTTCCTGGTCCAATTCCCACTTGTGGCACAAAGTACTCAACCTGCTGAGTGTCTGCTATCGCGTTCT